>NC_056738.1:226262589-226512589 GCF_019279795.1 Protopterus annectens
ATGTGAGATGGATATCAGGAAACTGCTTAAAAAACCTCCAAAGAAAAAACTTTATAACTTAACACAGGGAGAACGAAAAGCATTGCTTGAGCTAGGCAATGATAAATCCAGGCGTGTAATGAAGGCAGACAAGGGAGGAGGTATACTTGTGACTGATACCACTAGCTACAACCAAAAGATAGAGAACGTGCTGGAGGATAACAGATTTTATGAGTTATTTGCCATGGATGACTTAAAAAGAACATATGATTTATGGAACACTAATCTCACCACATTATGGGAAGAAAAACTTATCACTGAAAATCTTTATAATTATTTATGGAGCCCATGCCCACGTTTACCTTACTTTTTTGGAATACCAAAGCCACACAAGAACAGAGAAGACCCACCTTATAGACCGGTGGTAGCAAGTGGAGGTTGCTGAAACCTCTAGCAGAAAAGAATAAGTCATACATAAGAGATTCAATGGATTTTTTGAAGAAAATAAAAAAGATTACAGTGGAAGTTGACAGTATTTTGGTAACTATTGATGTGGAATCCTTGTACACAGTGCTCCCTCACAATTACTGTATAACAGCAGATATGGAGTCTTTTAAGAAACATAATCAGGGTACACAGGCACAACTGCAAAAGTTAAGGAAGCTCATTAATCTTGTACTGGACTTCAATTTCTTTACTTTCAATGGCAAACACTACAAACAAAAAACTGGTTTAGCAATGGGGGCTGCCATGGCTCCCAGCATAGCTAACATAGCCCTGGGCAAATGGGAGGAGGACTTTGTGTTAAACAACACAGACTACATGCAGCATATCACATGCTATTTACATTTTATTGACAATGTCTTTATTGTGTGGGAAGGTGACACCTTGCAGCTTGGAGATTTTATCACTTACCTCAATCAAACAACCCCCTTCCTGAAGTTTACCTCTTCCCATAGCTGTACTTCAACCACTTTCTTAGATATGCAGATTTCCAAGGACACCAACAATAACAGAATCACCACTGATCTATTCAGAAAACCAACGAGGGTTAACTTATTACTCCACAGTAAAAGTCTACATCCTACAAAAACCAAGTATAATGTAGTGAAATCCCAAGGCTATAGATTAGCTTGAATTACCACAGAGATGGAACCATTTTTGAGAAACCTGAACAACTTAGAGAATGATTTTCTAGTGAGAGGCTATGAAAGTCAGATGTTAAAAAACATACTGGAACCCATTATAGAACTGAAAAGGACTGAAGCACCTTCACTCAACCTCCACAGTAGAAAAATGTTAAGTAATCCCACAGAGAATAACAAATGCAAAAATAGCTGCATCCTGACATACACTTTGGATTATCACAGTATCAAAAATATTATTGAAGAAAACTGGGACATTATCACAGGAAACCCTTTTCTGATTAACATCTTAGGTGAAGCCCCATCATTTGTTTATAGGAAGGCCAGGAATATTAGAAGTTTTGTTGAATTTAAACCTAGACCATGTGAGAAAAGCAGTAAAAGATGTGAAACTAATTGTACATTTTGTATATTTATACAGCAAGGTGATAGTTTTTATTGCCCTTATTTAAAGAAGATCATTAAAACCAGTGCAGGGGTGACTGTAACACTAAATAAGTAATTTACAGGGCACAGTGCAATGAATGTGATGCATTCTATGTGGGCAAGACTGTAAATAAACTCAAGCGAAGGATTTCATGTCATCTGTCAGAAATCCGCTCTGGATGTAAAAATAATGCACTAGCCAAACACCTTTCTCTTCATAAAAGACACACAGGTTTTAAGTTCCAGATCCTGGATCGCATAGACATGGGTGATCTTGAAGGAGACATCCCGAATATTCTGGAGAAACATGAACTCATGTGGCAATTAAAGCTGAACTCTTTTAGAAAGCCTGGACTAAACTACTACTGTTCAATTAAAAGTGCACTGAAACTTAGAAAATTGCCACATTGTTTACATGACTAATTGTATTTTATTTTATTTTATTTTTCTACAAATTGGTTTTAAATACCATTTTAAATCATTTGAAATTTAAGTGTATATTTTGTTTCCATCATCATATATATATATATATATATATATATATATATATATATATATATATTTATTTATTTTTTATTTTTATTATTATTTTTTTTCTGGTTCTCTTTTTTCCACTTTATTCAAAATGATGGTAATAACAATACTAACTAATTATGCAGTTATATAGGTTTTTAGGGTTCTTGTACACAGACCTGAAGAAGTCTAGAAGGAGGAAAGCAATCTTTGTTAACAATAGGTTATGGAAATAGAAACTGATTTTTACATGCAAAATGTATATGTATATATTTATATATAATTTTTGATCGTAAAATGAACTAAGTATTTCCAGCCATGTAGTATATTGCCTTGTATAAAATCACAGACTTAATAATCTACTTAATAATTTGGTTAAATAAGATGTACTTTTAAAGTACATTAGAGCTATATATTATTATGACAGCTACTAGGTAGGGCAGGACCAGCTCGAATGTCACACTGATAGGGGAAGAGATGTGAATTTAAAATGTTTACCAATAACACTTTGTTTTACAGCACAATAAACCACTCCTATGCCTGATAAAAAGTATATATATATATATATATATAGAATGCTTGTGAGGAAATTATTACTCTATTTTTGTTTTACTTGGATCGCTTGTCTGTGTACTTAATAAAGGATTTTCGACTGGAAACAGACTGCCTGCCTTGCTTGGATTACTTTCGAATACTTAGTAATGCTGTAGAATTATGTATTTTCTATTATTACTTTTTGACTTGATGAGTTTACGTTCGCTACTATTACTACTATTCTACTACTATTGTCTGATCTGATTAATATACAGTGATTAACTAGAAATATATGGACTGAAAATCTTCCACACAGAGAAGATTCTTACAATGTTTTGCTTTTAGACCCACTACACTTTAGTGGGTTGTTTTGAGACTTCGGGGATACCACGGAGATTACTTGTTTTTACAATTTTAAATTTAGTTACCTCACTACTATAATTCTTTTTCTTATTATTCTTCTGTTACTTTCTTCTTGCTATGCTTCTCTATTTTACCCAGTCTCACTTATTGCCACATATATATTTTATTTCTATCACTTAATTTAACATAAAAACATTTACAGTAAATGAAGAGGTGATAATCAATGACAAATAACCTTTATTATAAAGAATTGCCTCTCTGTTTTTTAACATGATCGGAGGGGGGAAGAGAGGGAGATGTAGGTGTTGTCAGAGGAAAAAGGAAAAACTGAGTATTGATGTAAATCCAATAAGCGAGTGCTTATTAGCATATAAATGTTTCAAATGGTATGCGACTGTCTTTAGTTAAAGCTCACTATATTCTAGATTGTGTGATAGGCTAGAAAGTGTTCATGGGCAGTTGAAAGTTGTGTTATTTTTTTTTTTTATTTTACTTCCCTTTCTACCGGAATGAATTACATGGCCGTTCGGATGACAGCTGCATATGCTTAGGTGCTGTCTATCGCAGTTTGAATCTGTTAAACACTCTGGATTCAAAGCTTAACATTTGGAGAGGTTGTGAACCAACTATCATGTTTGCAAAGAAGCCTCGACCCCGGGAGAGCGCCAAACTCTCTCACAGATATTCAAGCAACCTCTCTGCAACTAACAAATACAGTGGCCAAGGCATGCAATGCTGTATTTAATTGCAATAACCATTACAAAAAGAGAAAGAGAGGGAGAGCAAGTGAAAAGTGTGGTGGGATGGGGAAGAGAAGGAGAGGAGACATAACGCATACTGACCACACACAAAACCCGTGAACATTACTCATTGAAACAATCTCTTCATTTCCTGCTCCCTCTATGTTACCAAGACAGTAATATAAAACATAAACACCCAGCTACACCAGATATGTAGATTGTGAGGATTCAGTACAAAAATATGATAGACAAGATAAGGAGTATAACGAGAACACATGCGCATACTTCCTTATCTTTTTATAAAAACAAGCAACCTTTTTTTTTAGACTGTGAACAGAAACAAGTCATCAACAGGAGAGATGCTGCTAAGAGAATTTAAAAAGGAATAATGAAACTTTTACGATATTTTCCAAAATTCAACAAGTAACAGTACGAACACATACTAATGTCTTTCGGCTTTTCCCAGATAAGGGACGCCACAGCGGAACTCTGGTCCACCAAAGATTGGCAGTAGATTTTTACAATGCCTAGGTGCCAGCCTGATACCCAGCCTTCAAAGAAGGCACACCCACTCAGGCATGCACCTACGTACCAGCATGAACACATACAATGGTTAAATATTCATAGATATCAAGAGAGGTCAGTTCTAGTATAAATTTTCAAATGAACTAAGTAAGCCTCTTCAGTCAGTACAATTACATTCGGCTTATAGTGAAATGTGTGTGCTGCAATCTCACAGTAATTAAAAGTCTCATGTTAACCAGCAACACTAAGAATCATTTATGTACCAAAAAACTGTGGACTGGTATTCTCAACAAGCATGCAGCTAGAGAGATATTAGACAAATTAAGTTATGTATATGTTATGGTTATTTACAACAGATTAGATAACTTGTACTAATTAATAGTATGAATACACAAATAAGGACATTGTGCTTCCTTGTGAAACACAAATGTGTTACCAGCATGTTCAGTAACTGTAACATATTTCACTCATTTTATTACATAAAATATTTTCATTCACAGGCTAGCTAATGAATTCCTAACAATTCCTAGATGTTTATCTCTAACACTACTTACAACCCAAGGGTTTTGTTTCTAAAAAAGAAAAAGAACTTCACATATCTCAATACTAAGAATAACTTGATATATCATTAATTAATATATGAAACTGGTCAAGTATTTTTGAATCTGCTTTTTTATTCTTAGGGTGAATAGCCTTGGCTTGTTGATACATATATGAGGAAAAAAGACTTTTTGTGATACTGTTACTTATTGAACATTCAGGGGATACTCTCACACCATTAGGAATGTCTACACACCCTAAATAAAATGTTTCTTAAACAAGAATGTAAATGGAAGAACACAAAAATGAGGAGGAAATATTAACTGCTCTAACATCTAATATAAGGAGATGAACAGATACATTTATTATGTAAAGGATGCAGACAGGTACTGAATAATTTATGTTCTCCAGGAATTCCAAATTAGAGAAGAATTGTTTTTCAAATATCTGACATCTTAGAGCAATATGTATTCTTAATAACATCCAAATATATAGTGTTCCAGGCTTGTTTATAATAATAATTTGAACCGCTAAGTACCAAGCCACATTTATTAGTTTATATCTCCAGAATAAAAATTACTTTTACTGAATAAGTACTGATAGGCTATGATTAAAATATACTTATTAATGCATTCAAGGAGGTAAATGCAACTAAATATTTTAAAAGATACAATAATTGGGTATATTTCAAATGATATATTCATACATATACAGGTTATTCCGTTACTTTCAACCAAGATGGAACATCCTTAATATTTTAATAGTGAAGGTTTGCTTGACCCTAAAATACTGTAGGATGACAAACGTATATGTCTTGTGGAAAAGATATTGGGTCATATGAAATATTTGTCATCATATATCTATAGTAAGGAATAATAATTGGCTATACATACATAGTCATTAGTTAGATATATGTCTATGCCTATCAATATATAGATTAACAAATCTCATTAGATGAGAAAGTCTACACAAGAACATCATATGTAAATAAGCTATATGATATGTTGAATCATCTAGCAAGATGATTATATGTAAATATGTCCCACAGTATACAGAATCATGCAGTAAGATGATATGACTTACATTAACTGACTTGAAGTTTAAAAATTCTATCCTTTAAAACATGGTATTATATTAAACTCTTCTACAGATAGGTGGCATTTATTTGTGAATAAATAAAACATGGTAAAATAATGAACAATAACTTGCTATCTGTTCAAAATGTACATTTGAGTTGAGAAAACAGAAAGGAAAATGTTATATATGGTCTGAACTTTTATAAAAAAGGAGAAAAGAAAAAAAGTGTTAAATCTTAGAGTATGAAACAGAAATGGATGTTCATAAACATATGGATGGTTTGAACGATGACAATGTTATAACATAGTTAAAGAACCAGATGATACATTTAATGTGATTTACTCTGTTGCAATAGACAACACATATTTATAAAAAAAAAAAAAAGATGACGATATACTGAAATATAAAAACAAAGTTATACATGTAATCAGTACTAATTGAAAACTCAAAAGATTAACATGTTTTATTAAAGGTTGATTTATTCTAATAAACTAAAAGATCTCCAGTAAATTAAACATGGAGCAAAAAGAAATGTGTCTGTTAAGACATGAGGGATGATCTGATAGATTATTTTTGTCTATCAGATTAGGAATGTATATCATTCCATGTACGATAGATGGAATATTGAAATTTTGGACTATATTATCTAAAATAATAATATTTATATTATTTTTTTCTTTTATTATGGCCGAAATGAACCCCAATCTAAATGTGTTAAAAAAGAAATCCATTCTAGTCAAGATACATAAAATGGGGATAAACTCTTTCCAGATGCAATACTATGAAAGATGTCTAAGTATCATTATAAATATCAGTAAAATTGAGTTTCAGCAAAAAATATGGACTTAACATTACTCTCCTTAAACACTAATGGTCTAAATATCCCAAAGAAAAGATCAAACCTATTAAAATATTTAAAATTAAATAAAGCACAAGTAGTCTTTCTTCAAGAGACTCACTTCAAAACAAATGAAAAACATTTATGGAATCCAAATGAGTATTCAATATTAGCTCACTCATCATATAAAACAAAAACTAGAGGAGTAATTATCTTATGGAGAAAAATATTATTAATCCTCAAATTCTTTATAGTTATGAAGATAAAGAGGGACTTATAATGCTTGTCATAACAAAATTCAACAATAGAATCTGGACACTAGTGAATCTATACTGGTTTCCAGGCATAGGACCAGGAACAGCTGAAAAACTTCTAGATTCCATTGGCAAAACATACAAACGTAACTTGATAATAGGTGGTGATTTTAATCATACTCTTGATAATTCTGAGACCACTAACAAAAAATGTATGTCTAACTCCTATAGCAAAATTAGTCAAAAAATGGAATGAAAATAATAATTTAATAGACATCTAAATTTAAAAAGAATAACTCATTATTATTTTCTCACCAAGATCATAGATTCATTACTGAAACAAGAATTGATAAAATGTATGTATGCCAAGACATAAACACAAATATAAATATTTGTTCAGTAATCCCATATCCACTATCAGATCATAGAGCTCTTCTTCTTAAAATTCAAGTAAATTTTAAGAAATTAAAACAAATGGCAAGAATACTAGCATACATCACAAAATTTAAATAATTTAAACCTTGGCTACATACAGAGTTAGAAATTTTCTTAGATACTAATTTCTCTAATGAACTCAATATAATTATGGCATGGGTCACCTTAAAAGCCTATATTTATGGTAAAATTATCACATGGTACAAAAAAGTTAAAAGAATGGGAATCAGAATTACTTAACATACAAAATCAAATTACAAAAATAAATAATAATGATTCAGCAAATGTACTTACTAATAAGAAGAAAATTGATGAATTAAATAAAAAAATGAAATTTTAACAGACAAAGCTAATTTAGCATTAGAAAAATTAAGACTAAATTCATATTTTGTCTCCCCTAAACATATGCACAATCTAGCAATAAGAGCCAAAATGCAATCTACAACAAATAACATTACTAATATCATTCATGAAAGAAGAAAAAACAAAAAAGTATCAGATATAAGTGGTATAATAGATGCTTTCAAACACCATTATACTGAATGTTATAGAATGGACGGAAATCAAACAAACGACTTTAATTTAGAATTGAAACTTAACTTGAATAAAAAATACCAAAGCACTTAAAATTAGAACTTCAAAAACAAATCTGTCATAAAGAATTTTTTGAGAAAATGAAAAAAAGCAAAAATAATAAAGCTCCAGGAATTGATTGTATTATAATTGAAATATATAAAATCTTCCCATCATCCATAACCTCAGTCTTTCATAAAAACTTACTTGAAATACAAATACAAGATATACCACCATCTTGGAGATATTCATTAATTACTCCTATAATAAAAGAAAATAAAGATCCATCAAAATCTAGCTTTTATAGATCAATTTCATTACTTAACAATGATTATAAAATCTTTATGGGTATTTTAGTCAACAGAATCAAAAAATCTATGACGCAAATTATAAATGAAGATCAAGCAGTTTCATATATAATTGGCATACCTATGATAACATAAAAATAATATTAACCCTTACCTACTTTCTAAATAGAGAGAAACAAGAAACTTTATTAATCACTTTGGATATAGAGAAAGCTTTTGTTTCCCTAAAATGGGATTACTTGTTTAAAGTATTAGACTTATATGATTTTCCTCATTCTTTTATTTCATTGATAAAGAATATGTATAAAAATCTAGCATATGTGAAACTAGGTCCTTTCACCTCTGAATCAGTATCATTAACAAAAGGTACAAAACAAGGTTGGCCCATGTCCCCTATATTATTTGCATTACCCATTGAAGTATTTGCCTCTTCAATACGCAATAGTCCCAAAATAGGAGACATAAACATATGCAGTCAATACAATTCAAAAATCATGTTATTTGCAGATTATATACTTCTTACTATGACCGCTTCTAAAAAATCTTTAAAAGAATTAGACATACAAGTTGAAAAATTGTATTCAATTTCAGAACTACATTTTAAAAAAACAAAATCAAATTTCATGATGCTGAATAAAAAAATTGATTTCCAGATAGATGATAATCAAATAATTGGTAAACAAGTTCTTACCTTAAACTATTTAGGTATAACATTAGGCACAAGCATAGAAGAAACCTTATCTATAAATTATAAAAATATTATAACTACAATAAAGTCTAATGTAGTAAAATGTAATAAAATATATTTAACATTTGAAGATAGACTACAATTAATAAAGATATTACTGCCAAAAATTGTATGCATAGCACAAGCCATTCCCGTAATACCAGACAACCATTTTTTTAAAGAAATAAATACATTATTATTAAAATTTCTTTGGTATCCCAACAAAAACAGAACAGCCCTCACACATCACATTAGACCCCGGAAACAAGGAGGGATTAACTTTCCAGATGTTGAAACTTATATTAAAGCCTCCATCTTCAGAATTATCATAAATAGGAAAGATCCAAATTATTCTTCCAGTTGGAAAACTTTACACACTGTTATTTATTCAAATGAAAGTACCATTTTAAAGAATTTAATGTTAGATGGTCACACTAACAAACCATGGCATATCTTATGCATTAGCTTTCATTATAACTTACAAAACCTACTAAACTAAGATTCATAAATGACATGTATAATTCATTTAGAAGATTTGTAATTTCTAACACAGACATAAAGTTATGGAGGGATCTTTTATATAATTTTAGTGTCGCAAACAATTTCCAAAACAAAATACATAGGATGGTCTTTATTACTTGGGAAGCAAAAAAAAAAACATTATTTGTTGGCAACAATGCATTAACAATCAAAAGGTTATAGATAGCCAGTGCATAACAAGAACATATGGCCTTCCTTCATCAGATTGGCTTATACTTCAAAGTGCTTTACTATAGTCACAAGATCTATGCAGAATGACCAATAATTCCTCCTTTAGAGATAGACCTAAAATTATAAATCATTTATTTGAATTAATATATAATAATCAAAATTGGGAAAACTTAACATCGAAATTATTTAATATTTTAATAAATTACAAAGTTAATACCAATCAAAAATTTTGGAATTATATTACAAAAGGACATTAAATAAATTTATCTATGGAAAATAAAACTAAAATATTTAATTCTATTAAATTAACATCCAACATGCAATACCGGAGAATCTACATGTGGAAATTTCGGCATAGAGCTTTTTATATGCCCAATAAATTAGCAAAATGTAATACTTCTAATAATGTTGTATGTTGGAGATGTTTACAAATGTAAAGCAGATTGGTTGCATATTTTTCATGATTGTATTAAAGTTAAAAATTTTTGGGAATATATTGGCAACTTCTTACAAGCCATATTTTCAGATACATTTGTAGTATCTAGGTCTTTATTTTTGTTGAATGTCAATGAGAATCTAGAATTAAATAGTAACAATCTCTACTTACTCTGGAATATACTAGTGAATGTTAGAAAATGGAATTCAAATTCCGAACCATCTTTTGAAGAATTCCTGTTACTGTTGAAGGAAACTGCGCTAATGGAAATTAAAGCAAAAGAACTAAAATAACACCAAAACTATGGAACAGTAATCCATGGGGAAAAATATTATCTCTTAGTGAGACATTAAACTTGAACTCAGACTTTCCATAAATGTTAGAGAAAATACAAAAATGATCCTCTTTTATTTTGTATGACATTACTTTGATTGAACTGGACAATTCTTTAATTAATCTTCAGGCCAATTATAAATGTTGTACATAGTTAGTAATCTTGTTTCATTCATTAGACAATGTATTAAGAACTTATATGATAATTTTTTTGAAAAATTAATAAAAAACATTTGAACAAAAACTCACACAACTGAGGTTTTAGCAGTAGCAGGCATTATTCATGTTTAAGCAGTGCTTAGTACCATGCAGCTCTTCCAAATGTAAAAGTTGTCTTTTTAAATTAAACAAACTTTTAAATTACATTAAAGAAATGGTATGTCTGCTGTCTGCTAGGGATTTGAACTCCGGATCTACAAAGCTTTAGGCTGTCACTCTACCCATTTAGCTACTTGGATAGTATACAATGTAGTGTACCTTCACATATGCTACTAAGCTACCATGGTACACAGTCAAATGGGCTTAAACGGGCTTAAACAAAAACAGAAATAAATAATTGATTACATCCAGTTTCTATTTTTAGATGTCTGGCAGGTGTCAGCTGTCTATGTGCAAGCACAGCTTGGCATTGCTGCACTCAGCTCCACTCAAACAGACATTAAATTAAAAAAATAATAAAATAATTTAAAAAAATTAGACATTTACAACACAAACTATTAATTCATAGCACATTTCAACAGCAACAGGGAACATTACAGGGAGCTTCACCATGTACATAACATCTGACCAGCCTCAACACTTCTGCCTGCATGGATTCAATATTGCTATTCCTATGCTCTCCCTTGGCAGCAAGCCATGATTAATATGCATGGCATGCTACTGAGGGGGAACCATGACCATGTACATGGATACATTCCGTGTAAGTTCTACATGGATTTTATTGATTCCTGGGGAATGTCTGATTAGCAGCACAAAGAAACTGGCTGTAGTAGGACTTTATTCTTTTTGGATGTCTCAATTTACAACAGGCACACTGACCAGTCTGCCCAATGTGCATGTTTTTGAATGTGAAAAACCCTTCATTGTATAATTCTGCCCAAACTATTTTATTATTCTTTGCATTTAAATCCTTATATCTGTAAGATGAAATGTAAAATGTATCGGTGTTCTGCCATCATTTAGTTCAGCCAAATCAATCTACTTTGCAGAATTAATTAGTCAGATGTAAGGTTAACCAGTCTAAGTAGAGAATACTGCAGACAATACACACATACTTGGTGAGTCATTGAAATAACCCAAGATCATTTAGAAAAATCTTGCAACCACTTTGTCTGATTTATGTGACTCAAATAAATATCTTTTAAATTAATTCCTATCAGTAAAGCCATTTAAGACAGACAAAAATGACTTAGAATACCAAAGACAAGAAGTGCAGAGATCATGATTTATGTCAATTCCCTGTCACTACCAATACAAACATACATAAATTATGTTTTAATAATATTAAGGATATGAATAACTTTCTGTCAAATGCAGTCCTTAAGACTCAGTTTCACTAATATGACATGATCACAAAGTTGATAGCAAAACAAATCAGGCCTAAAATGGTATTTAATGATTAACATATAGAAAGAGTACACTTTTTGGATGACCACTGGAAAATATAAAGTACAGTATGCAAATAAACTCATGCAATAAGCAAAAAGGTGACGTTCTGAATGTCTCTGCAAAATATTGCAAAATATCAATATATTCACATGATATAACTTCCTGTGTAATAAGCAAAAAACTGAGTGTTGTACTATGAGTTATGCTGTTGTTATTCACTAGTAATCATGTATCTTTATGTAGTGATCGCAGCCCAGACATCGCATGTGATCAGAAATAATTTGCTGAGGGGTGCTTAACACAGAGGATTATGAGTGATTCACCAATCTTAACCAATTTATTATGCATTGAAGACACAGATGCCAAGAAATTCACCTTGAGAGAGAGAGAGAAGCCTAACAGGTGAATCTTGGCATCCATGTTGAAAACATACAAGAGAAGGTTGAGACTGGTGATCTGATCATAATACTTTGTAGTGTTTGGAACTTAAACTTTTCCATGTACTGCTAGTTAAAGTAAAAAAGAAAAAAATGTAAGTGTTTTGATAGCTTTTAAAGCCATAAAACACTTAGAGACCACTGTCAGAAAGGCAGTGTAATGCAGTCCATTATGTTTACACTAATGTTCCATACCTCTCAACTATTCAGGTTATCAAAGAATGTCCAGATTCTTGCCTCGTATGTTTGGTGCACTCCTCATAAAGTCCATGGATTTTAAACAAATTACTGAGGACTGAATTAGTAAAATAATAACAATTATTTAAGTTTCAGACATTTTTCCTTCAGAAAATGCAAGTGAACATGCATTCTATTATTTTAGCAACTCTCTATCTTTATAACAGAAAGTCAGGGACAAATTATTGGTATGGATAACAGGCAGATATAAATCTTTTAATGTGCCATTGTTATTTGCACATCAGTAGTGGCAGATTTTATTGTCTAGCACTGGACTCGACCTTAAAAACTTAAGCAGGGGGAGGCTTAACAATTGCTAACATCAGGTCTTCCACAACTCTAGTACTTAACTAATTTGTCTTTTTCCAAATATTGGAGCATAAATGCAATGTTCCATGCACTACAAATGCTTATTAAGCTCACTTAAATACTGTTAAGCTCAGGTTTCATACTAGGATCTAACAGAAGACAGTACCAACCAGCAAAGCGAAGCAAGAGATGGCAAAGCAGCTTTCAAAAGCTGTTAGATCGTCACAAAACTGTTGCAAGGCAAAGTGTTTAACAGCTTTTAAAACCATTGTTTCTACAGATGGGCACTGTTTTTGCCCGCTGTCTGTTTGGTAGAATTAAGTGTCAAACAGCTTTCAAATACTTTGAAAACCAGTAGTGTTTCAAAGCCTTATACATTTTTTTCCCCTGTAAATGATAGTGCATGGAGTAGACCTGATCATAACCAATTGTTATGTATTCTCAAGATGGATGCCAGGAGTCATCTTGAGGTTTCCTGTCAGTGTAAATTTCATGACATTCATGTCATGAATACATAGTATGCTTGCTATGATCAGATATTGATTTATAATTCTCTATGTTGTGTTTGCAACTTAATTATTAAGGTCTTTGTAGTGTAATTACTCACCTTCCCTCATCCTCCTTCCTCCTGTAAGGAAATAGACACGGGGTGTATATCCCAAAAATTGACTTCTACAAGAATGGTCAAAGATGGGTTCAAAATCACATCCACTAATTCCTGATCCTACATTACAGAAAAACGTGTGATTTATTATAAACAAAAAAAAGGCAAAAACGTATCAATTTATGCTGTCTGCATTTGTGGAACAATGACTACTTTCTATGTACAAAAATAAAAACAAAATAATTTTCTAAAAGAAAGTGGCATAGCTTCTAAGTTCCACCAACTTATTAAGCAATTGATTTATCATTTAAGAGACAATCACAATATAATCAAATAAAAGTAAATAATAATCCAGCCTTTGTGATTTATATTGCTTAATCTCATGTTGGAAGAACACTTAAGGATGCGAAGGTATCAGTGACAATCATTCTTCTGTGCTCAGACTGCCAAAGTCCTTACTTGTTAACAAGAACACAGATCTTTATAATGCCAGTACACCTTCGTAAAAGGGAAGAAGATCAATTCCATCTTTTCCTTCTCAGAAACCCTGCTTCCTCACTGGCAATACTGAATAGGCAGTCTAAGCAGTGCTGGAAAGCAATGTAACATAATGTGTAAATATGCAAAAAGGAGTACAGTTCTTCATTCAAAATGTCTGCAATTTCATTTCAAGAATTTACTTCATTAACAGAATAAGACTTTGCTAAAATGAAGCAAGCAACATAAATGTGTTCCTGAGCATGTGCATTTCACATTTTGTGTATAGTTTGGTATACCAATCAGTCCAGCACTTAATGCGCCATAGGCTTAGTTCATCACTAGTAATTCAAACCCCGTGTGTCAGCTCTGCTTTAAATGAATGGCAACATAAAAGCAAGATATACATTTTAAACTTAAAAAAACAGTTCTTATTCAAAAGCAAATGCAATAACACAACATTTTGATGAAAAATAAAAATAAGTAAATGCAATTTTATCATAAATCACTTTCTTCAATGATGATATGTTTGGATAGATAAAACATTTGTCTGGAAAAATATTTCTTTGGTACTTAAATGACGCAAGATAAAAGCCTTCAACTAACCCTTCAGATTTTAGTATGTTTAACAAATGAACTGCCATACCTTTTAACTGTCCAGAAGTCCACAGAATGAACACATTTTTGGATCATATTTTTTTTGGTCTGTTTCTCATACACATTTTAGTTTTCTGACAAATCAGTGAGGATTAAAATACCAAATGACAGCCATATGAGTTTAAAACTTTATACCCTTTTGAAAAATATATGCTGTATCATCTTTCTAACTTTATTGTAGCAATATTTAAAATTTGTCCTCCAATACTTTGGGTTTTGTCCAGAATTCTTATGCTGAGACATTAAGAGGTATGTTGATTACATATCCTGTTTCTCCAAAGAAATTTAGCTTATCATATCTGTATGTAGGTGGCTTTACTTCTTCTAATATGGTTGCCCTGACATTAAGACTATTGTCCATTAATCTAAAAAAGTTGCACTTATTGGGAATAAAGTATTTCATTACAGCATGACTGAAGAGTTCCTCCAGGGTATATTTAACTGTTCAAGTCCTGACTGTTCTCAAACAGCTATCTCACATTTGGTTATTCATCTCTTAAGTAGCTCACATGGGATTCCTCTGAAACTCATAATTAAGTTCAAAAATATGCAGTAGCCAAGGCGTGGATGGCATGCGGCCACTCAAACATAGAGTGGCAGCCTTCAGGATAGAGTGGAGTTACTGCTCAAACATATAGATGAGTTTAAGCATGTTATGTCCAGCAGTCGTGGGGGAATAAAGATAAGATTAATGGTTAGGCTCAGGGGCAACTGAGAATTTTGGTTTGTGGATAGGTGCCAGGTTTGTAATTGAGTTTAAGGATCAAGAGGCAGTTCTTTGTGACATTTTGCCCCTGCTACCAAATTATCACATCATCTCTTAGGTAATTTTCCCCTTTGTTTCCATTAGTAGGTGAGATTCAACCAAGAGGTGTCATTATCCAAGCAGCCATCAGGTGTGATTACAGCATTTTCCATTTTTCTCCCAAACTCCCTTTCAATCACACAACCAGCAAGGTGACGGACAAGGAAAGGGAATAAGCTGTCCTTCTAGGGACTCCCCTCAATCTTCCAATGGGTACTGATTTCAAGCTGCCTTGAACTACACATTGCGGTCTGTCTATTCACCTCTAGAAAAATCACACCACCCAGAGTGCAACTCCCCAAACTACCCCAGTGGGAGGTGAGTAGAGAATGCTTTTCACTTCTCCCCTTTCTTGCATGGCTCCTCCAGTGCTTGGGTCAAAAAATGAACCCCACTATGAGTGTCATAGTCAGGAATCCACCCATGAAGCCAAGAAAAGGGTTAACATCAAAGAGCATGGTTTGGCGTTAGGGTTAAGGAATGACAGGGACTTTTAGGTCTTGGAAGCAAATGGAGAATCTAGGTTTAGAATAAGTGTTTGCAAGTAATTTATAGAACAAATGAGAGTTGGGTTTGCAATTAATGTTTGGGAGCAAGAGAAAGATTTAGGGTTATGGAGCAATGGAGATTTTCATGTATGAGGAATCATAAGGAGTTTTAGGTTTAGAGAGTGACTAAGGGTATTAGGGTGTAGGGTATGTGATTAATGTTAAAGATTGACTAGAAGTTTTAGGATTAGGTTTAAGGAATAAGTTTGAAGATAGTGTTAGAAGTCACTTGGGAGTTTTAGGGTTAGAGTGGGGATTCTAGACAAGTTATATATGCATTTAATGGGACTGAACTAGTGGGAGAGTAGGCACTTATTGTTTTGACCAGCTGACAGAAAGTAGGCCAGCCGTAAGCTAATGGAATGCAAGCAGCCATATGAAGCCTGTTCTTCCCATATGGGTTCATACATAAGTACTAGGCTAGCTGCCCTTATGGGTAATTTTAAACCTACCTAATTGCACTTTTGGTGTTTGAATGAACCTATCCCATTTGGTGTTAAATGGGCCTTACACATCCCATGGTTAATTATGATATATTACCTCTAAGAATAACTGGGATCATACCATAGATACATTGAGGGGACCCATGCATGGGATGAAGCATTTAGGAACTGCTTCTTCTAATTATTAGTAGAGGATGCAGTCCTGGGGTACCTATTCTATTTCCCATTCATAGGTTTAAGTTGCTGTTGAATAATGGACACCGATGAGCTTTGTTTTACGAGGATGGGAAGTCTGTTCCAGAGCAGTGGCATCCTCTCAGGTATAATGTTACAGAAGAGATCCAGATTCCTAGACTGAGTATTTCTGATGCCATCACCTCTTAGTAGTCTGTAGGATACAGAGTAGAGTGACAGGGCTTTGAATCTGTCCATGTAGGACATATTGTGTAGGCCTTGTACACTTTTATTAAGGTATCTCTGTGGGCATTCTACTTGTTGCTTGTGTCTGGACGATACATGTCTTAACAGGAAATTATACTCAATGACTGCCCTAATGACAGCTTAGTAAAGGGGACAATGGCCTCCCTTGATGCAGGAACAACCCCTTTGTTTATACGCTGTGCAGTATAGAAGAACTTTCTTACAACAATGCCACATGTTGGTTGAAGGTTAGCTCACTGTAAACATTAGTTCCCAAATCCCAAACAACTGTCTCAGCTGTTTTCAGTGTTGTAGTTCCCAGGTAGATGACTTCCCAAAGGGTACAATAATGCGTTTTTTGCCATTTAGTTTCAGTACATGATTTGACACTAGTTATTTATTTGAGCATTGTATATATACTTTTGGGCAAGAGCATGCAATATGCTACATACAGAATGAAAGCCATAGTTAATGGATCTTTTAAGATTAAAAACATGAATAAGCATATATCCTGGATTTAGAAATTCAGAAATACATTTTTGCATGTATAGCACATAAGCACTTAATATTCTATATATTAAGAAATTCACTCCATTCATTCATTCAATAATCAAACAAGGATAATATGTCTGATCTATAATTGTCCCTTTTCAGTGGAGGGCCAGGGATGAAATCTACAAAGAATGATGATTATATAAAATACCTATACAAATCACATACAGATAAGAAAAGGTTTTATATTGGTCAAAAATAATTTGTAAAATTCACAGTGTATACATGTTTATAATGTAGGTGCAGAAAAAGGTTTCTGCATGTGTAACTGATGCAGATTCATCTAAACAGGTTATGTTGTTAGAGTAGTTATGAGTATGTAAGATGGAGAAAGGGAGGACATTTAGTTTAGAGATGAGAGTTAGTTTAAAATAAATTTTGTTTATTTAGTGTTGTAATGACTCCTGTGGTGGTGCTGCGGTAGCGATGTCGCCTCACAGTAAGATGTTGTCCTGTTCAGTTCTCAGCTAGAGCGTCTTTTGTGTGGAGACATGCATGAATGGGTGTACCTTCGTTGAAGGTTGTGCGTCAGGGCCAGCAACTCGCATGTAAAAATCTACTGCCAATCATTAGCAGACCGGAGTTCCGGTGTGGCGACCCCTAACCGGGAAAAGCCAAGAGACAACAAGTGTTGTAATGGGTAGATTTTCTTAGTGGGTAGTAATTAAGTTTATTATGGGTCAACACTTTACACCGAGGCAGTTTTAAGTGAGTGTAAAATTATTCTTTAATTTTGTTAGAAATAATTTAATGTTTCATTCTAATCATAACGACTGAAATTAAAAAAATCCACATTTTAGCTACATATGCTGAGAAGGAGGATTCTCTGCAGTGAATATAAGATTAATAATACATGTTGATTTTGATTTGCAACTGAGGAGAATTGTTTTACTTATATGAGATGGTATACACTATCTTGAGTTGAAAGAAGGTTAGGGAATGTTAGTAGTGAAGCCATGTTAACTTCCATAGTGCTAGACAGTGATGTGTTCCATTTGTAAGATGTGCTGAAAGTGTAGCTGTTTTATCAAAACATTGTTCCAGTTTATACAAGAGACTTTTCCTTTTGTTCTGATGAAGACCAGCTGACGAATGGTTGAAAGCGCTTAACTGCTGCTACATTTTTATGTAATTCCTGGGTGTTTGTTTCCTGCTTTTGTGTCGTTATCATTCAAGTCTTTACTGCTTGGATTTTGGTTGTTTGGCGTTATGTGGATTAAACAGATGCTGTGAGATCTTGGTGTCTATCCGGACTGTCGCTTATTGGTGGTACCGTAGTACATTTAGGTGCTTTATATAATATATCCAATTTTCTTTTTGTGTGTGTCTATGTGTTCTAGTTTTCGTTTTTTTTAAACAGCATTATTGAAAACATTAATATAATGAACAGATATTTTGAAAGAAAATGAATGTTAAATTTTTAAAATACAATATTTAAAAAAGAAAAAAAATAATACAATAACTATAATAACACAGAAAACTATGTACAATGATCTTCACTATATATCGAATAACAGGATCAATTAATTTGAGTTTGGCAGAAGAAAATGAAAACATAGAATAAAAGATTTAAAGAAAAAGATTACTGCATTAATCATTTAACCAATAATTCATGTACATTTTCCCATTTGTAATATCATTTTGTATTCCTTGTAGATTTAGATTTGATAGTTAACATTTCTAACTTAGATATTTCTAAGAGAAGACCTTCAAACTCTTTAAATGAGGGAACTGATGAGGAATTCTATGTGTCCTAGTTTTTTGAGTAATATAATATGTGTGATGAACAGATTTTAAGTTATCTATGGCTACTTTCAGTAATTTAGTTTGGGTTACTTGTGCAAATGAAGTGCTGTTTGCCAATTAAATTTTGAACTTGGTATTATGTGTATAGGTCCTTTGTGACTTAAAGAAACCTTTTGTGAGGAGGAGGGTGGATTTATTATCAACGTGGAGTCTGTTAGATGCTTCTATAGATTATGATAGGGTTTTGCTTTTTCTGATTTGTTTCAATATATGGCCCATGTCCAGTATCTGCTACAGACACACACACACACACACACACACACACACACACACACACACACACACACACACACACACACACACACACACACATACTCAGAAGTATAGTACAGTGATATATACATAGTTCAAAAATTGCTAATGTATTGTGCTCACAAATGTTACTGAAGCTGACAGTTTCTACTGATGATACAGTCTACTCTTCCTGTAATTTTTATGTATTCCATTGTTACCCCTGCATTATGTGCATGACACATTTCACCACTACATTTAATGCAGAATATCTATTGCTATAACAAAGCACTTTAAATGGTAATGTGCCACTTTCTTTTTGTACAAGTTGCTCAGAAATTATTTATATATTACAATCTATATATTTTGAACAATCTGGTTTTCAAGGTTTGATTATAAATTGCAGGCTCTGTGAGAATATAGAAATTGCATTAAAATAATAAAATTCATAATGTATTTAGAAAGAAAGTTTAAAGCAATAATTTATGTACTTTCTGAAATAGGTCCTTAAAAATATTTTGAAAAGCTATAACTTGGCACGTACCAGATCTCTACACGTTATTGTGTCTGCCTTTTCTTGACTAAAGAATTTTAGGTCTGGCCAAGATCATTAAGCAACCACTCCAATTACATGGATTCTCCTGTCTAGATTAATAGACAAAAATATTAAATGGACCCATTTTATTTTATATATATATATATCTATAAAGATACACACACATGTGTGTGTGTGTGTGTGTGTGTGTGTGTGTGTGTGTGTGTGTGTGTGTGTGTATATATACATATTATGCAGATTAACATTCTGAGAACGGAACATGAATTCTTCTAACTTCTCCACATACAGTTGGTGTAGACTTTGACCATGCTCGCTTCCATTGCTGTACTATCCTTTTGAATAAAGTATTTGCACTGAAACTGAGTAGTTAAGATTTGCTACAGATTCTCTTAACTCATTCATTCCAGTGGAGCTCAGGACGTTTGCACTGTAACTTCCAATGGGCAGAGCCTAAGCCTTTTGACAATATCAAATTATGTCCTCACATTTCAAACAAATACCCATATCTGTTGAACCATAGGTGTTATGAAAGAAGTATAAATAGAAAACTCTTCAGCACAAACTATTTTTATAGTGGCAGTATTCATTACATTCTAGGTCTTAACCTTGAATTTTATAAGTCACAGTTGTGTCTTTTGGCTTTTTCCAGTTAGGGGTCTCCACAGTGGAACTCCGGTCCGCTAATGATTGGCAGTAGATTTTTACATGCCGACTTGCCAGCCCTGACGCACAACCTTCAAAGAAAGTATGCCCATTCACGCATGTCTCCACACAGAAGACACAGTCAACACAGTAAATATTATGTTTATAATATTTTGTAAACAATTTACAATATCTCAGCAATCTCTCAAGTTATATACATATTCTCAGCAGCATTTTATTCATCTAGCTGAGAGCTTTCATATGGGGCTAAGGAGTTCTGTCTATGTTACTTGGTTGTTGAGATATTTAGAAACATGTGAAAATTATATCTATATTAATTAATATCATAAAAACAACAGTTAATATCACTTTACCTGCACTAGACAGAGGTGAAATATTAATGCAGTTCACTTTGCCATTGTGTAAGCTTTAAGATGAAATATTTTAAAAACTTTTACATAGCAAGGTTTAGGAATTACTGATGGAAATATGAAGAAGCAATATTTGCTGTCTAGACGTGTCAGTAGGAGGTAACTGCATATGCACCTGGAGGCATTACTCAGATGTAATGCATTAACTAAAGTTTCAGTTTATTAGTGTAGAATAGTGTGCGTGTTGTACCTTTAAGAAGCATTTCCAAGGACAACATGTGCACACAAATAGCAAGCACATGCTAGCTTCAGTGCCATTTTGAGAGTGCAGCCAGAGTATGAACATGCATGAGTGTGATATCTAATTAGTTTATGTTTATCTAAGTTAAAGTTATTAGGACTCATTCCTGATGTGTTTGTACATAATAAAGCCGCATGAACAGAACCCCTTTGAGTCTAAATTGGCCACATCTACTAGAGACAATCATAAGGCCTTCTTCTCATATCTCCACAACCTCAAAGGAAGCACCCAGATCTGTTCAGAACTGGTGGTCAAGGACAACACATGTACACATGTTGTAGATATAGCAAACTTGTTGGCTGACAGATTCAGCAAAAAATGTACTCCTCTATCCCCCTCATCAGTACATCAGGACATTCCCAGTACCTGCCCCCTTCCCCTTATATCTAGGGAAGAGGTCATCACTGCTCTCTCAATGGCAAAAATACATCCTCCATGGGACCCAATAACATCCCAGGCTGCATCCTATGTGAACTCAGGCAGGAACTTGCAGCACCATTAGGCACCCTATTCAACCAAAGCCTGAGTACTGGTTTCTTCCCAGCTGAGTGGAGGACAGCCACTGTCATCCCTTTACACAAAGGTGGAGCATTCACTGATCCGGGAATTTATAGACCCATTAGCCTAACTAGCCTGATCTGCAAGGCCATGGAAAAGATTATCATAGACCTCATTAACAAGGACATTGGCAACTTCCAAACACTTGATCCCACACAGTTTGGCTTCATCAAGGGGAGGTCATGTCTACTAAATTTGGTCAACTTCTTTGAGACAGTCACTAAAGCCATGGACAAGGGGAAGACGGTACACACAGCCTACCTTGACCTGGCTAAAGCCTTTGACACTATTCCCCACTCAGGCATAATAGATAAACTCTCTCAACTAGGCATCAATCCATATGTTACCAGATGGGTAGCAAACTGGCTCACTGATAGGACCCACCTAGTCAAAATAGGGGAAGCCACCTCAAGCAGTAGACCTGTAACAAGCAGCATACCCCGGAGTTCGATCTTGGGGCTTCTGTTATTTGGGATAAACTTTTTTGAGGTGCAGGTCAAAACCGGTGGGCTATGGCTGACCAAGTTTGCAGATGACTGCAAGCTCAGTGCTGTCATTATTTCCCCTAGTGATGAGGACATCCTCCAAGAGGGTCTCAATCAGACAAATGACTGGTCCCAGAAACATGGCCTCAAGCTGAATATCAAAAAATGCATCATCATCCCCTTTGGGGAGAGTGATGTCCCCACAAATTATCACATTAATAATAACGTCCTAAGCACACAATCATTAGTGAGGGATATGGGCTCCCAGGTTGATAGGAACCTGACTTTTGACCACCGTATTGCTTCCATTGTACAGAAAGCCTTCTACATGGACCACCTCATAAATAAGTGTATCTCATCCAGGGAGAGGTCATAACATACCTGTATTCTTCCCTTATAAGGTCCATTATTGAGCACAATGCCCTTTCAGCATGTACCTCGCAAAGCACATTCAGCAGCTGGAGAGAACACAGAGATTCCTCACCAGAAGAATCCAGGGCCTCAAACATCTGCCATACACAGATATGCTAAAAGCCCTATCCCTTTACACAGTTTCATACAGACTTTTCAGAGGTGACTTCTGTCTGGCATCCAAGTTGATCATGAACCCCACCTTGATGGGACTGCTGCATATCCACAAGTCAAGATCCACTTGAGTAACCTGCATGTGTGGCCTCAACCTGGACTGTGACATCAAGATTTGCTGGCAGGACAGATTTGTTTCCCAGCGACTCGTCCATCTATGGAATAGACTCCTGCTCCTCATCAAGCAGACTACCTCTTCACCCCTTTCTAAGCACAACCTGGACAACTGGATGGGAACCAGAAAATATACCCCTGGAATTCCACCCATGTCCCTGCTGGATAGGGGCATTGGGTATTGATTTGTCTAAACATGGGCTAAACTCTTGGTTAGGCTTATAAGGGCCAATAGCCTAGTAACCTACTATGATCATATGGTGTCAGAACTGGGATTCCAGAGACTGATTTTCAAAGATATGAGGTGCAGAGTTAAAGGAGAACTCTACACTAGAACTAAAAAACTGTTTTTTTTTCACTCTTTGTTTCCTGACCTATTTTAACATCTCAAAATCACTCTAAGTGCTGCATTTGTAATTTTAGCTTGTTTTCCATGACATGGCTACCAATGGGGCTTGATGTATCAGTGTGATCTTATATTCTCTCAAGCCTTTTTCTTTCCCATAATACTTTGTTTGACTCATGCCAGACATAAGGAAGTAACTTTGAATTCCCATGCCATTGATATAAAATGGGATTTAGGAGGGTCACTACTATTTTCTTTACCTTCTGTAAAATGACTGCCTATTTTTTGTCTTTAATCACCCTCATTTATGTTTGGCTCAGACCTTGTTTTACACTATACTTAGAAGTTATCCAACCACAGCCAGAAAAATAACTAAATTGCAGGCTTTTGTTCAAGCTTTTCTTTTGTAGTCTGAGAAACTGATTCTGCAAGGGTCTCTCAGTGCAATGACAGTTTTAACACCTCTGCAGTAGTGTGGGGGGAGAGGACTCTCAGTTCCTTCACTTGTATTTGATCAGAATATTTCAGAGAATTTAATATATGAGCAAGAGTACAATATTTTTGTACAAACAGCTTATTCTGATAAATATGCATGCACCACGCCATTCATTTTGCTAAACCTAGCTGAATCAGAGGCCATTGAAAGAGAGGGTTCATTTGTGCATGCACCAGCAGTATATGAAGGAGAAGGGTAAAACTTTCATATTGTTGTACAGGCTGAAACAAGGGAAGATCCCGAGTGTTTGAAATGCAAATTCAGGGAAATGTGCAACCCCTAGACAAATGTTACATTACAGAGGCATTTGTTTTACACAAAAGATCAAAGGCCAGGAGAAACTTTTGCATGTTATATTACTGACCTATGCAACAAAGTTAAAATGTGTAGGTTTGGTGATTTAAAAGATGAGTTAATAAAAGACAGGCTTGTGTGTGGTATTAATAGTACTGCAGTGAGAAAGATTTTGCTTCATGACAGTGATTTAATGCTGAGCAAAGCTATTTAGATTTGTCAAATCCATGAAGTTACAGAAAGGCATACAAGTATGCTTGCAAGTGATATGAGCATGGTTTCAGCAGGCTCCAGAACAAATGTAGACAGCATGCAACATTTGGCTAGCAGAAGCAGGCCTAAGAACATATGGCATCTGTAAATCCTGCAGGAGTGGCAGGTAAAACCTGTAGTTTTCCAGCAAGTTCTAAGACTAGTTCAGTGAGACAGACATGCTCAGTGCAGTGCAAGGGTGAGTCAGCAAAACCCAAATCAAGCTTTACTGTTAGCTGTCACAATTATGGTGCCAATCATGAGTCTAAAAGAGGAAAGTGCTTAGTATTTTGGTCAGCAATGCCACAAGTATAAAAAAGGAACCATTTCAAAAGTTTTGCAAATCAAGTTAACCTCACACAGTTATAAAGAAGGGTCACTTAAAAAAACAAGTTGATAATGTAGAAAGCTGCAACCCTACTTTTTACATAGATTGTGTATTAGTAATTGGTGAAAAGGTTGATGCAGTAGATTTATTGGCAAAGAATAAAGTGCTTTCTACTCTCCATATCAATGGTAAATCCACCGAGCTCAAAGTAGACACTGACTCAAAGTGTAATGTTATGTCAGCAGACACATTTGCTATGGTAAGAGCTGGTGAGCAACTTAATGTGGCCAGTTGTGCGAAACTTGTTCCAAACCAATATCGTGGGGATCACTGTGAATAAACTCACTACATCAATAGCCACAAACCAATCATCTTTTTTCTATGTTAATCTCTCTTAACAATTCTAGGCAATGCCAAGAATCTCGGAAAACATATTTAAAAACTACCCATCACAGTTTTACAGAAATGATCAATAAAGGCTGCTAGTGGTTCAGTTTTAGAATTATGTGCTGCAACAATAGGCCTGAATGGATGGTCACTAACATTCTTATGTATCTTAGGTATTCTGAATATAATTGGAATCCTAGGTACATCCAAGTTAAAAAAATCATATTAATCAAGGGTAAGTGCATCTTGCATGAGGGCGTCAGATAGCATGATGTCAGTTTTGGAATATGCCCTATGTATCTCATTTAAAGACACCCTTTCATAATTTTCTTCATTGTTCAGCAAAAGATGCATTTTGCATGCATAACCAATCTGCTTCATAATCATGATGCCACCCCCTTTGTCTGGCTTCATCACCCTGTAATTCCTGTTAGCTGATAATTCTTTCAATGCCAAACTCTCTTCTTTAGTAAGATTGTTACATCTAAATGTGCTATTCTTTACAATTTCCCTAAAGTCATTCTCAACAAGCAATTCAAACAAGCATACCATCGGGTTGATGGGAGATAGAAAAGTACTTCTATGTTTTAATGTAAATGGTTGACTAATTTTATTTTTTATGTGTTATTAAAGGCTAGTTTTGTCTAGCTACGCATTGGTTTGAATTTCTTATTTCATCTCTGGGATTTACCTCTGTTTCCAATGAGGGACATTTTCTTGTTCTTGTTCTTTGTGCCTAAAATTGTTGTTCCTGTTTCATAACAATGTGAATATATCCAGATTTTGCATCGTGTTCACCCAGGTTCCGAATCTACCAAAAGAAGGGCAAGAGGTAGCATTTTGGCCTTCTCTAGCAAAAGATATTGATATAAGTGCTTTCTTCTTGTTCAGTATGCAATAGTACTAAACTGCATTTGCAAAAAGAACCACTTTCATCTAAGTCAAGTTCCTGAACTACCTTGGTCAACAGTAGCAACTGATATATTCGAGTGGAACAATCAGCATTACTTAGTGTTGATAGACTCTTATTCAAACTGGTTTGAGATCAATTTACTACCTAACCTAACATCCACTGCTGTAACCACAAAGTTGAAATGTCATTTCTCAGTCCATTGGAGTCCACAATAGCTTATCTCTGACAATAGTACCCAATTTACCTGTCATTTGTTTCAGAAATTTAAAAAAGAATGGGACTCTGTACATTGCTAGTAGTCTGGAATGCCCACAGTCAAATGGACTAGCTGGACGTGCAGTACAGAATGCAAAGCAGTTACTAGAGAAGTCAAAGCATGACAATACCAATGTATTTTTAAATTTACTCAGTCTGAGAAAAATACCACGTAACAATATACTTGGCTCACCAGCTCAGAGACTTCTATCTAGGCAAACCAGAATGATCTTGCCTATCAGTTCCACTTTGTAGTGGCCTAAAGCTAAAAACAACAGAACTATCAAAGCCCAACTATTCAGAAAGCATTCTTTCCAGAAGTCCAGCTATGGTAAATTGAGCAGATTTCTTCATCCATTGAAAGAAGGAGAGGCAGTGGGGATACAAACAGCGAAGGGTTTCAACTGGATTGGGCAAGTAACAAGTATATGTACCCAGCTAAGATCGTACTTCATAGAATCTGAGGGTGTGGAGTACTACAGGAGAAATCTCAGACACCTTCTTCCTGTATCAGAATTAATATTGGAACATTATTCTTGTGATACAAACTCTAGATTACAAAGCAATCCAGACAATGTTCCTGTTGCAGAACGTGTCTTAACTCCTACTTCTATTCCTGATGATGTTCCTGATCTCCCCAAAGTTGAACATTCAACCGAGACAGTCCCAGTTGCTAAACCTACTTTTAATTTCTGTGTCACATGATTTGGTCATATTTCCAGACCTAGTGTGAAATACACAGCAACCTGGACAAAATTGTCTATATGTATTTAGTTCTGTATAATTGTATGTCAAAGAATTATTTTGTATCAATTGCATGTCAATTAATGTCTCAATAATGCATGACTTATTTCTCAAAGCGGGAGGAGGAATACTAGTTTGTTACATTACAGAAGCATTTGTTTTACACAAAAGATCAAAGGCCAGGTGAAACTTTTGCATGTTATATTACTGACTTGAGCACCAAAGCTAAAATGTGTAGGTTTGGAGATTTAAAAGATGACAGATGACAGCACATGCATATAAATAGCAAGCACATGCTAGCTTCAGTGCCATTTTGAGAGTGCAGTCAGAGTATGAGCATGCATCAGTGTGATATCTAGTTAGTTTATAAGTTTATCTAAGTTAGTTATTGAGCCTCATTCCTGATGTGCTTGTACATAATAAAGCTGCTTGAACAGACCCCAAAGTTGTTCGTCTGTTTCATCCTGATCAGTCAAGCGACAATTAGTTAGCAAGCTTGATTTCTTGGGAATGTCTTTATACTCTATCAATCGAGAGAAAAGAAAGAAAGCATATCTCTCAACCTCTAAGTGAAAAAAATCTGGAGAAAGCAAAAAAAAAAAAAAGGGAGGACAAAGAACCAAAAGGACTGACAGATTTTAATTACTACACTTACAAACTTGGAAAGTTGCTAGAATAACAGGGTTGGCATTAGCATTTATTTTCTTACTCAAATCACACTTTGTTATTGTGAGACTTCAAGTCTCAGTGACTTGCCAGAAAATCCCAACTCTTATGAGGCAAAGATCAAAAATATGGACATTCTGGGATAATTCTGTTAGTTGAAAGAAATATACAAGTTCATTTCTGTGCAGGTTTTATTGCTTTCCATTTTTATGACATTTGCTATAGTTTACATACACAATTAAAATAGATTTTCTGCTCAATCAATCAAATAACCATTCAAAAAAAAAAAAAAAAAATGAGTACATGCATGTTCCTATGATGATACCATCTTCTAAATGTTACACCCTCTTGGTTAGGTATATCGTGAGAACTGTACCCACCCAAAGTAACTAACCATAATGACACATTTAAAACTTAACCTATATGATGAAAATCCCACAGCAACAAACTCTTTAAGGAGCTACTTTGAACAGAATAAAATCATTCATACAGGGTCATGAAAGGTGATCTCTGATTAGCCTTTTTAGCCTTCTGAGATATGTATGCCTAGCAATCTTTAAAATCCTTCATCTGAGTAGGATCAGTAGTAAACAGCGACTTTAGACACTTAAACCTATACCACCATGTTAACAACACTATATGGCATGACAGATATGTAACCCACTGCACACCTCATTTCTAGAAGAGGTTGTTCTTGTGTAACAAGCATTGTACTACCCTAGTAACCATAACTGGATAGGTAGTCACAAAATTTTATCTGAGACATATGGAGAACATTTACTAAATATTGATATCATCAGTCTCCCTCCATTACAGAAAGATGTGACTAAGCTTCCCCCTTGTCTCCTTCTGTGATAGTGTCATAAGAACCTATCATCTTATGAACCTTTATATGGCAACCATTTGAAATGCCAGGACCCACTAGAGCAAGTCCCAAAATGCAGAGACTGAATGGCTGAAAAATCAGTTACATATACTAAATCCCAGATACCATTTCTTGGAATATTTCAATTTTTCCAAGGTATGTTGATCTCAGAGTTGTTATATATAAATTTGTGGGGTGTGAGGCTTTCGCTTGAAAAAAGAAGTTTGTAGGAGAACAGTAAGTTCTGAGATTTACTCTTCTCCTGTGTTTCCTGGCATTTTTTCTTGGGTGTCAACATTTGGCATTCTGAGTACTGACATTTTAATAGGGAGTCATTTATATGAATATGTTCACAGAGAATGCTGAAAAGAGTTTTATTTTATCCAGTAAAGCTGGCATTTTGTTCCTCAGAAGCTGTCTAAAATAAAACCTGAACAGTGTCTTGAAAATATCAGTAAAGACAATCCTGCTGTTTCCACATGCTTCAGAGAAAGAGTATTAACCTATGAGGGGTTCGGGATTTTAAATCAGTGCATCTCTCATCTACTTCTGAGCCATTGTTGAAGCAACATTAATTCCTTAAATGTTGAGCATATATTTAACTTCAATTAGAATACTTTTGAATTGTGATGGTAAACAAGTTTTCTGTTTACCCAAAAGTGATGCCGGCCTTAGTATATACACAGATGGAGAAGTGTGACGGTATCCTCTATACGTTTGGAATCATTAGAGGTTGTATCTGAATGAATGAGTGGATTAAATGGAGAAATACATATTTTGCTTTTTAATTATTTATTTCAGTGGATAAAGAGCTGGTATTCATTTCTGTATTGGCGTTTCTGAAAATGCCCTTACTGAAATTAATGGGTGAGGACTGAAGCATGTGGGGTCTAAGTTGTAACTTTTTTTTCTCATAAGATAGTAGCTACAAACACAGAATGGGAAGACAATGGACATGCATTTTCATACCACATCATGCACTTTTTTTGCTCCTCAACTTGAAGTTGAGGGCTGCCAGTTCAGGGGAAGGCAGAATGCCAGCAGTAGCTAGATAAGCCAGCTATTGCTCTGTATACATTTAGCAGTTATAAACTGTTTGCATACCCCATAACAAACCACTTTCCATAGAATAATCATTCACCATACCTACCATCAAAATATTGGAACCACTCTCACTGCATATAAAGATGATGCAACTTACCTCACCTTTTGTTTGTGTCTAAAACAACAACATATTTAAAGAAGCACAATGCAAATGCTTCATCAGTGTGGGGCAGCCTAATAAACTAATCACCACCACCCTTGGATCTTCTTCCACTCTTAACAAAAAGCAACTCTTCCTTTGTCTCTTATATGTCTTCATCTCCATCCCTCATGCCAGATAGTTATGTTTAAACTTCTTAACTACTTTTGTTACTAACCTCTCGTCACAGCCATATCCTTTCTTTAATCTTATACCGCAAGATGGACCAAAGCCATGAACTTTAATTCCCTAATTCTCCCCTTATATCCAATACGGGTCTCATTACTCTTGTTTTGTTTGCTCATTCACTTTTCTACATTCTACTTTAGATTCGTAGTTAAACCTAGAAAACAAATACTATTACTGTATATATTTAGTAAATGGATACAATGCCTGCGGATATTGTTTTGTTTTAAGTACACTGAATATTTTGGAAATAGGCACAATACATGACAACATTCTGTCACTCCAACTACACTGCTAAAGACTGCTGTTTGCAGTATTTAGACTACTGTATAGAGGTAGCTCACTTATCTAAGCTTCCTTTGTAAAGAATTTCTGTGATTGTGTATCTATTATTTTCTTTCGTCTCTACTACTCCCAAGCTACACCTGAAAAATGCTCATGTAGGCCAGCATTCTAATCTGCATAAGAAATGAGCAAACAAACAACAAATAATGTTCTCATTTTTTTCCACATCTACTGGAAATTCAAGAACTGCTGACTGCTTATATATTTCTTCTCTTCAGGCAGTAAGCTTTTCATAATATACTCAAGACACCTTGATGGATGATTTTTGGTGGTCTTTGTTATATATTCACACATCAGTCCAGTATTTATACAGTTTGTATGCAACTTTCTATGATGCTACATGCCCATTGATATCGTCAGCATATGGACAGATATATAAAATCTAAAAGCTATAAAAAAACATACTGGCATCTCTGCCAGCAGTGGGCAGATGTTCTGACCTTGTCACCAATGGCTTTTATGTTGTCTGTCTAAAATTAATGTCCTATCATGAAGACATAGTTGATAGCAGGAGACCTGCTGAAGGGGTGACTGCTGGGTCACAGGAAATAGTGGCCTTAGATTTGTGTGACTGTGATGGAAAAGTGTTTTCAGCATGGCACCCAGTCTCTCTGGTGATGATACTATATTGCCAGATGCAGATTTGACCCCTGACTCATACCTTTCATATGACTGAGCAGCAGTTGTCATCCTGATGGGTGATACTTAAAGACATCCATCAGCTGATGAAGAGCTGACTTGTGTTGTGCAATTGATCAAATAATAACGGCTCAGGAGATTTCAGGCACCAAACTACTACAGGATACTACAAACATGCAAGGGATCTTATTTCTATTTGCTTTTCTTCACTGAGAATGCCTTTAGCATGGCACACAGTGCCAGGGTACAGGGTATGGCAACACAAAGGTATTTCACATTCTTTAAACATACTCCACTAAGCTCCACTCCATTTCAGCCCCCATGCTGTCTGCACATTATATGATAACAAACCATTCTACTGCCTTGAATCATTTATCTTCCATAATGTGGGATTGATCCTACAATGCCCTGAATGTACACCAAGATGTTTCTACATGTATAGTCCTGAGCACTGTGCTGCACCAATTAATGGACTTGTCTTGGCATGATATGTTACTCTCTAATGTAACCAGAAAAAATCTCACGTACTGCTCTCTCAGTGCAAATACCTCTGTAGTCAGCTCCAAAATGAAGATGAAATTTAAATAGCCAATGGTAATAGTATAAGAATGATTTTAATAAAACAAACAAAAGTCAGGTACATACGTTAAGCACTTTCATCCTTATTTAGCTGTATAAAGTACTTAATCAGAACCATTTACCCAACATACAACTTCCCTTATATATACATAGGTGTAATTGTTTAGTGGTCCATATCAATTTAATTTAATTACATTCTTTTAAAGACTATTCAGATTTAAAACTTTTCATTTAAAAAGACAGATACACAGTACTAGCGTGAAGGCAAATACATACAGAGCCTCTGAAAAAATTATACAAATATTCTAAGCAATGTTTTAAACAATGCTTTAAAATAAACAATGTTTATTTAAAAATAAAAAGTCAGAACAAGTCTTGTAAATGTGTGTAAAAGTATAAAACATGCACATATTAATATGTGCAGACCTGAACTTTAATTTTGGTTAAAAGTCACCCTGTATTCTTAAAGGACTGAACACTGTCATAAAGATACCCTTAGCTTTATGTTGAAATTACAACATAAAAAAATAAACGGTCCCCAGGATTCAGCAAGCTCTGCACGGCATGCAGGAATAGTGCAGGAGCTGCTGGAGGCATTATGGCCGCCGAGAGATCAAGGAACAAGCTCCTGGTACGTGCACGAGCGCTCCTGCACTATTCCTGCATGGGCACAGCTCCTGTATGCAAATTACCCCATTTGCAGGTGAAAAACATGCAAGTGAGGTGAATTTGTAATCCAGGAAGCTGGCAGCCGTCCGTGCAGGACTAGTGTAACCTGCAGAAATGTACTCCGTTAGTAACCGAGTACATTTCTGCAAACTACAAAACGGAGCCATGACAGCTCCAAATAAAGGGTGTATATAATGTGTAAAGCATGTCAATGGCCACATATATGGCCATTAGCATGGAAAACAGTTGCAAAAAAAAAAAAACTTTTATTTTTTTTGTCTGCTTTCGGCCATTTAAGCATAGGGCAGTGGGGCGCAAATGGGACTGGCCGAAAAATAACAGAAAAATCCTGAAAAAAGCTTTCCCTGCAAAATCACAATTATGCAATTAAAGTCAATGGCAGGCAGAAGATGACAAGCCAGTGAATACTGGTTGCTAAGGGAGAAGGCTCAGTGTGGGACCTGTAACTAGGCATTAGCAGGCAATCCTATGCAAATGAGGGGAATGATACTGAATCTCAGATTTCCACACATGGCTAGCCTGCACCCAAATATTTAGGTGCAGGAAGACCATGGTGCAAGCCTAAGAGCTAGCTGACATCATAGAAGGGTGTGTCAGGCATACTGTAAGCTTATTGGAATCCTGTGGCTTGGGTTTACCCTTAGCTTAGCAGAGCTAAGCAAGGGGGTGTGTCTGAAGCTGCCAAGCACTCTTTACAGTGCCTAAATGGGTGTGCACATCGCGCACCATGTTTTAAATAAAAAAAAAAAAGTAAACCCGGAAACAGCAGCTCCGTACACATATCAGCACTGTCTTTGCATGGCGTGCCTCGGGGCTTAAACAGGAAGGCAATAGGAAGGGGAAACAGCAGTAGGAAGGTAATCAAGGAGAACTAGCATAGCTGGCAGATGAAATGTATCAGAATCAGCCAATCACACAGGCAGCAGCCCAGCCCAGCACACTACTGTAAACTATGCAAACACCTTTCCTTCTGTTTTTTCCCACAAACTCTACACCACCGGTGTACACAAATGGGAAAATTTCACCTAACAAAAGCAACAAAATGATAGGGACTGCATTTGCTCTCATAAATCAAAATGTGGAAAAGGCTGAGGGTGGTGAGGATGAGAATGCTGAAGACCAACCCACAGTGAGGAGAAGAAGAAGAGTGTACATACCCAGGGTAACCAACCAGGGGCTACATGAGCTGGAGATAGTGGAGCACTATAGGGTAGACAGGGACCTCCTACAGCAAATTGTTGAGCTGTGCCAGCCATGCATCACACACAGAACCAACAGAGTTGAACCCATCCCAGTGGAAACTAAGTTATGTGTAGGCCTAAGAATACCAGCCACAGGTACCTTCCAAAGGCCAACTAGAAATAACATGGGGATCTCACAGGCGTCAGCATCCAGGGTACTCCAACAGTTCCTGGATGCCATGTCACATGCTGGTGAGCACATATATTTCCTCAACACCCATGAAGCATTGACCAGCAATATGCGTCTCTTCCACCAAATAGCAGAATACACTGAGGTAATGGGTGCTATAGACTGCAGGCACATACACATCAAAGCACCACCCGGTGAGTGGGGTAGGGTCTACATAAACCGTAAGGGCTTCATCTCCATCAACTGCCAGGTCATGTGCGATGCCCAGGGCATTATAATGAATGTGTGTGCTGGCTGCCCTGGAAGCTATTATGACTCCCACATCTGGCATATGATGCAGCTGTACCAGAGATTTGCCAATGGGGACATTCCATATGGCCACCTAGTGTGGGATGCTGGTTACGCACTGGAGCCATGGCTGATAACACCCATCAGAAACGTGCACACACCCAAACAAGAACTCCATAATGAGGCACATGCACAGACCAGAATCATAATAGAGCATGTGTCTGGGATGCTCAAGTCATGGTTCCGGTGTCTGGACATATCCGGTGAAGCCTTGCAGTACTCACCAGCTTCATGCACCCAAATTGTCATCGTATATGCCACGCTACACAATATGATCCTGTGGAAACAGCTGCAGCAGGAATAGCACAGGGCAGGGCCAAACAGCCCACCCCCCACCATTGCCAAAGCCTGCACAGAGTGACTTGGAGGAGGAACAACCTGAGTACCCCAGTAGGCAGAAGGAGACATGACCAGTATTCCCAGGCCTTGGCAAAGAGGCACTGCATAGCACATACACTGACATGGTAGGAACCCAGGGAATGACACCTCTCTCTGACTCGCACATACAGTAAAAGGGATGCCAAACATAGGTTCATAGGTTCATAGGCTGGTACTAGGCTATCAGCCCTAGGGCCTATACAAGCCTTGCCATAACAATTCCCCTGGCTATTTCTTCCCACACTATTTGCTTCCCTGGACCCCTGTCTAGCAGGGCAACTGACGTGATCCCCGGGGTGAATTTCCTTTCTCCCATCCAATCGTCAAGGTTCCTTTTGAAGAGGACCAAAGAGGCACTCTGCTTGACATGTATGGGCAATCTATTCCAGAGTCTGGGGAGTCTCTGGGTCAGGAACCTATCCCTCCAGCATGTTTTGCTTATTGTGATGACAAGGTTTAGCTCCCTGGAGCATGTGGCTCTAAGGGATTGGGATTTCTTTAAGTATAGCATGTCCAACAGCTCTGGGTTTGACATGGCCTTGTATGTTAAGCAAAGATCGCCTCTGAGTAGACGATATGCGACAGAGTATAGCTGGAGTTTTTTAAGGTGGTCAGCATAGGGCATCTGCTTTAGGCCTGTGATTCTTTTAGTGAGGTATTTCTGTGGCCTTTCCAGTTGTTGCAGATGTCTTGAGAGGTACATACCAAACAGGGCATTGTATTCTATAATGGGTCTAATAAGGGATGAGTACAGTGGGACAATGACCTCCTTTTTTCTGGATGAAAAGCCCTTAGTAATGAAGTGTGCCACATAGAAGGATTTCCTGACTGTTGTGGTGATGTGATTATCAAAGGTGAGACCGCTGTCCACCTGTGTCCCTAAGTCTCTTATCACACTTTCGGTGTTTAGTGTACTGCCACCTATATGGTAACTCACGGATACATGTTTTTTCCCAAAGGGGATAACTATACATTTCTTGGCATTGAGCTTGAGCCCATGGCTCTGGCACCAAGCATTTGTTTCTGTAAGGCCCATTTGTAGAGTATACACATCATTTGGGGATTCAATAATGGTTCCCGGTTTGCAGTCATCTGCGAACTTTGTTATCCAGAGTCTGTCAGAGAAGTAGATGCCAAACAAGAGCGGTCCCAGGACTGAACCCTGAGATACTCCACTTGTCACTTGTCTGGAGCTGGATTTGGAGTCGGCTACTTTTACAGTGTGGTTTCTATCAGTAAGCCAGTTAGCAACCCATTGGGTGACGTAGGGATTAATGCCCAGCTTAGTAAGTTTATCTATGATTCCAGAGTGGGGGATGGTGTCAAAGGCCTTGGCAAGGTCTAGATAGGCTGTGTGGACCACCTTACCCTTGTCCATGGCTCTGGAGACTGATTCGAAGAAGTCAGTCAAGTTCAGGAGACAAGATCGGCCCTTCACGAACCCAAACTGGGTGGGGTCCAGTGTTTGAAGGTTGCCAATGTCTTTGTTTATAAGTTCCATGATAATACGCTCCATGGCCTTGCAGATAAGGCTTGTCAGACTGATGGGATGGTAGTTTCCAGGATCCAAGGTGGATCCCCCCTTGTGGAGTGGGATAACTGTAGCTGTGCGCCACTCAGTGGGCACGAAACCTTAGGTGAGGCTATGATTAAACATGACACTTAGGTGAGGTGCCAGTTAATATTGTAGTTCATGTAGTACACAGCCCAGGATGTCATCTGGTCCCATGGATGCTGTATTCTTAGCTTTGGATAGTGCATTTTTTACCTGTGTGGCCGTTATTACCGGAATTTGGCAATCTTCCGGTATTGAGGTGGGCCATTTAGGGGGAGAGTGGGGGGTGACGTTCGCACTGAATCGATCTGCCAGGATATTGGCAATATCCTTGGGATCAGTATATTTAATGCCATTCTGTTTTAGCTCAGAGCAGATCTGAGCATTGCCATTTAGATTCTTGACATAGTTATAGAATGCCTTGTGGTTGTCTTTGGAATCTTTGGCAATTTTATTTTTATAACTAGCTTTGCAGGATTTTATGAGGGATCTCAGTTTCTTACTGAGGCTGGTAAGAAAGTTTTTTGCATCCTGGGATTTTCCTCTTTTCTGCAACAGTTTCTTCCTTTTGTTGTAAAGTTTATTTATGGCAGGGGACCACCAGATTGGCTTCTTTTTTTGGATGAGAGCATCTTGGTTTTATTTGGGATGGCACGATTTATGCATGAGTGGATGTGCTTGTACAGTGCCTTAGTGTAGGATTCAGCAGTTGAACTTTCAGATCCCGTCTGCATGGGTGTCATGAAGTTTGTCACTTCTGACTTGAGTAGCATGAAGTTGGCTTTGGAGAAGTATTTTATGGAGGTTTTCTTACTGGGGGGTGGGGGTGGGATGTGGATGTTAAGGGTGATTATCTTATGGTCAGACGTGACTAATGAGGGGGTGACCATAGGTGTGGTGCATTGATTTCCCATGTTGGTAATGACCAGGCCTAGGATATTGGAGCCCCTGGTGGTACTATGGATTAGTTGATCCAGGGCGTTGGAATTTATGAATTCCAATAACCGTTAGGCAAAGGTGTTGGTACATGAGTACATGACACTACCTGTGCTTAACCATGTATAGGGAGTGTACTATGTGCATCTGATATAGCCATCCAGCACCATCCTCAATACTGGCAGAGCCACAAGGTAAGTCACTCTCCCTAACAATTGCTGAATGTAGTAGTATGTTTAGTTACTTGTATCTATGGTATGGATGTGAGCATGCAAGGCAATTGGGTGGCTGAATGGGATGCCAGCAGATAGTAGACACCTATATTGGCAACATGAAATCTGTAAAAAATACTGGTGTCACCATAGTAGCCAGTACTTAGCAGGGTGACAAAACCCACTGCAGGAAGTGTGGTGGGCCAAATGTCTGTCCATAGGACACACACATGCCAGCCAGTGAGGCCTACATACCCAACAACAGTCTCAGCCAACAGGACAGGTGTAGTCTAACACAAAGAAAGGCTGTGCTAAGGCCTCTGATTGATGGCTGTGGAGAACAGCCCCCCCCCCCGGACCTGCACAGACAGACTACAACAGGTCAGGCAGTGGGATGTTAGTTCTAAAGGGTAAGAAGTCTGAAACTGAAATGTAGGTCAATAAAACCTAAGAACTGTAGTACACTGATATGCCTCTAGTCTGCATGATAGGACAGAATACACAATGAAATAGAGTACCTGAAATACCAGTGCAGTCATAGCAAATGTGTATAGTTGTCAGGTGTGCACCCCCACAGTCCTATGTAGAAATGCAGTAACATGTATGCGTAGATATAACAGTGGAGCACAGATTACCTGAGCTGGCCAAAGTAGCAGGATAGATTGTAGCACATGTACAATATGCAGGGCTTTATGTGTTAGTTTGGTGTGTGTTGTATATTGTGTAAGAGTGGTCAGCATGTAGGCTTGGTGGGTTTTGTCCTGGTGGCCATCATTGACCAGTACTGCCAATGACAGGGCCAAGTTCTCACAACTGCAGTGTCAAACAGAATGCATCCCAACAGGACACATTCCAGCAGTAAGCCATAGTAATTGTTTGGATGTAATATCTGTCACCATCTGGAAGATGGGCATGGCATGAATGTGGGCCCAGACATACAAACAGTACACAGGTGGAAGTACCCTAGACAGACAGTGTATAAAATGTTACTGTCAAATGGACAGACCTTTGGAATTGTACATAGAGGTTAGCAGCAAATTAGTTGGGTTTATAGTATGGAATACCGATGTCATTTGGCCAAACACTGGCAGACCACAAAGTTCACACATATGAAGTATTGAGAAACTGCTGATGTTCCTGCACAAGTCAGCATAAGTGGAATTGCCCACATATATCTGTGAGTCAGCTGCAAGGAGCTTCCATAGCACACACGCACCCAGCTCACCCCACCATCAGCCACAAGTACCTCACAGGTCATATCCCTGCTGTTGGGAATGAGTACAATATGACCCCCACCTCTGTATGGAAATAGACACAGAATGCAGCATTCTGAAGAAGTGTCCTATGCAGGTGTATCCCTAGCTATAAGCAGCATCCTGCTAGCATCCACACCACTGGATCAATAATGACAGAAACTATTGACATTAACACCTTGCAGACCTACTGTCACCCCAGAGGAATATAGTGGCTTGCAGCCTGGGACTGTAGAATTGACATAATGCAATGGACTGTTACAGATGGCCTGCATCACTACCAAATGCCTTACAGTCCTCTGTCAAAGGTCTGTGTCTCACCCATACTGCCAATGTATGTTATATCATGGACTCCCAAATAACAGCATAACACAGTCCACAGAACCCAAAAGCAAGGCCATGTCATCAAATCCCAGTAACATGTCCACCATGTCCTACTGCATGAACTGTGGACCAACCCCAAAATACTGCTGGGATGAAATGATAACTATGGGGAACTTATCAGATAATGTTTGCATAATGTTTGGAAGAGGATAGGATAACAGACGTAGGTAGGAGCATGGACACCATGGAGTGTGTGAAGTCTGAAATTCAGCCATGTGCACATACTATCCCTGCCTGCAAACCCAGGAATGGGCGGCTACAAACCTGCTTGAAAACCACAGTGTGAAGGGGTAATGACCAGAAATATGACCCCTGCATCTGGTTAACCTGTGTGAATCTGTACAGCTGTGAGGTATGGCCACAGCAGGATATGGCCATACTGTCACGTCAATGGATGTAAAAGCATAGGATCCTCAGCCACCACTGTACCAATGTGCTGAACCATTTACACAGACCCATCAGCAAGTGTCTGCAGCTTCCCATCCAGAATAGCATGATTGTGCAAGAATATGTAAGCTGCAGACCACAATACTGGACACAGCTTCATTCACCCTGTGTTCCCCAGGAAATTTCTGCAAGCAGATATGTATACCTGGCAGTAGTTGATGACATAAAACATCACAGTGTAAAACAGTACATATGTATGAATATCTCTGCTAACCCCAAAACCATGTAGCAGAAGCAGCACAGACGGAAATACCTACAGTAACCCACTAGCCTTTGCCCATTTTGACCCCATATTGTCAACCAGTCTACAGATATCCTGCAGAAACAGGTTGCTAGCTGTAGTTGTAGAACACAAAAGCCTGCACTGAAGTACAACCTACCTGGAATGGATTCACACATTCAATACAGAAGGTCATACTGGGCATGCTCCCACACTTACAGAAATGAAGCCCATGTCTGGCAACAGCAGTGGACTATACATATCTGACAGTCACAGATGTCTGTGCACACACTCCACATTGCACACCAGTCATGTTTGCACACACAATGGATAGGAATACACACATATAGCCAAGGGCAACACAGTATAATAGGCCAAATATACACATACATAGATGAGTGGAAGAGAGTGACAGACAGTGACAGAGAGCCTCCCATCATGAGGCCTGTCCCACCCAGCACACATCCAGTTGGCCAAAACCACATGATGTGCAAATGTCAATCACTGTAGACATTTGCCTCTGGTATCCCTCAGCACTATAGTGTCTGTGGTGCTTGTGATAACTATGCAACATAACTGTACAAGTCATTATTCATCAAGCAGATGTATACACTTACCTGTTATATTTAAACCTGTGTGTGCCTGCGTGTTTTGCGTCTGCTTCCAGATGAATGGCTTGTGGCACATGCACACACACTGCACTTCCCATTGCCCTACTTTGGCAAGCCTGCTTATGTAATTCACCTTGAAATATACCTTTTTGAAGGAGTAGCCCTATAAGCTCCATGGTGCATACTATAACTGAGTAATACTAGTTAGGTAGGAGTTGTAGTCCCAAACATGGCAACTGTGTGTGTGTGTGTGTGTGTGTGTGTGTGGTTGGCTGAGTGTGTGTAGGGATCAATACTTTTGTGGCCATTCACAGTCACTACAATTTTCATTGCCCTACTTTGGTAAGCCTGCTGATGTCATTCAGCTTGAAATACACCTTTGGGGAAGGAGTAACCCAGTAAGCTATGTGGTGCATCCTATAATTGCGTAATGCTGTAGTGTGATGTACTATTTAGGTAGGAGTTCTAATCCTGGAAATGATAACTGTAAAACTTTGTGTGTGTGTGTTTGTCTGTGTATGGATCAATGCTTTTGAGGCCATTCACAGTCACTACAATTTCCATTGCCCTACTTTGCCAGGGCTACTGAAATCATTCACTTTGAAATACACCTTTGGGGAAGGAGTTGCCCAGTAAGCTCTGTGGTGTGTCCTATAACTGAGTAATGCTGTAGTGTGATGTACTAGTTAGGTAGGAGTTCTAATCCCAGATATGGTAACTGTAAAACTTTGTGTGTGTGTGTGTGTGTGTGTGTGTGTGTGTGTGTGTGTGTGTGTGTGTGTGTAGGGATCAATGCTTTTGTGGCCATTCACAGTCACTAGGCAAGTCTAAAAATGGAGAACATCGATATCTGTGCAGTAACAGAGACCTGATCAAAGGCTCCAGAGGACACCCCTGCAATACCAGGTGCAACTCTTACCACACATGTTGGCCACCAAACCACAACCAAAACACTAAAGGTGGAGGAGTGTCCATATTCACCAAGGATATTCACACAACCAGGCTACTTGCCCAACAAAAAGCGTCTGAAATTCTCCCCCTTGCAACTAACAATAGGTAAGACTGCAATCCAAATTGTATAGCTTGATACAGATCCCCACCATGCCCCAAGATTCCCACTACACCTTTCTAAACATACTGGAAAAGATTATGATACAAGCAAACACCCTAATACTGGGTGACTTCAACTACCCTGCCATTAACTGGGAAAACTACTTGTGTACCAACACGTGTGCCCAATGGTTCTTGGAAGTCATAATTCCCAATGCCCTGTGTCAAGTAACTCATAATCCCACCACGGGCTCCAATATCCTAGACCTGGTCATTACCAACATGGGAAATCAATGTTCCGCACATATGGTCATAACATTGGTAGTCAGGTCTGCCCATAAACTAATCACCTTAACATCCACATCCCTCCCCCTCACCCCAGTAAGGAAACCTCCATAAAACATGTCTCCAAAGCCAACTTCATGATACACATGTCAGGCGTGACTAACGTCAGTACACCCATGCAGATTGGAACTGAAAGGTCAACTGCTGAATCCTCCACGAAGGCACTGTACAAGCACATCCACTCGTGCATGAATTGTGTCATCCCAAACAGAACCAGGATGCTCCACACCAAGAAAAGGAAGCCAATGTGATGATCCTTTGCCATAAAGAAACTTTACAACGAAAGTAAGAAATTACTTTTGCAGAAAAGAGGAAATTCCCAGGATGCAAAATACTCCCTTACCAGCCTCAGTAAGAAGCTGAGAGCCCTCATAAAATCCTCGAAAGCTAGTTACAAACACAATATAGTCAAAGATTCCAAAGACAACTGCAAGCCGTTTCATAGCTATGTCAGGAATCTAAATGGCAATGTTCAGATCTGCTCTGAGCTACAACAGGGGGACCACCTTGGATCCTGGAAACTACCACCCAAGCAGTATGACAAGCCTGATCTGCAAGGCTATGCAATGTATTATCAAGGAACTTATAAACAAAGACATTGGCAACCTGCAAACACTGGACCCCACCCAGGTTGGGTTTGTGAAGGGCCGATCATGTCTCTTGAACCTGATTGACATCTTCGAATTAGTCCCCAGAGCTATGAACGAGGGTAAAGCAGTTCACACAGCCTATCCGGACCTCACCAAGGCCTTCGACACCATCCCCCAGTCTAGAATCATAGATAAACATACTAAGCTGGCCGTTAATCCTTACATCACCCGATGGGTTGCCAACTGCCATACTGACAGAAACTACACTGTAAAAGTAGGCAACTCCAAATCCAGTCCTAGGCAAGTGACATTTGGAACACCTCAGGGTTCAGTCCTGGGATCGCTCTTGTATGACATCTACTGCTCTGAAGGACAGGCTGCAAACTGGGAGCCAATATTGAATCCCCAAATGATGTGGATATTCTACAAAAGGGCCTTACAGAAAGAGATGCTTGGTGCCGGAACCATGGCCTCAAGCTCAATGCCAAAAAATGTATAGTTATCCCCTTTGGGAAGGGATGTGTACCCACGAAGTACCACATAGGTGGCAATACACTTAACACCGAAAGTGTGATAAGAGACTTAGGGACACAGATGGACAGTGGTCTCACCTTTGATAACAACATTGCCACAGCAGTCTAGAAATCCACCTATATGGCACAGTTCATCACTAAGGGCTTTTCATCCAGAAAAAAGGAGGCCATTGTCCTATTGTAGTCATCTCTCAGTAGACCCAGTATAGAATACAACACCTCGTTTGGTATGTACCTCTCAAGACATCTGCAACACCTAGAAAGGCTGCAGAAATACCTCACTAAAAGAATCACAGGCCTAAACCAGATGCCCTATGCTGACTGTCTGAAAATTATCCAGCTATACTCTGTCACATATCATCTACTAAGAGGTGATCTCTGCTTAACATGCAATACAATGTCAAACCCAGATCTATTGGACATGCTACACTTAAAGAAATCCCAATCTCTCAGAGCCACATGCATTAGGGATCCAACCCTTGTCATCACAATGAACAAAACATGTTGGAGGGATGGGTTCCTGACTCAGAGACTCCCCAGACTCTGGAATTGACTGCCCATACATGTCAAGTAGAGTGCCTCTTTGGCCCTCTTCAAAAGAAACCTTGACAATTAGATGGGAGATAGGAAATTCACCCCGAGGATCACATCAGCCACCCTGCCGAACAGGGTTCCAGGGAAGTAAATATTGTGGGAAGAAATAGCCAGGGTACTGACATGGCTATGCTTGAATAGGCCCCAGGGCTGATAGCCTAGTACCAGCCTATGAACCTACGAGCTACACTTTCCATTGCCCTATCTTAGCAAGCCTGATGATGTCATTCCTTTTGAAATACACCTTTGGGGAAGGAGTGACCCAGTCAGGTCCATGGTGCATGCTATAATTGCATAATGCTGTAGTGTGATGTATTAGTTAGGTAGGAGTTCTAATCACAGACATGGCATCTGTAAAATGTGTGAGTGTGTGTGTGTTTTTTGTATGTGTAGGGATCAATGGTTTTGAGGCCATTCACAGTCACTACAACTTCCATTGCCCTACTTTGGCAAGCCTGCTGATGTTATTCACCTTGAAATACACCTTTAGGGAAAGAGTAGCCCAGTAAGCTTCATGTTATGTGGTTTAACTGTGTAATTATGTAGTGTGATGTGCTAGTTAGGTAGGAGTTCTGATTCCAGACATGAAAACTGTAAAACTGTGTGTGCGTGTTTGTTTGTGTAGGGATCAATGGTTTTGAGGCCATTCACAGTCACTACAACTTCCATTGCCCTACTTTGGCAACCCTGCTGATGTCATTCACCTTGAAATACACTTTTGGGGAAAGAGCAGCCCAGTAAGCTCCGTGGCACTTGCTATAACTGTGTTATGCTATATTGTGATATGCTAGTTAGATAGAAGTTCTAATCCCATACATGGCAACTGTGAGACTGTGTGTGTGTGTGTGTGTGTGTGTGTGTGTGTGTGTGTGTGTGTGTGTGTGTGTGTGTGTGTGTGTGTGTGTGTGTGTGTGTTTGTCATTAGTATCCTGTGTGGAGGCAGCCATGAGTGTGTAATAACAGGACTCATTGTGGAGTGGGTTTTGCAAATTTCTTATATGGTGGGCCTATTATATGTCACAATGTCCACCTCACAAGGACAAAACAGATGTCAAACAGCAGAGAGGTTGGTGTAGACAATCCATAACCCTACATGTGACATCGTGGTTTGGGGAACACTATAAACATCCCTTCTATTACCCAGAGAACACTCTTCACCCATGTCTCATACACGAACACAATTGACTAGGCAACAACCACTGTGTTGGTAGTTCCCTGCATACTGCCCACAGATAGTAACCATGGTGTGATTGCAGTGGACTACAGAGGACATGGCACCCTGTCCCATCCTTACAATAGACAAATCATTGCATACAGTGGTCCTTTGCTATGTTCCCCACTGGATGCCTGCAACAATTGTAGAGTCAGCAAATGTAACCCACAAAGGAAATACCATGCCTTATACACATGCCCTGAATGGACAGATGCTACTGACACCAGTGAATACCTGTATCATGCTGTCAATGTAAGTGCAAGGTCAACCTGGCTTCCATTGCCAGTTCTCACTACATGAGGTCAGGAATGGCACATCAGATGATGATCTGTCTACATAACATGCCCCAGACACCCCAGGTACACGTCCACATGTCAAAGAACATGCATGTGGGATGTGTACACATCCCAGGCACTGTCCATGTTATGGAATATAGAACACATACATGGCAAGCATTGCACAACACTGGCCACCCACAATAGTAACACAGAAGAGTGGATGGTGAATACAGTACCAATCTGTGTGTGCCAATCCAGGGACTGCACCCCTGAGCCAGACTGCAGACAATTGTCATGTGTCCTGATGTCAAGTTATACCATTTACCTAGCCTTGTGCAGCCTTCTGGCACAGTCATCCACTACACACATGTGAAGCAATGCACCCATGCATGTCAGTACTGACAAACCTGTGTCTGTGTGTGTGTGTGTGTGGAATATAATGATTTGGATGCCATTCACACTCACTACACCTCACATTGGCCTACTAAAGCATGCCTTCTGATGTCAGACACCTTGACATACCCTTTGCCCATATATCACCCTGATAACCTCTGTGGTGCATGTGATACCTGTGTATTACTGTAGGGTGGCAAACTAGTTAGTTAGGAATTCTAGTCCTGACCCTGCCAACTGTGATAATGTGTGTGAGTCCCTGAGAGAATGTGGCTGTGTCGTCCTTGACACCTGTTCTTGTGGACAGGCACATGTACTACATCTACCTTATCCCTCCTTTATCACTGTTGCTGATGTCACTCACCATCAATTATACCTATGGACAGCTCCCCAACATGTAAGCTCTGTGGCACATGCAATAACTGCATAGAAATGTAATAGCAATACATAGTCAGGCAGGGGTTTTAAACCCCGTACTGGTAAGTGTGTGACACAAACATGCTTAGCTTTTACTCTCCTAGCCCCTCCCTGTCTTACTTTGTCTTTGTCTGTCTCTCTCACTCCCTCTCTGGTGGATGTGGAGAAGTACACCTGCTTTGCCTAGGCAGCAGCTTGTGTTTTGTAAGTGATGCTTGTGATCAGCTGATGGCCTGTGTATGAACTGAAGTCCCCCACTAGCTGATTGCTTGTGGAGCAGCTGTGGTAACACTCCCATAGCCAGTTGCATGGAAACACACTCCTATAACTAGGAACATCATGTGGGTGTTTGGCCCTTTTCATTCACTGTGAGCAGGACTTCATGTCGGTGTTTGGCAAACAGCATCACAGATGGTAGTGGGATATACCTCTAACAACATACACTGTGGAGACAGGCCAACAAACAGGACGGGGATGTTCCAGACATGACTACAGAATGTAAGTTTTGCTCATCTGCATTTGAAGTAATGTTGGTTTAACAAAGTTTGTGTGGATATGGCTGGTCTACATGATTTAATACCTGTCATGACAGTGTTATGTGGTTGAGGAAACTCTCACCTGTAAGGTTATCTGCAGATTGGCCAGTGTTTGGAGTCTTATGTGTCTATTGTTACTCACAGATTATCAATCTTAGAACTGCAGAAGCATAGTCTGAGGATTTCAATTAGTACATTGTGAGAGCCATGAGAGTTACTGACTTCATATCCCTCATAGGACATATGTCACAACAAACCCTGTTACACCAGTAAATGTATGAGGTTATCATAGCAATGTGTCAGTATTGGTCCTGTGTTTGTGCCTCCAGCCACAGATCCATAAATCTTTGAACATATGTCATGCAGTAAGAGGTGCATATGTTCAGTACACCATTATTTATCAACATCGTACCTGATAACAAGCCAGTGAGATATCAGACTGCTAGATATGTTATGTATAGTAAGTGTTATATTTGAGGACAAAACCTGGATATTCTGTTGTAGTGTGTACAGTAGTGAGGTCTGTGTATTTATGGTGATTGCCGACAGTGTGTGTATTGCAAATATGTACCTTGGCCTGTGTACAGACTGTGGTAGATGTCATTGCTCTTGGACCTGTTCTACCTGATGTTACATGCTACAACACCATATGATACCCTATCAGCTTACATGTTTGTAGGGCCACACACACATGTCCCATACCACAGTCAGGCATCAGACTACACTGTATAGTGGCCCAGTATATTTAGGGTTAGTGTGTGAGTGGCACATATGAGGATGGTGTTGATCTGTCAATCCACATACTGTAATATTAAGCACACTTACCATATGTGGCTGTGGCTGTGTTCACATTGGTTGTGGGTATGCACTTTCACACAGGTGTATGTTACTCTGTGCTGTGACATGCCTGTAGAGCCTGCTATATTTGCAGGTACATGTGTATTCCACATAAGAAATGTAGGCCAGTGTTGTGGCAGTCTGCCTGTAGTTTGCACAGTGCTTTGTGACATGCCTAGCAACTCAGTGTACTTACCCAGTGTGATGTTATGTTCAGATATTTGTCAGATGTACTGCTGCCATGCCACTATAACTGTTGTGTTTTTCAGACAAAACAGTGGGATGCTGTACAGCTGTATGTCACTAACTCATGGGTAGTATGTGGACATGTGACCTCTGTACCACCAGTTATGTGTCAGGACAGACAGGAGTTTTTGAATGCATAAACTGTGTGGGCATATGTATTCCAGTATTTACGTGATATAGCCATTTACATGGCTGTTAACAGCCACATTATTAGGCTTGGTCCACATGTCCTGCACTAAGGAGTTCTGTGTATACCTATGGACTTGACCAGAGTGTGTCAGACTGTCCACACTTATTGGTCATGTCTCTGTTGTATTCCACAGGACCATTACTGTGATGTCTGTCAGTAACTGATGGTGTAAATGTCAATAACAGATGTGACCTCCCACACAAATTTCTGTTATAGATATATACACATATGCATATCTACATACATATATATATATATATATATATATATATATATATATATATATATATATATATATATATATATATATATATATTTACACATGTACATACACACACACACACACACACACACACACACATATATATATATATATATATATATATATATATATATATATGCACACACACACACACATATATATATATATACACATATACATATATACACACACACACACACACATATATATATATATATATATATATATATATATATATATATATATATATATATATATATATATATATGCACATATAGTTATAGAGATTGATATATATATATATATATATATATATGTGTGTGTGTGTGTGTGTGTGTGTGTGTGTGTACAGAGAGAGAGCTATATATGGCCATATATATAATGCAATATACAGATGTATATAAATACATATGTATGAATATATATGTGTATGTACATGCACACATATATCTACATATGTGTATGTATATATATATATATATATATATATATATATATATATATATATATATATATCCATATCCCTGTTATGTGTAAACATTACTGTTGTGTATACCTTCCCAGATGTATCACACCATATTTATCACGTATGTGTATATTTAGATATAACAACAGACGTGATACAACAGTAATATCACTAACAAGTACTACACAATTGTAGAAGTCACAGCAATTGTTCAATACTATTCAGTATGTGTGCTGACAGATATATTGGAAAAACAAGAACTGTCTTCACAGCTGTCATGGCTTAGTGGTTAACTGCTGTGACTGTAGTGTACAGGATCCTAGGTTCAAGACCTGCAAGGGCTGTTTATTTTGTTGCTGGGCAGAATAAGGGCTGTTGGATACAGAGTAGTTATGGCAGTTTTGAGCAACTTTAAGCGTGTTTGTATGAAGCTAAGCGGTGCTAAAGTACGGTTAAACATATGGGTGCTTACACCATGTAGGCTTCACTTACCAGTGCGCAAATGTGCTTAGCTGTAATATTGCAGCAAAGATGACACCTGCTAAGCATGGCTCAGCTGTGGTAACCAGTGCTCACATTCCACTCTGATAACATCGCATGGTAATGACATCTTTAATAAGTATATGTAATGCCATGTACATAATATGCGTCTATGTGCTGTCATTACAGTAGCAAGGGGTGTGAGTCTACTGTCTGGGACACTTGAGTATATATGGCTTGTACAACACTCTTATCCATTTGAATGTGTTACATACATGGGTAGTATCCCAGGTTATATGTAGTCACACTGGCATGTAGTGTATCTTTACATTACTACTGTTGACAATGCTTTCCCAAGTAAGAGTAGATTGCAAATTGTAGTACTGGATACAAACATTTCTGCATGCAAAGATGGACTCTGAGTCCTCACTGTCATGTTCCTGGTGTGTGAGCTGTTTCTCATTAAATATTTCCTACTGGATAATGATCTGACATGTGGAAAATAACTGTAGACTACTGTGTGTATAGCACATGTCAGTGAGGGCTGCCGTCATGTAGTAATGACATACCTATCGGTGCCAGATGTCTATCTGTCAACACGTTCATCCTAATGCATAGCTAGCTGATGTCTGTTTGTCCTCTGCACATATGTGCAAATGTCAGGTATCCATCTTGGATATATACAGGCAATCTATGCTTGACTGACATTGACATGTCTGCACAGCTGTGTTATGAATGCCACAGATAGGAATCCACACCCTGTATGCATCACATGCCATGGATACCTCAACTACACTACCACAGTTAACAGAACATGCTTGGATACAGGTCTACAAGACAGATAGTGATCATGTTAGGTAATAGGTGTTGCATACATGTCAACCTGAGCACATCACTGGTCATCTGCAAGATGCACCCAGATGATTGGCTGATGCATGTCACTCTCACCCTGATGATCGCCCCAGTAGTATCTGTTGATAGATGGCCTGCTGGCATATGGCAGGCGGCATGATACCACTGTGCACACATCTCCTACACTTCCCATCTCTCCATGGACAATACCCTGGTACATACATTTGAACACCTGCACCAATGCACCCCAGTACTGACAAATGTGTATGCATGCATTACTGACAATATCAGTGTATGTGTGATTGCAGACCTACAGTTGGGAATACTCTGAGGCCCTTCACACCCACCACACCCCCCCATTGCCATAGTTAGATGTGGCTGTTGCTGTACCAGACATTACATGTACCTTTTTACGCTCTTTTCCCTAAGGGATACCTGGGCCTTGCTGTATCAGCACAACACTGTTGTACAAATGGTTTGATAGGCATGGGATACCCAATGAGTTCTGGCAAGTGTGTGTATGTGTGCATGTGTGCATATATGTAGGGTACAGCATTCTGAGGCCACATTCTTCTATTACCATATGCATTGCCACACAGTATTAGGGATAGTGATGTTGCTGACTGTAGGAGAAGTATGACAATGCATCACCCTACTATGCCTGTGGCATATGCATTAGATGCAGATCTTTGTAGTAGCACTCTTGAGATGGACAAGGAGTTGTATTGCGGTCCTGGTCAATGTGTGATGGTGGGTATGTCAGGGTGTTATCATGGGTTTCAGTGCGTACAGTATCCACAGTTGGGTGTGGGTGCTAGGTATACAGTCATTACATCATGATACCCTGGTACATGTCCCATGTTCCACTGTTTGGGGACCACTGCCACCATCAACCATACAGGTAACTGATAACACTATCCAGCCCAGTTATGCATGTGCTGTGTGCAACCTACCTGTAACACAATGGACACACTGACAAGATAGTTAGGCCCAGGTCTCTCAGATGTTTGTCAGACTGTTATGTGTTTGTCAATGTGTATATGATGGTATGCCACACTATGTATTGTCCATAAACAACCAGTACATCCCCCATTACCATACTGTACATGCCTGGGTATGTTCTTCGTGTAACATGTAACCTGGAGCACACCTCATCCTAAAAGCTGTGTGGTGTGTGCAGTTAAAGTCACACACATCAGTAAAACTACATACCTAAGTAGGGGTGTAGTCCAGTGTTGCCAAGTAAGAATGTGGGTGTATGTGGAGGAAACTACTTCATTTTGAAAAATACACATGTCCCAGGAGGTCATCTTTTCTAAAACTGCCTGGCATATGCTAACATTTCACAGGTATCATCCTGTGTACATACATTCTATCACAACTAGTGTTAGATGTGTAAATGGGCTCTTCCCCACTGTATGGGTATGCAGCAATACTGGGGTTGGTTTATATCACTGGGTGTGGTTGTTGTGGACACAGCCAACATCATTGCAGTTACTGTTGAGTGTATCCCCAGCATAGCTGGCCATAATACTGTACAGTTCATGTTAACAGGTTAGGTAGTTGTCTATCACACTATCTGCAGTTCTACAGCCCCTCTCACCCTCCAAAAGGGTAGGGGTGTGCCACCCCCACCAGCACCATATGTTTACCGATTTGAGGATTGCACTAAATTGGGGAAGGAGACATATACCCTGCCAGTACCATCATCAATTACATTAAACTAGTGGACTGCTTATTCCCCAATGTGTTGTTGTGCTTATTCTAGTTTGGTGGAATTACTTAGGCTACAATGGGTTCCTTGCACAGGTACATACATCCATGTGTACAGTATTCACTGTGTAATGCATCAACACCAATGCCTCTGTGTGTGTTATACAAAAACATGTGGTGTGTACCATTCAGTACACTTACCATTGTCCACTGTAGAAGGGCTGCTAACAGCAGCCACCATGCACTCACCTGTATACACCACCCCCAGTCCTATCAGCCATGTGGCACAGGTAGTAACTGTTATACAGACCTGTGACATGTGTTCACCTGTACCCATGATATGGCACAACCAAGGTGTCACCACAGTGCCATACCCCTTGTTGGATATGACAGCAGACCATCCTCCTGCTGACACATGGACACCTACAACACAAACGGATAACATTATGGAGACCACAATCACCCAGTGTTAATAACAGCTATAATGAATCATGCTGGACAGCTACACGTCATGACATGTAACCATTAAACTTTACTGCTGACAACGTGTTACACAGCAGTAAATTGGTACACCGTACTACAGTTACCGTTTGCATCAAAACCATATTAGCCTGTCTCTGCATCAATGTTATGGATCACAGGGATGTGGCACAGGTATCATCATATGCACAGGGTGTGTTGTTGGTTTGCCAGAGACCTAGACTGGGCCATACATTTGACACCATGTGTGTGAGTGAGGGGTTTTAATTATTAATATGTCCATGGTGATGTAGTGTGTGTAGGTATGGGGTTGCCCTAGCTGTGTTCGTATTGTGTGTGAGTATGTATGCACACAGTTCTGCCATGTGGCTACCCTATACAAGTGTTTGTTGGACAGCTGCAGACCATACCTGGCAGGGTGTGCAGTTCACCACCTCCAGCCACAGACACAAGAACTGTGCCTGCCATGGGTTCCACGGGCATGTCCATGTACAAACCATGATATGGTACTCTCCCCTGATGATGACATATATCCACTGGAACCAGGTCCCTCCTGGGACTGGCCAGGGCCATGTGCATGTGGCTTGGTGTGGTGTGTACAGCACTCCCTGCAGTGCTGGGGCTGTTACTGCCACTACGGTAGCGGCTTGGTGTCCTTGCATGCCCATGTCGACCTCCAGCTATTGGTGTTGCTGGCCTACGTCCACGTGACCATCACACCACTCCCACCACATGCTCGAGCATGGACAATCCACAGTCCAGGAGTCCCATTATCACATCCCACCATCTATCTATGACCTCTATAATAACGTAGGGCACCTGCAAGATCACGGATGTCGTCATTAACAGCTGAAAGAGTAGACCTCTGCAGCCTCAGAGCCTGTCTGATGTACCATTCCATACATGCCTGCACCTCCATGACAGCCTGAAACATGCGTCTGGTGGTACCAGATATGGCACTTCTGCCAGGGGCATGATAACCAGCAGCCCTCCAACAAGCACCCCTGTACATCTGCCTATGTGGTACCCTGTGGGACATCTATGGCTGCTGTGTCCAGACACATGTGCCATAGATATCATACAGTCCTGTTCACTGCCACCAACCGCTAACTGTCCCTCTGCTATGGCCACTGGTGATAAGGTATTTATAGGCACTGTGACTGTGTGCGGAGAAAGGGTGGATAACAATGGGATGTCAAATGATGGCAAAGTATCGGCCTCTGACATCCCCGCCTGTGCCTCAACCCACCTATCATCATTTTCAATGTCTGTATGGACACCAACATCAGATTGCCTGCAGGAGGGACCCTGACCCAACTCATCACCTGTGAGGGGAAAGCAAGAAACACACTTTAAGACCTGTACATCATTGCTTAACAGTACACACACACACACACACACACACACACACACACACACACACACACACACACACACACTGACATTCCACCATAATACTTACCTGTCCCTGAGTTTAAAGACTGTCCCTAGTTTATTCTCTTAAGTTCCCCATCCTGCATCAGTCTTGGAAACTTACAGTCATTAATACCAATTATTAACATATCATTCTTCTAATTGCCTAGACAAGTGATCACAAAACATGACCTGTTACTCCATTACCTCTTTGACTTGATTGGAGTCGTTTTTTAAAAGACTCACTGCTGTCATCCTGTGTTCACCCTGGGTTTGTCCAAACATCTTGAGCATGGCCCCCATATGTTAGGAGCTACTACGGTCACTCAATAATGTCACGCACTGGAGTGTCATAAGTAACTGTTGTTCAGTACTTTTTATTTGGACTACAGTAATATTTGGAAACACTTTCTGGTGTTGTCTAGTAATTCCCCAATGCATCTGTAGTGCTGCATATGTGGGTATTCTTTCACCTTTCTGCTGATTGCATTTATAACAGTATCCCTGGTGTCTAGTTTCCCTCCCAATGCATGTTCCATGCTACAGACCTTATTATACTATCAGCTGTCCTGAGATTACATGTCAGACAAGTATTCCTGGTGTCTCATGTGTCTGTCCATGTCCATGAACTGCACGATTTCAAAGGGAAGTCGAGAGGTATGAAAAACCACACAACACACACACACACACACACACACACACACACACACACACACACACACACACACACACACACACACACACACACACACACACACACACACACACACAAACATCCTACATACATCAACCCCTCCTCCACTCCACCAGATTGCACTTACAGACAGAATAAGCCCCCACTCACACACACGTATACATTTACAGGTGAGGTTGCATGAAGGTATTACACACAGACCTCCTATTGCCATTCTGTCAACATGCATGACATATGGCACTCAACAGCATGCAGTGCAGCTATAGTCAATCCCTGCTAGCAACATTATACATATCTGTGATGCATGGGTTGTGTTAGTAGGTGATGTCCCTTCCCCTGGAACACACTGTGCCCATGTACACAGTATTGCTGTGCACCTGTTCAGCACCCTGGCATGTACTGTGCACCATACCTCACAGGTGTACACACACCATTGCTGAATGTGTATTACTGTGTCAGTTATGTCTGCTCTGCTGCTCACAGCCCCTATGTGTTTGTCCGACACATAACTGGGATGATATGTGGACAGATGTCATTTGTGAATGCCAGATGTCTGATTTACACATCTCATCATCAGCGGTGGATGTATGGCCAATACAATACAATTACACTGACAACCTTCAAACCTTACCATGGCTATGGTGAGTATACACACCCTTATTGATATGACACCCTCTTCCTTGATATGCCATGGGACCACATTACTGCATATGTTAACATTACATGAACCTGATATGTAACATATGACCTGTACAATCAAATGCAGTGTCAAACAAATGTGCTAGTTGTGCAGATGCTGATTGAGAATCATACACTTTGTGGGTGCATATGTGTGCATGTTCTTCTCATGATGGTTTGTTGCACCTACTGTTATGTGTACTACAGCCATCACTATTACTGGCAGGGGTATACTAGCATTAGCCATCTGCATTTGCCAGTATTTGGTTAGTCTGCCCTACAAATGTCCCCCCAACTCTGCATGATTGCAAGGTCAACTCGTGCACATCCCTTAGAGGTCACACACTGCCGTCAATATTGCTGTGCAGTCAGGGTTATGTCTGCCACAGTTCCTGACCCTGACTATGTGCTGATACAGCCATTCATAGTATCCTTTGGACTTCTGCTTCAGTGCACTGTTGTATCATGATGACACCCCCTCCCCACCCTCAGCCATTTTGCAGATGCTTGACAACTATGGCTTACACATGTGTCATTTTGCAGTTTCCCAAGCACTGAATACCACATGTACCAGTCTAGTCCCAGCTAATGAACAGCAAACATACAGGTGTACACTGGCATCGTCAAGGTACATATGGGGATGGTGCGCCTGAGGTGGGGTGAGGTGTTGGTTGTGCAGCACATGTATCTTACCTGATACTGTCTGTACATTTCCAAAGTGGTCTTGGTACACCAGTACACATTGCAACCCATGCCTTTTGGGTACCTTTTCTGTTATGCATATGCTACCTGTAGAGAGGCCTGGCTGATGTTTCCTGTGGTATAACTGGCCCATCTGATTACCCTAACCCATGGGCCACACGTATGCAGAGTCCAGGCAATTGCTGACACAGGTACTGCACAGCTAGTACTTGCTAGACATTCCTGAAACTCCCTCAGTGTTGTGGCATGTTACTAGGCAGCCTGCATGACCAATTTGCTACATGTGACATCATCTGTCTTGGATGGCCGTCTGTATATTTTCTACATTAATCCTGTCCCATACATCCTCACCTCATACATGACTGTCAGCACTGTTTGCCATTGTATATGCAATGGTGAGGTATGGCTACATGTCCAACTCCTGGGTGCTACCTGATGGGTATGGGGTCCACACCATGACATGTAAGATGTGTGCAAGCCACAGCTGACTCTGTTGCAGGTAAGTGGGCACATTTGATGGCCAAACATCTTGGACAGCAGACCATTTTTTGGTGTGACATTGGGGACCTGTACTTGCTGGAAGGTCCATACCCATGAAGAATGCATGCTGTCAGCACCTCAACAGCTGCTTCCACTATATTTTATCTGGAGTGTATACACACATATACTTCCAGTGTTGTGGACTGCAGTACTGTGATATGCCATAGTGTAGATCTGTAACAGTTGCCATTGTAATACCGGTATATACACTGTTGTAGCACTATATAAGGATGCTGTTTCAGACATGTCCCTACTGCAGGCCATTTGCCCCAACATTATGTTCATCTCTGTGCACACATTTTGCAATGACAGGATGTTACTTATATTGCAGGAGTCTGACATACCCTTCAGATACACCATCATGGTGACCACTGTGATGCATTGCAGGTAACAGCAACAATACGTGAACATGTACAGCATGCATTATGTGTAGGTGTGTTAAATGTATGCATGGATATACCATGGCCATAACTTGACTCGTGTATTAGCAAACCTGAACAAACAACATACTCACCAGCTACAGGCTGCTGCCCTGGAGGTGCACCAGAGGGCTTACATAATTGTGTGAGAGACATGATGTCAGTAGCCACACCTGTGGCATTGGTACAGGGTGGGTGCAGTATTACAGTACATCAACAGTACAAGCCCAAAGTACTACAGATTATGCACATCTGCTTATTACTGTAATGCAGCAACAGACTATATATATTTCATCTCACATATTCCTGATCTAACTGTGCAGATGTGGATGGATACATAACAGTGTTCTATGGATGTGCTGTCTGGCCTTACCTATATGCTCTTCTGCCATTGTGTGGGTAGCACCCACCTCCACTATGCTCTCTACCAGGTGTTATGTTTGCGGGCAGGCAGGTGCCCTGAGGTTGGCATGGAGCTCCTCAACATGTGTCAGGGGGGCTGGATGGCATGACCTCTCCCATTGCAAGCTGGTACCCCCTAACTGCAGCAGAATGGGCATGGCGAAGTAGATCTGTGCATCGATGTCAGACCTGCTCATAACTGCGGTTATGCAGGCTGACATCGTTTACCCTGTGGACAAGATTGTTCCACACGGTGGTCCACTCCTGCAGATCATGGGCTGTTCAGCCAAACACCATGTGGTAGTGCTGCACCAGGTGTGAGATGATGACATCCTTTTCCTCTGCTGTGTAAATTGGCAAGCATTCCCTCGACATACTGCCAGAAAGAGATAAAGATGGAAACAGGTCAGAGGACCTAATACTGCCAGGTTATCATAGTTGTTGATACACATATCTGTCTCCCCCCCACACTATATCTGCAACAACAATTTGATCACACAACTCAATGGGTATGTCTACAGAAGACTTACCTTTGGGATACATATTGTATTGTACAACACTTTGTACTATGTGTTTGTAGTCATGTTCCATGTTTGGACACAATCATTGGTGGCCTGTTAAATGCCACCTGCATGCCATTGTAAGGGCCTCTATGGTTCCATATATGCATGTCTTCTGTTTGCTATGTGACTACTGCACTTCTGTTGTTTAGTGGTAATGGGGATATCTATGCATGCTGTTAGACATGATCCGGGAATGTGTGGACTATTACTACCCAAATATGTTCTTTAACAGTAGCATGTTTGGGGAACAGTTGCTAGGAGAACCACCTCTCTCACCTCATCTTGCCATGTTACCAGGCCATGTCACATGTGGGACCCACCCTGGGACCTCCTCATCTACTGGTCCTGCACTACCTTCAGGTGGAACCACCTTAGGGGATGGTGTTCACCTACTCTGGGAAAACACACAGACAGAATCCTGTCACCCAAAGTCAGGTCCAGGGTTTAGTGCATAGGGAGCTCCACAGAGACTTGGGGGATGTGCTACATCACCGTGAAGCCCTCAGTACACACTCACAGGGTCTGCATGCTCCTCCTGCTCAGCTCTCAGCCCAGGCACCTTCAGGACCGTGAGGCTGATGTTGTGACTGCCCATGGGTGGGGACTTTGGTCCCTTTGTTTCCATATGAGGGCTCATGGGCTTCCACATCACAGACGACACTCCCCATCCAGGGTGTTTACCCACCACATGTCATATACCGCCTCTGTATGCTGTCTTATCTATCTTCCAACCCAACCTACCTCCACAAAAATACCTGCTATCCTTCCCCAAATTACCAATCCCACCTAAACAAACAAGGAAAACTTGTTCCCAACATGAGGTTCACACCTGACATGACCATCCATTTTGCACACACTTACTGATAAATATATATATATATATATATATATATATATATATATATATATATATATATATATATATATATATATGTGTGTGTGTGTGTGTGTGTGTGTATTGATTTGTGTAGGGGGACATGCATTTATATAAATATGTCTGTGTGTGTATTTGTATATATATGTAGACATACACACACACACACACACACACACACACACATATATATATATATATATATATATATATATATATATATATAGATATATGTGTGTGTAGATATATATTATGAGTTGTGTATACAGGTGGACACAGAATATCATTAGTGGGTTATATATATATAGGTACAGATTGCAGGTAAGCCTATTACACAGCTATGGCATTTGTGCATACCACATTACACATTAACATGACTGTCCTGCAAGTGGTGGGCTCTGGAACCCACATGTCCATCATAACATCATTACTTCCACCACCAGCTATTGGCCACACTAATATACATGTCTTGCAGTACACAACACACACTATGATGGCTTACATCTTCTCAGTCAGTGCTGATCTGATATGTTGTATGGCCCACTGTCTACATGGACAGACACTATTGTCCATAGCAGTTGTTCAGCTGGACGTCAATACAACACCTGATGGCACATATAAATCATTCCACCTTATCTATCCCATTATTATAGACCAAGTACTACATTCAATTGCATGCATATATGCTTCACATACCTGTTGTGGGAATGTTGTCTCTTCAGGATACAGTTTGCTGTGTGGATGGATGGATGGATGGATGGATGTGTGTTTGTTTGTTGTATTTTTTTTCTTTCTCTCTCTCTCTATCTGTCTTGGTCTCTCTCCACTAAATGGACTGAGCTGCTTTGAATAGATTGTAGCATGCATATTGTAGGTGATGCACATGATCAGGTGATGACCGCTGCACCAATCAGTGTCCATCACTTGCTACCTGCATGCAGCCTGCTGTGTAGTACTTCCAATTACCACTGTCATGCCAACCCACTACTATAAATCCCTACATCATGTGGGTATGGTCCCTTTACCTTGACTGTAGGGAGGACATCCTTCCTGTGTGTTGGTAGCAGTGTTATAGACAGCAGGTAGCAATACCTCTTACAAGAGGGCTTGCAGACTCAGGTCAGTTACATATTTGTATAAGGTTCCAGACCTACAGACAGTGTTAGTATTGTTGTTATATGCATTGTATACCACCAGTGTTACAGGGCTTATGTGTACTTACTAATTTAGCATGGAATGCAGTATGTCTGCATAGCTCTTAACTGTGGGCCTATCCACATGATGGCCAGAGGATTGCTTGTTATGTTTTGTCTGTCCTCCACACAGGTCTTGTGTCAGATTTATCACTGGCATTCTGTCTATTGAGTGCTAGCAGTACATGGCTACATCCATTTGTGTTTCTGATTCATATTCCTGACTAAGGATATGTTGCAAACTATCTTGTAACACCAGCAACTTTCTCAGTGTATAACAACACTTTTGCAAATATGGCGCTGTGTTCCGGCCTCTGTCCTTCACCTATATACCAGGCTTTGTCCATATGACATGCAGTAAGAGGTTATGTAGTAGCCTGTAATTATGTCATGCTGCCATTCCTGCCATCATTCAAGTGATGCTTTGGTCCCCACCCATATTGTGGGGTAGAGTCCATATATATGTGGGCTACAGCTGGACAAAACATGTGTGCCCTTCTGTAGTCCAGAGGTCAGTGTATGTAACACTGTTATATACCCTTGTAAGTCAGTCTATGGGGGAGGGGTATGCACTATATATAACCTAGGCTGTTACAACGTGTGACGGATATCAGTAGTAAGAAAGGCTGTACATTTTCATACATTTCACCTTGGGAACACTGGTGGCCTAGTGCTTACTGTCATCCAGACTGTTCTGTTTGTCAGTGTGATAGTGATGTTTTAAGTTAAACATTGTTATGTAAAGTATATATCCTCATTGTGGCAACTTAATTCTTTTTCTCCCTAGGGCTTGAGTACAGAGAATAATTGGAGGCTACTGAACTATACATCTGCATTACTTACTGTTGTTTGATTGTTATCCTCTGTCCCAGTCTTTCTTTACTGTTGTACTACTTGAAGGCCTTGGTCTGGACAGCAACATGTGTTATGCTTTCAGATTACTGTATAAAATGATCTGCTTGAGAGTTGCATTACTCATATAGTATGTATTTTAAACACCTATCAGCTATATGACATGGCATATACAACTGTAATAGTACACAAATAAACATTTCTTATGTATGCAAACCTGTGTGTGGTGTCATATCCTTTGACTTCTCAGTGGTTGTATGTTTCATGCAATAATTGTCTTTTGTACTTAGGATCAATAGTTCAGAGTAATGGTGAGTGTGGAAGAGAGGTGAAAAGAGAATACAGGCAGGATGGAGTGGGTGAAGAAGAGTGTCAGGAGTGATTTGTGACAGACGATTACCAGTAAGAGTGAAAGGGAAGGTCTACAAGAGGGTAGTGAGATCAGCTATGTTATATGGGTTGGAGACTGTGGCACTGACAAAAAGACAGGAGTTTGAGCTGGATGTGGCAGAGTTAAAGATGTTAAGATTTGCACTGGGTGTGAAGAGGGTGAACAGGATTAGGAATCAGTATTTTAGAGGGTCACCCCAGGTTGGAAAGTTTGGAGACAAAGCCAGAGAGGCAAGATTACGTTGGTTTGGGCATGTGCTGAGGAGGGATGCTGAGTATATTGGGAAAAAGATGCTAAGGATGAAGCTATCAGGTAACAGGAAAAGAGGAAGGCCTAAAATAAGGTTTATGGATGTGGTGAGAGAGGGCATGCAGGTGATTAGTGTGACCGGAGCACGATGCAGAGGACAGGAAGAAATGGAAACAGATGATCCACTGTGGCGACCCCTAACGGGAACAGCCAAAAGAAGATGTTGATGATGATGAGTGAATCATACACTGTCCATTTTAAAAGGTGGCAACTGTAGGAATACTGGCTGTTCAATATGCTGTGCACCCTCTGAATATGTATCTTCCTATACATATCTATACGTAGTAATATATGTATATGTATATGTGTATGTATGTATATATATATATATATATATATATATATATATATATATATATATATATATATATATATATATATATATATATGCATATATATGTGTGTGTGTGTATGTATCACTGGAATGTTTATTGCTTCCACATTGTACATTCCCTATGGTAGCCAGACTGTACTGCATGATATGTTATTGTTATCATCCTGACATCATACAGGTGGGTTGGATTACTGTCAGCTTCTTGTGGCTATGTTGTGTAGGGTCCTGGGTATGGCACTTGCAAGTGTAGGTATAGTGTTGCAAGGCAGATCTCTTTGGCTGTAGGGGAGGGGCTGATATCTATAATTACAAGAGGTACTTAGCTTAGGCCCCCTCATCCCCATTTATGCTGCCTTTAATCATATATGTATTTGTTCTGTTCTCTTTTATAACTGTAGATATATATCAGTATATACATATATATATATATATATATATATATATATATATATATATATATATTTATAAACATATGCAGACAGATATATCTATAGATGTATACTTATGTATATATATATATATATATATATATATATATATATATATATATATATATATATATATATACTGGAGTTTTCATTTTGTTTTTACTGATTGGTTTTTCAGTGACCTTCTCACTCATTGTTTTAGTTTGTTGTTTGGGATATTTTTGCAGTGACCTTAATGATAATGGACATCAGCTGGGTATAACAGCCCTGACTTTCTAATGCTTAGTCAAACACTCTGCTTGTGCTGTGCCGATGAGGTCATAACAAGGCCGAAATACGCACATCCACAGCTAGTGGGGTTTGGCTTTATTGGCCTGAAATTGTCCATTAAAATGACAAAACAAGTTATGGGCATTCAGAATTGCCAATTAGCTGAAACACCTGATGTTCATAAGGATCATTTGCATATATCCCATGTGCCTCTGATACAAGAGGGAGGTCACTTTTTGGAAGTTCTAGCTTTGCTGGAGTTTTCATTTTGTTTTTACTGAATGTTTTTTCAGTGACCTTCTCACTCATTGTTTTAATATATATATATATATATATATATATATATATATATATATATATATATATATATATATATATATATAAATATAGATACACACACACACACACACACACACACACACACACACACACACACACACACACACACACACACACACACACATACATTTACATTTTTAAATACATTTTCTGCACTGCTGAATGACTGTGCTGGATGACATGTTTGAGAAAACATCCAGATTATGTATATCTTACATGGCTTAGTGGTAAATCATCGTGCCTATGGTGTGCAGGGTCCTGGGTCTGAGACTTGCAAAGGCTGATTATTTTGTTGCTGGGCAGAAGAAGGGCCATTGGATACAGACTGATTAAGGCACTTTTAAACAGCTGTAAGCGGGTTTGCGCAATGGTAAGCAATGCTAACTTCTGGTTAAATATGTTTACAGTCAGTTAACTTCTAGATTACTTATCCTGTGTAGGCATTGTTTACCCCGGCATAAACAGGCTTAAACGCACTTACTGCTGCTTAAAAGTGGTTACTGCCACTTATCCCCACGCTAATTTCTTTAAAAGAAAAGAAAAAGGCTTGATAGGAAAGTTTTGAAAAAGGGGCACAAAGATGGAAAGACAGTAGGGAAAATAGCTAGGCATGTGCAGGACAGGTGTGGGGATAGTCCATACCTGCCCATTTCTTCTACAGCAACAGCTGTGCATATACACTGATTTGGAGTTAGATTTGGACACTCATACGCCTGAGAGAGGGGTGAGGACAACAATAATATGTTGTGAAGCCAATTAGACCAGATTACATGTGCTCAATGGACACGTATGTGAAATGGACAGCTATGTATGAGGCAAGATTTTTTTGGGGAATAGATTGCCCTTTTTTCTTTTTTTTTTAAGGTGAGAGTGGGATGTTGGGGAGGGTTGCATGTATATTTGGGGAGGTAGGTTGGGTAGGATAACAGCCAAGTCAGCATACAGTGGCAGTATATGACACATGGAGGGGTAAACACCTTGGATGGGGAGGGGTATTTGGAAGTTGGAAGCCCAAGACCCCACTAGTGTAAACAGTATGACTGAGGTCCCCACCCATGGGCAGTCACCACTGCACCTTCCTGGCCCCAAAGTGGCTATGCTGGGGGATGGGTAGGCTGACCCTCTAGATGCACCATGTGGCCCTCAAGCTGGTGTAGCATATCTCAAAATTCTCTGTGGAGCTTGCTATGCTTCAGACCCTGGACCTGATGATGGGTGACAGTATCCTGTCCTCGCCCACTCCTGGGGGGCAAGCCCCATCCCCTGAGGCAGTTCCACCTGAAGTGGTGCAGGACCAATGGATGAGGAGGTCCTGGGGTGGACCCCAGATGTGCTGGTGCCTGGTGCCATGGCCAGATGAGGTGGGAGAGGTGGGTCCGCTGGGACCGGCCTTCCCAAACGTGCTATGGTGTTTCAATTTTAAAACATATGTGGGTTAGTAATAGTTAACACATTCCAGGATTAGGTATAACAGCATGCATAGATATTCCCATTAACCCAAAACACCAGATATGGAACAGTTGTATAGCAAACAGAACACATGCATATATGGAATCAGAGTGGCCATTACAACAGCATGCAGGTACGTTGATGGCAGCATGCCACCAATGTGGGAGTATTTCAACATGGCATATGCATAGTAACAAATTTAAATATTTATCAAACAATAGGACATATGTCCCAACAGTAGATTTAATTGTACACATACCGATTGAGTTGTGTATTTAGTTTATTGTTGCAGATATGGTGGTGCGGGGTGTCAATTAACAACTTGTATATCCCTGTAGTTCTCATTACATTCTTAGTCAGTGCTGTGCTCTGTACCTTACAGGTATTATTACACTACCTTATGGCCTTAGTTTGGTTAGTGGTATGGTTGTAGACAGCTATATACATGAACTGTGTTTTACCTGCAGTATACACCTCTTACCCAGTAGACCTATGGAGGTATTGCTTGTTAATACTGCTTGTTTCTATGCATATTCCCTGATTCCAGGTTGATGTTATGCACATACCTCTCCATCTCTTATTGCACACACTCTAAGCATGTCTTGACAACATGCACGTAAAACTGGGACATATTTTGACTATTGCCCTCATAAACCTTTGGTAAGTTGCTACAATGACATGTTTGTTTTCATATACATTTTCCAAATATTTACAGGCCTAACAGTTAGTTATATGACATTAAATGCTGCTAAATGTCAGAGATCATCATGCTGATATGCCAGGGGACAGGGTAACAGGCAGCAGATATGGGCCAATTATCTGGACATTCTGGAAAGATCTGTACAGTTGAAGGGTATAATTCTGCATACAGCTTACAACCACTCCCAGTATTCGAACCATGGCTGTGTCTGCTAAAAATAAAACAGTGTACATCACAGTTGAGTGTGCTATATAGATATTGCTGTGTATCTTTTCTCTGAATTCTGTCTATAAGTCTCCTGTGGTTTTACAATCTACCTTGTAATTACAACACTCTTATACAGGGTTTCCTAGACATTTTTATTATGCAGCACTGTGTGGATGACAGTGATGACTAATACATTATTATTCAGAGATACTGCATCACTAACACTGCCATACAATACCAGACTAAACAGTACCAGTCCAGGATTTCAGTCTTTTAGTTGTAGGCACAGTTTTCATATCTGACAGACCTGTGGGGGGAATGTTTGCTAACACTACCTCAATGTTGCCACACATATCACCAGATTCCGCATTATTATTATGCACATATGTCTCACTCTGTTACTACAGACACTCTCATCATAGTTTCACAACATGGGGGTGGAGTTGGGACATACTTTGTTTATTACTCTCATAGCACTTTGGTGAGTTGCTAGAGTGACAGATTTGTTCTTATAGATATATTTCTGACAGTTATGATGTCTGACAATCAGTTGTATGTCATTATTTGCTGCTAAACTGCTGGGATCATCCCACTGATTTGGCAGGGGGACAGGGTGACAGGCAGGGGATTTACGCCAATTATCTGGACTTTCTGACAATATCTGTACAGTTGTGGGGTATGATTCTGCATACAGCTTACTACCCTCTCAGGATGCGAGCCATGGCTGTGTGTGCTAAAAATGCAACACTTCACATCTCAGTTTTAGTGGGCTATTTGGATTATGTTGTCTGTCTTTTCACTGTTTTCTGTCTAAGTCTCTCTCAGTTGTACAATATGACCTTATGATTACAACAGTCATATACAGACATTCTTACACATTTTATTTTGTAGCACGGTGTGGGTAACAGTGCTTAATGCAACACTACTATTAAGAGATTGCAACACTACATTACCATATGATACCAGAGTAAACACAAGCAGTCCAGGAGTTAGGCCTTTATTGCCAGGCTGTTACCCTTTTATTTACCTACAACCTATATGAGAATCTTCCTGCCATATTGTCTGGTTTATTCAGTACATGCGATACACAATGCAAGTTTTATACTGCCAATTAACTTTCTACTACTTTTATGTTTATTTCTTATGACAGTACATGCAAGATTATTACTAGCCTGCCTTGCAACACAGCCTCTGCAGCCAAAAGGCATGGGCTTCCCATTTCATAGCCCACTCTGCTGCCACTGTCAAAGACATAAGAGGAATATTTAGCCATACCTATCCAAAATATACATGAGCTGGCAATTATTAAACAGATTGTAGGATGAGTACTTACACATGGCTGGGACATCACCCATCTGCCTAGCTTCTTGGATCCACTGATTCAAGAGCTCCTTCTTCCTCCATTTCAGGTCAGCATAGTGATGCCTGACCTGCTCACCAGTTCAAGGGATGCCAGTGGCACTGGTGAGGTCATGGGTGAGATGGTCCCAGGCTTCTGCTTTATATTGGGAGCCCTGGTACTGGCCCTGCAGCAGTCTCTCATCATGGTCTTTAACAAGGAGTCCTGCCATGACTTTGGACTCCTGAATGCCCCAGCACTGTACCCGGAAGCACAATCCTTTACCCACACTGGCCATAGTGCCTACAGGAGGAAGCTGCAACCAGTTTTGAGATGTATTCCCACATGTGGGGTTTAAATAGGGCCGATTTCCCACATTTTGCCATGATTGGATGGTTTTGAAATTACTAAGCTATTGGCAAACCTGCTTACCTAAGTTTGGCATTGTTTAAAGGGATATATCAATGGGCAAATTGATTTAGCTGCCCTACACATTGCTTACACCTAGTAAGCAGGGGTGTGCAATGCTTAGCATTGCTTAATTTTAAATTTGCACCCTATTTGCTGTTTGGCATTGATTTATCATTCATTACATGTTATATATTTGTTTAATATCCATGAGTCATGTGTATGTACACTGTATGGGGTCCTTGTGTTTATTGGGGAATTTCACCACTTTATTACAATGACACCTCTCATCTGGATTTAATGCAGTACTCCAGTTCACATATTTATGTTATGTAGTAGGCTATGCAACATAAAACTGTATATAGATTCCTTTCACATGCAAATTGTGATTTTGCTATAGTGAAGATCTGTTTGGGGATACCTCAATCTTATGTAATGCTGTGATGGCTTACTGGTTAACTACTATGACTATAGTGTACAGGGTCCTGGGTTCAAGACCTGCAAGGGCTGTTTGTTTTGTTGCTGGGCAGAACAGTGGCTGTTGGATACAGAGTGATTAAGGCACTTTTAAGCAGTTGTAAGCAGGTTTGCATGGGTTTGTGCAATTCTAAGCAGTGCTAACATCTGGTTAAATATGCTTACAGAGAGTTAGCTTGAATATTGCTTAACCTGTGCGTGCATTGCTTGCCCCCATACAGATGGGCTTAAACCCGCTTACTACTGCTTAAAACTACTTACTGTTGCTTACCCTTGCACTAATTTAGACAGAAATGAAACATGGCTCTTGGGAAGGTGGTAGATTTGGACACTCTATGGATTTATCAGTCATTACACATTATACCTTCATTTCGTATCCCTGATTCATGTGTACATATACTTTATGGGGCACTTGTGTTATCTGTGGATTTTACCACATTATTACAATGACACCTCACATCTACATTTAATGCAGTACTCCAGTTTACAAATACATTTTATTTAGTTGGTTATACAGCAAAAAATATGTTCATAAAGTGATTTCACATGGAAAATGGAATTTACTACAGTGAGAATCAAACCGAGAATGACTGCTCGTAAAGTGAGCACTGTGACCACTACATTATTGCAGTACTGCTTCACTTGCATATATCTTGCTATTTATTTTCTTGTGATATTTAAGATACACTATGTGTAGCTAAGCAATGGGCAAACTCACGCACCTACAGTTAAATTTAATCTGTTTGATAAAAAAATTATGTTCTGCTATTTTCTCTTGGTTTCACTTATTGCTGTGGATTTCTGCATGCATCTGCACATTTGGCAGACATCCTAGCAACTCCCCATACCTCTCAACCTCTTCAGGCAAACTATCTTGACAAAGCTTGACAGATTATGGTACAACTACGGACATATTTTCATTATTGCTCTTATAAACTTGTGACAGTTGCTAGAGTAACAGTATTTGTTTTAATAAATATTTTCTGAGGGATTTGTAGTCTGACACTGAAATGTATGCATTATTTATCGACTTCAGCCCTGAGATCATCCCAGTGATTTGTCTGGACAAATGGGGTGCACTGTGGGCGTGGAATATGGACATTCTGTGATGATTTGTACAGTTGGGAGGTATGCAGCCTCCTATGAGCATTCTTGCTCATTGTAATTGCTGGGTGGTACTTCCTGAGTGCAGGGGCATGTGTATTGTGAGAGCTCTGCTCTCAGGCACACCCCCTGCACTCATTCATGCTCCATGTCTGTTTAGGAACAGAGGCAGCGGGCCTTCATATTTATGGATGGCGTGCTGCCGTGCTGCTCTTAAATGGTTGTTTCCATCCAGGAATAAGCTATTCCTGCACGGACCTTTACTGAATCCCAGGGAGTGCTTAATCTGATTAAATACCACTAACTGCCCAGGTTTAAATGAACAGATTTCTATTCCCCCAGCTTTAAAAATGAAAGCAAAGTTTTTAGGACATTATCTTTAGAATGCATCTATTAGAACTTTAATATGTGCATGTTTTATACTTTTAAGCACATTTACAAGACTCGTCCCGAGTTTTTATTTTTAAATAAGCATTGTTTATTTAAAAATATTGTTTAAAACATTATGGGGAATTCAGTAAATCCTACAAGATTTTTTTCATGTACGAATTGCGCAGTGATGCATACACGAACATGAACATTTTCAGATTCAGTACAGGTTGCTGAGTGGCACGCAAGCACATGCAAACAGGTAAACTTCTCTGTAATGCAAATTTCTGCATAAGCAGATGAGTCTTATGCAAATTAGTCAGGTGGAGCAATCCAACAAGCCGAAAGGCATCCGTGTAGACTCTGTGTCCGTGTTCATAATGTATGTGGAAAATTTCCACCTTCAGAAGTCTACACAGACAGAAGGGGATATAAAAGTCCACAAATATGGACATAACGCTCTTGAAAATGTTAGATCACAAACATAAATGTGCTAAACATACATTGTGGATGCCTGAAAAATGAAGGGAATAAGTAAAATGAATTTTTTTTTTTAATAATTTTTGCATGTTTGCGCTATGCGCCACATTGTGCAAATATGTTTAACAGGAAAAAAATAAATAAAAAATGGTAAAATAACAGATATAATGTAGTTTTTCCAAATGTACTATAGGACCTTGCATTGGATCTTTACAGCAGTGCTTTTGTGCCCTTACCCAGCTAACATGTCTAAGAACCTTGTAGTTTCCAGTCTGTCAGCATGAATTTGTATGCAAATGAGGATCATTTGTTCAATCGCTAAAAGGGGCAATCATGTACACATATCCACTTCGTATTGGCTCCTACACAGTTTTGATATTCTCACTAGATGTGGATGACATCAGGGGATGTGTCCTGTTACTTTAAGGATTGTTTAGTGCTCAGTGTGCGTGTTTGTGCGGCATGCCGCATAGCTTAGCGGTTTATGCGAACTGAGGCGTCGCATAGTGAAATAAAATAGGGCTTTTAAATCATGTCAATTACATCTTAAGCAGGTGAACTACATCATAATTAGACAATCAAACATGGTTGACCTTCATCACAACTGTATAAAGTATGCATACACCCTACATTCTGATTTCCCTCAATACTCTGAACCATTGAAGTAGAGACTTTGACATTTTAACTGAGGTAATGCTAAGGGCTGCTGCAGCTGTTCTACATCTGCATGTGTTAGATGCTAAAGTCAGTGCTGCTTGTGTTGCTGACAGTAGTCCTAGGCTGAGAAGGAGAAGAGTGTTCAGGCCCAGAGTAACCTTCCAGGAGCTACATGAGCTGGAGATTGTAGACCACTACAGGGTGGACAGGGACATATTAGAAGAGCTCAGTGAGCTCTGCCACCCTCAGCTCAGAGCCAGAGCTAACAGAGGGGAACCCATCACAGTGGAAACTAACATATGTGTAGCCCTTAGGATACTAGCTACAGGTACTTTTCAAAGACCAACTGGGGACATGATGGGGTGTCACTTGCATCTGAATCCAAGATACTTCACTACTTTGTGGATGCTATGCTCCCTCATGCCAGTGCGCACATATCTTTTTGCCTTGACCCTGAGGTGAGGACCAGCAATATGCAACACTTCTATTGTGTACCACACGACCCTGACATACTGGGTGCCATAGATTGCATTTATGTACACATCAAGGGCACCACCTGGTGAGTTGGGTAGCATCTACGTTAACAGCAAGCAATACCACTCCTTCAACTGGCAAGTCATGTGCAATGCCCAGGAGTTATCATGAATGTGTGTGCTGGCAACCCTGGCAGTTATCATGACTCCCATATCTGGCACACATCACAGCTGTACCATATGTTTGCTAGAGGGGACATCCCACAGAGCCATTTACTGGGGGATGTTGGCTACACCCTGGAAACATGGATGATGACACCTATCAGAAATGTACACACACCATGGAAGAATGCTATAATGAGGCACACATACCAAACACGAACATCATAATGTGTGTATTTACAGAATCGGATCCTGCAGAAACAGCTACAGCAGGATCTCCAAAGGGAAAGGATGCACAGCCCCCCACCAGTGTCTAAGTCACCACAGCCACAGTCACAGGAGGATGCAGAAGAGAAAAACCCTGCTGATGTCCTTGTAGGCAGATGTACGCATGCTCAGTACACCCTGGCTTTGCTTAAGAGACAACGCATACCACATTCACTGACAACCTAGGGATCTAGGGACTAACATCTTACTCCTACTCACATACAGGTATGAAAATTGATTCCAGCCAAATCATACATCTTGTACCTATCCATGTATTGGCTGTATACTGCTAGTATCAGACAGAGTCAACTGTGAACTGCACTTGTGTCAGCTGATGCACTTGCAAGGTAAATCCATAACCTACAGAGTAGTATAGTGGATTGTTACATTATGCCATTGAAGCTATGGAATAGGTACATCATACAGGCAGCTGTACTAGGCTATTTGGACAGAAATTACATCCACATGGGACTACATACACCTATTCCACTAACATGTCACCATTTGTATTTGGTAGGCCTCATGCATGGAATATTCATGCACTCCTACTGCAAAAGATTACTGGTACATCATTCAAGGGGCATGTTAGAAAATGAGGTTAAATTTTAGTCAGACTAGTGCGTGTCCTAGCAGAACATGGATATTTGTTTCTCCTCCCCTCAAAACAGCAGTGTCCCATTGTAACTGCCATAACAATAAATCATACATGCTGTATGATTTCACACAGTATGCCATACAACATCAGGACAATAATGTACAATTTGAACATACATGTTATATGTTAGTTAACTGAGACTAGCAAAGTACATATTTATGCAAGTGATGTTGTGATGAATGATCACCTGTCTATCAAGCAGCCTCTGTGGCTCAAAGGACTAAGACAGGTAGTGTGTGTGATGGTACTTAGGGCTCTAATCCTGAGATACCCAGATACTTTGCATGTTAAGGAGTAGTATTGTTTTGCAGACTGTGACTTTGTGTGTGCCATACTAGTATTATCCTACTTCACATATAGATTACACATTTGTATCTATGCCGCATAGCTAAGACCTATTTAAAATGTCTTGGATAATATTGGATAAGTCATTATCAGAATTGTAAAGGATGGGACTTGAACATATAACAGCATGCATATGTTGAAAATAGATCTAGTACCACTTACAACAAGATGGTATTATAACAATATAATAACAGACCTGAATGAAACATTGTGCTGTAATGTAATTTATACAGATTTGACAGGGCCATACAGAAAACACTGATCAAAAATTAGAACAACCAGATACTGATGCACTCTTGATAAGATGAATATCTAGCTGCATGGCTTACATATAGGACATGACAATTATCATTCACGAATTGCACAAGTGAAATTCTTGGTTACAGTTAGGTTGTCCCACAGGGCTCTGTCCTACACCCAAACTTATTTAGATTTGTTTTTATACCAATCTTTTTCATCTGAGTTGTTCTACAGTCTGTAGGCAGTTGACTTGAAATTGGGTATACTGATTACATTTGTTACAAATGGGACATGTTTGCTAAATAACGTGACTAAATTGACCATTTTGGCACAGGAGCATAATACGCTGATAAATACATCAAAAATTAAGCATATGAGATTTGGAAGACATAAATAGAATGGTGAAAATTAAATACAGCACACAGTGGTTGAAACTGTAGTTTCATTCATGGATCTGAGTATATAGATAGATCCAGCTTTGACTTTTTCTAATCATATCATAAACAAATCCTGGAGTACAGCTAGGTGTGTACCAGAGTCTGTTTTGGAACAGTAAGCCTCTGATGTAAGCAGTGTGCCACCCATTTGCGTGCTGCTTAGCAGTGCGCAACCAAGCCAAAAATGCCACTGTGCATGCCCATACACTAAATCCCTTGCTCCTTGCACAGTTTGGTTTAAATATTTATATACATGTACATTTTATATATAGATATAGATATACATATAGATAAAGATATAGATGTGTGTGTGTGTGTGTGTGTGTGTGTGTGTGTGTGTGTGTGTGTGTGTGTGTGTGTGTGTGTGTGTGTGTGTGTCTGTATTACCCTACATACTCAGATCTTGGAGAGTAAAGCTACACTACAACACCTATAATGTTGGATGAAGAACAAAAAGGAATGGTCAACATTAGACAATGCACTTGCAAAACTGTGGAAGTGTGTAGAATAACATGTTGCAATTTGAAGGACTATTGAGATATCTGAAGTTCAGAGTTCTGGCAGTTTTCTCTCACTTCATGTGTAAATGATACCACATTTGACAGCAAACTTCAATTTCATGTGAAACAAACATAACTATGACTCAAACCTGTGCACTTGCTGCAAACATCTGGAAAGTGGTGAGTCATATTACATATCTCTAAGACAGCATATGGAAACTGTGAAAATATATGGCATCATATATGAATATGTACATATATTGTCAAGCAATATGTTTGTATCTACGGCAGCAACAACACCTGCATTCATTACATCAACAACTGAACAAGTTGTGTAATGTATTATGTTGAGTGCATGCTCATTGACAGCGGTAATTTACTTTTGTTACGGGCTTGCCAATCAAATACAAACAAGCACATATGCCCAACACAGGTATGGTTGTCACATAGCTAGGTTACAAAACACTTTTCTAACTGTTAGGCTACTAGCTGCAGATGACAGTAGGGAGTAATGTGGCTCTGCTGGCCACCCAAGCTGTTCAACACAAGGCTTGTTTATGTTCTCTGGTGTTACTTCACCTGCAGTAATTTACAAAGCAGACATAACCCGTGGTGCATGCGTTAAGTTGTGTGTAAGACTAGATAGGTAGGGGTTCTAATCTCATTCCAGCCCACTTGGTATGTGTGTGTGTGTGTGTGTGTGTGTGTGTGTGTGTGTGTGTGTGTGTGTGTGTGTGTCATATATATATATATATATATATATATATATATATATATATATATATATATATATATATATATATGCATATATATATATAAAGAGCAAGTGTGAATGCAACACTGATTTCAAAATGGGCATTATTTTGCACTTTTGGCCCTTGCAGTTGATGCAGGCCTCCAAATTCTCTTACTCCACAAGGCCTACTGATATAATCTACCATAAGAGTACCTAAATCCATGTTAATGTCAGACTTAAGCCATGTAATGTGTGTTAAGTACTGTGATCTGTAGTGTGTAAGACTAGACAGGTAGAGGTTCTAATCTCACACCAGCTAACTGTGTGTGTGCTGTGCACATACCTACATAAATAGGTAGTGGTAGTATTCTTACTGCATTCAAGTTGGTGTGTCTGGATTTTAGTCAAAGCATATTACATCAGCCTATGGAACCATAAGATCATTGCAATTTACTAGGCTAATGGCTCTATGTCCCTTACAATGTTATCCAAGTTATTACCCTTATTTACACAATCAGCACTTGAGACTTGCCCCTGTCCAAGATATACATAGGTGGAACCTCCATGGATAAATTACAGTCACCCATTCAATCTTCCAGATTGCATTTGAACAGGGCCAATGAAGCACTCTGTTTGATGTGAAGTTTGACTCTATTCCAAAGGTGTGTTAAACTCTGGTAGACAAATGTCTACCTCCAGCACATTTTATTAAGGTCACATACCAGGTTAAGGTCTTTATAGCGAGTAACCTGTGTATTATTTGACTTGCGGATATGCAGACTTTCCAATAAAGCAGGGTCACAGACTGCCTCGTATGCAAAGCAGAGATCACCTCTGAGTAGTCTGCATGACACACACTACAGTGACAGTGATTTCAGATTATCCTCATAGGACAGATGCTGAAGACTTGAATGTCCTATGCAAGGAACCTTTGTGGTCTCTCCAATTGCTATAGAGTCTTGGAAAGGTACTTACCAAAAGGGACATTACACTCAAATATTGGTCTGATGAGGAAAGAGTACATGAAGGTTATCCACTTCGTATTGGCTCCTACACAGTTTTGATATTCTCACTAGATGTGGATGACATCAGGGGATGTGTCCTGTTACTTTAAGGATTGTTTAGTGCTCAGTGTGCGTGTTTGTGCGGCATGCCGCATAGCTTAGCGGTTATGCGAACGGAGGCACCGCATGGTAAAATAAAATAGGGCTTTTAAATCATGTCAATTACATCTTAAGCAGGTGAACTACATCATAATTAGACAATCAAACATGGTTGACCTACATCACAACTGTATAAAGTATGCATACACCCTACATTCTGATTTCCCTCAATACTCTGAACCATTGAAGTAGAGACTTTGACATTTTAACTGAGGTAATGCTAAGGGCTGCTGCAGCTGTTCTACATCTGCATGTGTTAGATGCTAAAGTCAGTGCTGCTGGTGTTGCTGACAGTAGTCCTAGGCTGAGAAGGAGAAGAGTGTTCAGGCCCAGACTAACCTTCCAGGAGCTACATGAGCTGGAGATTGTAGACCACTACAGGGTGGACAGGGAAATATTAGAAGAGCTCAGTGAGCTCTGCCACCCTCAGCTCAGAGCCAGAGCTAACAGAGGGGAACCCATCACAGTGGAAACTAACATATGTGTAGCCCTTAGGATACTAGCTACAGGTACTTTTCAAAGACCAACTGGGGACATGATGGGGTGTCACTTGCATCTGAATCCAAGATACTTCACTACTTTGTGGATGCTATGCTCCCTCATGCCAGTGAGCACATATCTTTTTGCCTTGACCCTGAGGTGAGGACCAGCAATATGCAACACTTCTATTGTGTACCACACGACCCTGACATACTGGGTGCCATAGATTGCATTTATGTACACATCAAGGGCACCACCTGGTGAGTTGGGTAGCATCTACGTTAACAGCAAGCAATACCACACCTTCAACTGGCAAGTCATGTGCAATGCCCAGGAGTTATCATTAATGTGTGTGCTGGCAACCCTGGCAGTTATCATGACTCCCATATCTGGCACACATCACAGCTGTACCATATGTTTGCTAGAGGGGACATCCCACAGAGCCATTTACTGGGGGATGTTGGCTACACCCTGGAAACATGGATGATGACACCTATCAGAAATGTACACACACCCATGGAAGAATGCTATAATGAGGCACACATACCAAACACGAACATCATAATGTGTGTATTTACAGAATCGGATCCTGCAGAAACAGCTACAGCAGGATCTCCAAAGGGAAAGGATGCACAGCCCCCCACCAGTGTCTAAGTCACCACAGCCACAGTCACAGGAGGATGCAGAAGACAAACACCCTGCTGATGTCCTTGTAGGCAGATGTACGCATGCTCAGTACACCCTGGCTTTGCTTAAGAGACAACGCATACCACATTCACTGACAACCTAGGGATCTAGGGACTAACGTCTTACTCCTACTCACATACAGGTATGAAAATTGATTCCAGCCAAATCATACATCTTGTACCTATCCATGTATTGGCTGTATACTGCTAGTATCAGACAGAGTCAGCTGTGAACTGCACTTGTGTCAGCTGATGCACTTGCAAGGTAAATCCATAACCTACAGAGTAGTATAGTGGATTGTTACATTATGCCATTGAAGCTATGGAATAGGTACATCATACAGGCAGCTGTACTGGGCTATTTGGACAGAAATTACATCCACATGGGACTACATACACCTATTCCACTAACATGTCACCATTTGTATTTGGTAGGCCTCATGCATGGAATATTCATGCACTCCTACTGCAAAAGATTACTGGTACATCATTCAAGGGGCATGTTAGAAAATGAGGTTAAATTTTAGTCAGACTAGTGCGTGTCCTAGCAGAACATGGATATTTGTTTCTCCTCCCCTCAAAACAGCAGTGTCCCATTGTAACTACCATAACAATAAATCATATATGCTGTATGATTTCACACAGTATGCCATACAACATCAGGACAATAATGTACAATTTGAACATACATGTTATATGTTAATTAACTGAGACTAGCAAAGTACATATTTATGCAAGTGATGTTGTGATGAATGATCACCTGTCTATCAAGCAGCCTCTGTGGCTCAAAGGACTAAGACAGGTAGCGTGTGTGATGGTACTTAGGGCTCTAATCCTGAGATACCCAGATACTTTGCATGTTAAGGAGTAGTGACTGTGACTTTGTGTGTGCCATACTAGTATTATCCTACTTCACATATTGATTACACATTTGTATCTATGCCGCATAGCTAAGACCTATTTAAAACGTCTTGGATAATATTGGATAAGTCATTATCAGAATTGTAAAGGATGGGACTTGAACATATAACAGCATGCATATGTTGAAAATAGATCTAGTACCACTTACAACAAGATGGTATTATAACAATATAATAACAGACCTGAATGAAAAATTGTGCTGTGATGTAATTTATACAGATTTGACAGGGCCATACAGAAAACACTGATCAAAAATTAGAACAACCAGATACTGATGCACTCTTGATAAGATGAATATCTAGCTGCATGGCTTACATATAGGACATGACAATTATCATTCACGAATTGCACAAGTGAAATTCTTGGTTACAGTTAGGTTGTCCCACAGGGCTCTGTCCTACACCCAAACTTATTTAGATTTGTTTTTATACCAATCTTTTTCATCTGAGTTGTTCTACAGTCTGTAGGCAGTTGACTTGAAATTGGGTATACTGATTACATTTGTTACAAATGGGACATGTTTGCTAAATAACGTGACTAAATTGACCATTTTGGCACAGGAGCATAATACGCTGATAAATACATCAAAAATTAAGCATATGAGATTTGGAAGACATAAATAGAATGGTGAAAATTAAATACAGCACACAGTGGTTGAAACTGTAGTTTCATTCATGGATCTGATTATATAGATAGATCCAGCTTTGACTTTTTCTAATCATATCATAAACAAATCCTGGAGTACAGCTAGGTGTGTACCAGAGTCTGTTTTGGAACAGTAAGCCTCTGATGTAAGCAGTGTGCCACCCATTTGCGTGCTGCTTAGCAGTGCGCAAACAAGCCAAAAATGCCACTGTGCATGCCCATACACTAAATCCCTTGCTCCTTGCACAGTTATATTTAAATATTTATATACATGTACATTTTATATATAGATATAGATATAGATATAGATATAGATATAGATATAGATATAGATAAAGATATAGATGTGTGTGTGTGTGTGTGTGTGTGTGTGTGTGTGTGTGTGTGTGTGTGTGTGTGTGTGTGTGTGTGTGTGTGTGTGTGTGTCTGTATTACCCTACATACTCAGATCTTGGAGAGTAAAGCTACACTACAACACCTATAATGTTAGATGAAGAACAAAAAGGAATGGTCAACATTAGACAATGCACTTGCAAAACTGTGGAAGTGTGTAGAATAACATGTTGCAATTTGAAGGACTATTGAGATATCTGAAGTTCAGAGTTCTGGCAGTTTTCTCTCACTTCATGTGTAAATGATACCACATTTGACAGCAAACTTCAATTTCATGTGAAACAAACATAACTATGACTCAAACCTGTGCACTTGCTGCAAACATCTGGAAAGTGGTGAGTCATATTACATATCTCTAAGACAGCATATGGAAACTGTGAAAATATATGGCATCATATATGAATATGTACATATATTGTCAAGCAATATGTTTGTATCTACGGCAGCAACAACACCTGCATTCATTACATCAACAACTGAACAAGTTGTGTAATGTATTATGTTGTGTGCATGCTCATTGACAGCGGTAATTTACTTTTGTTACGGGCTTGCCAATCAAATACAAACAAGCACATATGCCCAACACAGGTATGGTTGTCACATAGCTAGGTTACAAAACACTTTTCTAACTGTTAGGCTACTAGCTGCAGATGACAGTAGGGAGTAATGTGGCTCTGCTGGCCACCCAAGCTGTTAAACACAAGGCTTGTTTATGTTCTCTGGTGTTACTTTACCTGCAGTAATTTACAAAGCAGACATAACCCGTGGTGCGTGCGTTAAGTTGTGTGTAAGACTAGATAGGTAGGGGTTCTAATCTCATTCCAGCCCACTTGGTATGTGTGTGTGTGTGTGTGTGTGTGTGTGTGTGTGTGTGTGTGTGTGTGTGTGTGTGTGTGTGTGTGTGTCTATATATATATATATATATATATATATATATATATATATATATATATATATGTATATATATATGCATATATATATAAAGAGCAAGTGTGAATGCAACACTGATTTCAAAATGGGCATTATTTTGCACTTTTTGGCCCTTGCAGTTGATGCAGGCCTCCAAATTCTCTTACTCCACAAGGCCTACTGATATAATCTACCATAAGAGTACCTAAATCCATGTTAATGTCAGACTTAAGCCATGTAATGTGTGTTAAGTACTGTGATCTGTAGTGTGTAAGACTAGACAGGTAGAGGTTCTAATCTCACACCAGCTAACTGTGTGTGTGCTGTGCACATACCTACATAAATAGGTAGTGGTAGTATTCTTACTGCATTCAAGTTGGTGTGTCTGGATTTTAGTCAAAGCATATTACATCAGCCTATGGAACCATAAGATCATTGCAATTTACTAGGCTAATGGCTCTATGTCCCTTACAATGTTATCCAAGTTATTACCCTTATTTACACAATCAGCACTTGAGACTTGCCCCTGTCCAAGATATACATAGGTGGAACCTCCATGGATAAATTACAGTCACCCATTCAATCTTCCAGATTGCATTTGAACAGGGCCAATGAAGCACTCTGTTTGATGTGAAGTTTGACTCTATTCCAAAGGTGTGTTAAACTCTGGTAGACAAATGTCTACCTCCAGCACATTTTATTAAGGTCACATACCAGGTTAAGGTCTTTATAGCGAGTAACCTGTGTATTATTTGACTTGCGGATATGCAGACTTTCCAATAAAGCAGGGTCACAGACTGCCTCGTATGCAAAGCAGAGATCACCTCTGAGTAGTCTGCATGACACACACTACAGTGACAGTGATTTCAGATTATTCTCATAGGACAGATGCTGAAGACTTGAATGTCCTATGCAAGGAACCTTTGTGGTCTCTCCAATTGCTATAGAGTCTTGGAAAGGTACTTACCAAAAGGGACATTACACTCAAATATTGGTCTGATGAGGAAAGAGTACATGAAGGTTATTAGTCTTTCTTTTTCTGGAGACAATGCCCTCACTTATGACATGAGCAAGATAGAATGCCCTTCTTACCACTGTGGAGACGTGGTGATCTAAGGTAAGGTTACTGTCAACCTATGTGCCCAGGTCTCTCATCATTGCGTATGCACCTAAGGTATTGCTATTCATGGGGTACTTAGCAGGAACATTGCTGTTACTGAAAGGAATGATAATATATATGTTTCTATTGAGTTTAATGTCATGACTTTGGCAACAATCATTTGTTCATGTAAGACCCTCTTGTAGGATGTTAACATAATTTGGAGATTGTATGACAGCTCTCAGTTTGCAGACATCAGCAAACCTGGTCAACCACAGACATTTACTTAGTGGTTGTACATTGCAGAAATGGATTCCAAACAGTAGAGGAGCCAGAACTAAACCCTGTGGAACATCACTGGTTACAGCTCTCCAACTGCAGGTGAATTCCCCTATTTTGACTATATGTGTTCTATCAGTAAGCCAGTTAGTGACCCCTCTAATGATATAAGGGTTGATGTCTAGTTGGGTGAACTTGCCAATGATGCCTGAGTGGGGGAATAGTGTCAAACACCTTGGATAAGTCAAGGTAGGCTGTATGCACAGATTTCCCATAATCCAGGTCCTTGGTGACTGTCTCAATGAAGTCCACCAGGTTTAACAGGCATTATCTCCCTTTGATAAATCCAAACTGTGTAGGGTCAGCTGTTTGGAGATTACCAATATCTATGTTGATAAGGTCCGTGATGATTCACTGCATGACCTTGCAGATATAGGTAGTCAGGCTAATAGGTCTATAGTTCCTGGGGTCAGTGGATGCACCACCTCTGTGCAAGGGAATAACAGTGGCTGTTTTCCAGTCAACTGGGATGAAGCCAGTGGTTACACTATGATTGCAAGGAGTTCCCAATGGTGTTACTAATCCATGTTGGACCCCATGTAGGATGCAGTCTGGGATGTTATCAAGTCCCATAGATGCTGTGTTTTGTCCTTAGTGAGGCCATTTTGACCTGCATTTTAGAGATACAAGGTAGGGGACAGGTGGTAGGGATGTGTGTGGTGGGGAAAGGGGAGTGAATTTTTACAGAAACTGTTGGCCAACAGGTTAGCTTTGTCAACAGGCTCAGTACATGTAACATCATTAACTATGATTTTGGCACAAATCTGGGCCTTTCCTTTCAGGTTACAGATGTATCTTTAGAATGCCTTGTGGTTGTCCATTGTGGAGAAGGCTAATTTGGACCCATACTTTGTTTTGGAGGACTTCTCAATAAGTCTTATGTGCTTTTTAAATTGAGGTGGGAGTGTTTTCAGTTTAGTGGGGGGCACCCTTACTCCTACTCTTACAGAGCAATGTCTTCCTCTTATTGTAAACCCTGTTAATGGCAGTTGTCCACCAAGCAAGTTTGCTCTTCCATGAGGAGCTTGTTTTGCTCCTATCACGTACAGCCAGGTCAATGCAGTTATACAGGTGTTTGTATAAAGCAGTGGTGTAGACCTCAGCATAGTCATCAGTTACATCTGGTTGGAGAGGTACAGTGAAGCTATTTATACCATCCCATATGAGGTTATAATCTGGTTTGGTGAAGTTTTATAGTTTATTTGATGCAAGGGGGGGGCAGATGTGATACTTACTTTGAATGAGACCAAATTATGGGTCAATATCACCACATAGGACTTCACAGTGGGAGTTCTACAGTGGAACCCCATATTGGTAAGCACCCAATCTATTATGTTGGCTCCCATTGTCAGAATATAAACCAGCTGGTCCAGGGCATTGCAGTTAAAGAAGTTGAATAACCTTTGGGCAAGTGAGTTTGACCATGGGTAATCTACCCAGTCAGTGGGTAGTTAAAGTCACCAAAAACCATGATGTTTGGACATATCTTGATAGACTAAAGAAGATCCGAATAAGCAGAGTGGATGTCCTGATTCATGGTGTGGCTCCTGTAACTGGCAATGACTTGAATAGGTCTCTTGCAAACAGTCAGTAGCACCCAAAGTGTATCCAGGAAATCATACTGTTTAACCAATCTGGATGTGTATATATCCTTAATAAATATTTATACACCGCCTCCATTAGCTTGTACGCCTTTCATTAGAGGTCTGAACGTGTGAAAGAAGGGGTAGGCTGGTATGGCTATGGTGCTCTCTACAGCCTTGAACCAGGTCTCTGTTACTGTACAAATGTCTGCACCTTCCAAGGTGAGGACAGCTTCCAGGGAGTGCAGTTTTGTGTTGACACTCCTAGAGTTTAGCAGCATAGCCTTGATGCTGTTTGTATATGGAGTTTTACATTGTAAAATGTATCCTTGAGACACTGCCACAAAAAGGGCACTATGGGGGTGCCAAGAGCCTTGGCCAGTAGTTGAAATCCCAGGAGTGATAGTTGAAGTCCAACCCTGGCAAAGTATTGAGGTCTGTCAAGCATATCATCCCAGGCTGACAGATAGTGGATCCCCTTAGAATGACACCGGATGCTAAACCAATTATTGAAGTGAATCATTTTCTGTTTGTATTGAGGCATCATCCTAGGTGAAGGTAAAATGCAGCTGAAGGCCAAGGGCATACCTGCCTGAGACACATAGTCTGAGAACTCAGTCATGTCCTTGCTCATACAGTCCAGAGAGTATGTCTCAAGTTGTATATACCACCAGAACTATGACATAGTCATAACAGTACCTGCTGTTGTCAGACTTGAGTGCATGTGTGATATGGCATATTCTGGCATCTCACAGACAGCTGACCATGACCTTTTTACCTTATGTAGCCTGGTGAGAGGGACATCAATGTGTCTCATGATGTAATCACCTATGACTAATATGTTTGATTTAGTATTTTGCCTTAATGGTTTGACCACTAAGACAGTGGTGTGTGAGATATTATGTGTGCTGTGTTCTGCAGAGGCAGTATTATGTGTAGCATGTATGCATTTGAGTTTGTGAGGTGCCTGGTGTTTAGGAATGTTTCTGGTGAGGAGCTCATCATATGTGTTTATGTGTGATGTGGGATTGGGTGGAGTAGGAGGTTATGTGTGCATGTTGGCAACATGCTCATTGTCATATGTAATGAATGGAGTGTTATGATAGGGCATGAATTCAAGGTTTTTAATATAGCTAATATAGCTGCAGCTCTCACAGGTTGTGTTTGTGTGCAGTAGGAGTACAGGGATGGGGATGCTGTCCATATCGCTTTCATTGATAATGCCATTAGCAATAGATTATTGCTTGTGTATACATCACAACAGGCCATGGCTGGGCAGTAGCCTGACATATGCTTAAATTTAACATGTTATTACCGTTATCGTGTCATTCTAAGATAAAACAGTACCGGACAGTGTAAGATAACATGGTATATTGATTACACTGCTTTGCCAGGCATGTGGCACTTGTATGGACCATAATCCTGTTATTATTATTATTATTTATTTCGGCCACCTAACCTGGGCCAAAACACTAAAGCTGGAGGCATATCCATATTCATTAAGAATATCCACACCTCCAGGCTAGTTGCTCAGCATAATGCATCTGAGATTATCCAAGTGCAACTAACTCTGGGCAAGACCACAATCCAAATTGTAGCTTGCTACAGATCCCCCACCATGCAACAGGATTCCCACTCCTCATTTCTTGATACAGTGGAAAATATTAGAGTACAACATAACACCCTAATAATGTGTTATTTCAACTACTCCACCATTAACTGGGAAAACTACTCATGTACCAACTCTTTTGCTCAACGTTTTCTGGAATTCATAAATTTCAACGCCTTGGATCAACTTATCCACACCCCCACCAGGGGCAGCAATATCCTAGACCTAGTCATTACCAACACGGGCAACCGGTGTTCCACACCAGAGTTCAATTCCTCATTGGTCAGATCTGACCACAAGCTAATCATCCTAGACATCCACATCCCAAGCCCACCCCCATTATGGAAACCACTGTAAAAAAATTCTCCAAAGCCAACTTCACGCTTCTTAAGACAGAAGTGGCAAACTTCATGACACCCATGCTGATGGACGATAGAGGTACGACTGCTGAATCCTATACAAATGCATTTTATAAGCACTTACACGAGTGCATGGATCATGCAATCCCTAACAGAACCTAGATGCTATCCTCCAAAAAAGTCAGCCAATCTGGTGGTCCCCTGCCATAAAAAAACTCTGCAACAGAAGAAAGAAACTGTTACAAAAAAGTGTAAAATTCCATGAATGAAGGAACTCTGTGGTCAGCCTCAGTAAGAAGCTGAGATCCCTCATAAAATCCTCCAAAGCTAGTTACGAAAACAAAATCACCACTGATTCTAAGGACAACCGCAAAGCATTCTATAGCTATGTCAAGAATCTCAATGGCAACACTCAGATCTGCTCTGAGTTACAGCACAATGGCACTAAATATACAGAACCAACTGATATTGCCAACATCATGGCAGATAGGTTTAGTGTTAACTTTACCCCTATCTCACCCCATAAAGGGCCCATCTCTATACTGGAAGAATGCAAAGTTCCTGTAATCATGGCTGAACAGGTAAAAATCACACTCTCCATAGCAAAGAACACAGCATCCATGGGACCTGACAACATCCCAGGCTGCGTTCTACATGAACTACAGAACGAACTGGCACCCCACCTAAGTACCATGTTCAGTCATAGCCTCACCTCAGGCTTTGTGCCCACTGAATGGTGCACAGCAATGATTATCCCACTCCACAAAGGGGGAGCCACCATGGACCCCGGGAACTATTGCCCCATTAGCCTGGCGAGCCTGGCCTGCAAGGCTATGGAACGTATCAACATGGAACTTATAAACAATGATATTTGTAATCTCCAAACTCTGGACCCTACCCAATTCGGGTTTGTAAAAGGCAGATCATATCTACTAAACCTGATAGACTTCTTTGAAGCCGTCACCAAAGCCGTAGATGAGGGTAGGATAGTTCACACAGCCTATCTAGATCTTGCCAAGGCTTTCGACACCACCACCCCCAATCTGGAATTAAAAATAAGCTCACTAAACTAGGTATAAATCCCTATATCACAAGATGGGTTGCCAACTGGCTCACTGACAGAACCCACACTGTGAAAGTAGCAGACTCTAAATCCATCTTCAGACGAGTGACAAGTGGAGTACCATAGGGTTCACTCCTGGGTCCTCTTCTGTTTTGTATCTACTTCTCTGAAATACAGGCTAGCACAGAAGGTCTTTGGCTAACAAAGTTCGTAGATGACTGCAAACTAGGAGCCATAATCAAAACTCCTAATGATGTTGACATCCTACAAAAGGGCCTCACTGAGACAGATGCCTGGTGTCAAAGCCATGGCCTCAAGCTCAATGCCAAAAAGTGCATTGTCATCCCTTTTGGTAAAATCTCTGTACCCATGAACTACCACATAGGTGGTAGTCTACTTAACACCGAAAGTGTGATAAGAGACCTTGGGACACAGATGGACAGTAGTCGCTCCTTTGATAATCACATCACCACAGTAGTCAGGAAATCCTTCTATGCAGCACACCTCATCACAAAAAGTTTCTCATCCAGGTAAAAAGAGGTCATTGTTCCCCTCTACTCATCTCTCATTAGACCCATTAAAGAGCACAACGCCCCTTTTGGTATGTACCTCATAAGACATCTACAACAACTGGAAAGGCCACAGAAATACCTCACAAAGAGGATTACCAGCCTCAAACAGATGCCCTACGCAGACCATCTCAAAAAACTCACATATCGCCTACTCAGAGGTGTTCTCTGCCTAAATACAAAGCTATGTTAAACCAGAGCTGTTGGACATGCTCCACTTAAAGAAATCCAAATCTCTCTGAGCTACATGCTCTGGGGACCTAAACCTTGTCAGCACAATAAACAAAACATGCTGGAGGAATGGATTCCTGTCCCAGAGACTTCCCATACTCTGGAACAAACCACCTATCTATATCAAACAAAGCTCCTCATTAGCACTCTTCAAGAAAAATCTTGATGATTGGATGGGAGATAGGAAATTCACCCCGGGAATCACTTCTGTGGTTCTGCTTGACAGGGGCACAGGAATATCATTTTCTTGGGTGGCAAAAGCCAGGGTACCGTTTGGCTAGGCTTATATAGGCCCTTGGGCCAATAGCCTAGTACCTACCTATGAACCTATTAGGCAGGGTCGTAATATCATGCTTACAAATGTGACAGTGTAAAACTCCAGCTAAGTAAGTGCCATGCTGCTACACCCTTGGGTTTCACAGCCTCAAACACACTGTCTGTAGGCACTCTTTGAAGTGAAGATGCGGATGTCCATGCATTCATAGAAAACTTGTTCAACATTGCTGTAATTACTTTAACCTTGCAAGTCTACAATGCCTGTCAAACAACCAGAGAGCAAATGGATGTTGTGTGAAATGATGTGGGAACACATTTTTTTGTTCCAGGAACACAAATGTCATGTATGACATACCTTTGACATGTGGGAGGAGGAAAAACATTGCAGAAAGGTGGAAACTCCTCTGCAATAGGCCTCACATCTATGTCACAAAGATCACTGCCATTATGCTGTTGAAGGGCAGGCAGCATGAATTGCTGTGACACTGTTACCTAACATGGATCACTGTCACTATGGAACTTGCTAGAGCAACCTTGGACATCTGTGTCACCTGACATTGGACATTATATTGTGATGCAGCAGCTGTGCTCCTAATCACCATCAGGTCAGTGCCCTAGTCAAATCCTATGAGCCTCAGAAACCAAGGCATAATACATGCAAAAGTCAAATGACTGTTCTGGTTGCTAATCAAGGCAACTACCTGGAAAAAGCTACAGCAAGCCTATAGAGCCTTCCATCATCTGGGACAAGTGTGTGGATGAACAAGCTGTGGCCTGCTTCTTATCTTGAGCTTGGTGATGATGCTTTGCATCTGGTGAGAAAAAAAAATAGGGACTTTGTATCCCAGCAGACTGAGGCTATGATGAGACAAGCAGTAGTAATAGTCAGGTAATAGCAACTCAGACAACTCCCCTCTTTTCAGCAGTCTTCACTAGGTAATTATTTTCAGTAAGCACTGCTTGATTAGTGTCCAACCTCAGATTAACTGCCTAAATACTCCATCCTTAACTGTTCATATTAATTTCCTCACCAGTGTTTGTCAGTGCTCTGTACAGAGTCAGACACCTTGGGCGACATTTTCTCTTGGATACCATGATGGAATTAACTCTAATACCGAGTTGCACACAGGACAACCAGCATGCAGTGACAAGCACTGTCCCCATAGTTGCGGAACAGATACTCATGACATTGAGTGATGTTCTCAATACAACTGTTTAATCAATAAAAAATTATCTGTTACCATGGATATGAGGTTTTTCACTATGACCTTTACCACCTTGGTGGGTATGGACATCCTGAGGCAATGTAGAAATCCTGTCAAGTTTACCAACAATCACTTCATTCTCAAACAAATTGATATGGTTATATGCACAATGTCACTGGAAGCAAAGCTCTCACATAAACATACTCCTAATTTTAAAACAGTAGTCATTGGTACACACACTGCACTCATCACACAAAACTCAAAGCAAACATGAGCTGAGGCACTGACATGTAACCTTCATAAATCACAAAGGCATCATAGAGAAAGTAAAGATAACAAATACCCTCAGCAGCCCCATATTCACTCTGCAAAAACAACACACATATCAGTACATAGATCTACTTCTCATGGAGGACCAACATATAAGCCCATAAGGCAAGCCGACACACAATTTTAGTCATCGCAGACTTCATTGTGAGACACACTGATGTCCCTCTCACCAAGCTGAGTAAGGGGAAATGCACAGGCACTTGCTTATCAGGGGTTCTGATCCACCACATAATGTATGCACTTATGTCATGGGACCACAAATATCATAAACCCATCATGTCAGAGATACAACAGCCTGGAATACATGCTCTCTCACACACCAGTCAGTACATATGACAATGAGCAGGTAGTCAACATGCACATCTCATCTCCCACTTCACCCAAACTCACATCGGACATACCTACATATGCGGAGGTCCTCAGCAGAGACATACACATAATACACCCAATGCAGAACACAACACACATGATAATTCTCACTCCAGTCTCTCACCTGTTAAGCCTTTAAAGCATAACAGCAAAACAAACATATTAGTCATATGGGATTCCATTGTGAAATACACAGGTGTCCCTCTCACCAGGCTGGATGAGGAGGAGGTCATGGTCAGATGTCTGTCAGCTGACATGATCCACCATATCACACATGCACTCACCTATCCCAAAACAGGTACCATTGTGACTGTCATAGTCCATGTTGGTGTGAATGATGTGAGATGTATCTCTCTGGACTATATGCAGAGAGAGGTGACTGAACGAGATGTATCTCTCTGGACTATATGCAGAGAGAACTGACTGAACTGTCAGACTATGTGTCTCAGGCAGGTATGCCCCTAGCTTTAAGTTGCATTTTACCTTCACCTAGAATAATGCCTCAATGCAAATGGAAAATGATTAACCTCAATAATTACCTCAGATTCTGGTGTCATGCTAAGGTGATACAGTATCTGTCAACCTGGGATGACATGATCAGCAAACCCCGATGCTTTGCCACACACATTTTATTTTATTTATTTTTATTTTACATTTGTTAACTGGGGGTGTCTGACTGAGCCGAAAAGGCCCTTTTTCAGCACAGGCCTGGGGAGAAAAGCTCCACACAGAAAAACTACAGACACATTTAGTTTTTAGACATGATCAGTATACACACAAATTACAGGAGACATGTTTTTACAGTGCTATGCGGCACATAAACAGTTACAGTGGAGAGAACAAACAAAAAAATTAATTTAAAAAAGAAAGGTAATTAATAGATTTGTGGTGTACAGCTGAAATTTGGAACATAGGTAGAATACATACATAGTACACAGGTACAGTACATAGATTGTAGATTAGCCAGTGTTTGTGAGTAAGATTGAAAACTATTATCAAGTGCTCTAGATTTTGTATGTATGTGTTATCCACTTTCACTAGCCTGGGGAGCAATCATGGCACTGCCAACTTTCCTTGAGATGTTGCCTGATGAGGTCTTTAAAGGAGGCTTTGGATGATGTGCTTTGAATGCTTGTAGGGACAGAGTTCCATTTTCTAGCCACTGAACTACTATATAGTGCATCACCAAAGATATTGTAGCTGTTGGTGACTTCTAGTAGTAGTTTGCTTGATGATCTAAGAGGCCTTTTGGCTGAGTAATGTTGTACTAGGTTTTTGAGGGCAGGACACTTATTGGGAAGGTAATAGATAGAATGACAGAGGCAGAGCTGATTGTAGGTTAGGAGGTTGGGCAGTTCAAGCCAGTGGAGCTGTCTCAAAGCAGTACAGTGATGAGTTCTATATGAGCAATTTGCAGCAAAGCAGGCAATTCTGTTATAGCAGGCTTCCATTTTGCTTAGTTCAGTTTTGTTGAGATTAGTCAGAATGGGAGATGCATAGAGTAGGGTGGATAGAAGTTGGGAGCGAGCAGTGGCTGATCCTGTGTTGTTGGTAAGAAATGGTTTGATACGGTAGAGCGACCCCAGTTTGGCGTGTACTTTTTTAATAGTTAAGTTGAGATGACTATCAAATTTTAGGTGGGAGACTATGGTTATTCCCAATAGCTTAGCCTGTGCCACTGGAGCAATTGGAGTAGCATTAGTGGAGTAAATAGTGAATTGGCTGTTAGTGTTTTTGTTAGAACTGGTTATAATCATAAGCTGAGTTTTTTTTTGGATTGAGGATAAGTTGGGCTTTGGTAAGGTAGTTTTCAATGTCAGAGAATGCTAGTTGAGTTGTTTGAAGGAGGGTGGGAATGTTTTGTGCAGCACAGATTAAGGTAGTGCCATCTGCATACTGAATTATAGATGTATGCGGTGTGGAGGTATGGAGGTCATTTGTGAAGACTGTGAATAGTAGTGGTCCTAAGACAGAACCCTGTGGGACTCCTATAGTTATGGGCAGCTGAGGAGAGAGAGAATTTTCCCATTTCACAGCTTGGTACCTGTCACTTAAGTAGCTTTGGAACCAGGTAAGAGTGGAATTTGATAGATGATATTGATTTAGTTTGTTTAGCAGGATTTGGTGTGAGACTGTGTCAAATGCTTTGGACATATCCAAAAAAAAGAGCTGACACTTGTAGGCCTTCATTTTTGAGATGGTTTACTGTGTCTGTGAAGCAGAGGAGGGCTGTAGTGGTACTATGGGCAGGTCTGAAACCATGCTGAGTAGGTGATAGGATGTTGCTGTCTAGGAGATAGTTTAGCATCTGAGTTTGGATGCATTTTTCTAGCAGTTTGGCCAGGGGGGAGAGTAAAGCAATAGGTTTGTAGTTATTAAGTTCAGTGGAGGTCCCGCTTTTATGTATGGATGTAACATAGGATATTTTCCAGAGTTTGGGCACATAGTTTTCAACAATTGATCTGTTTATGAGAGTGGAGACTGGGATAGCGATAGCATCTGCTGTGAGTTTCAAGAAATAGCTGGGGAGTAGGTCGGCTGCTGTTGAGGTTTTTAGTTTGGAGAGCATGCTTTTGATTGAAGTGGTGCAAACTGTTTTGAGGGTAAAGCTAGATTTGGCATTATTTGTGTTGGGGGATAGTGAGGAAAGAACTATCCTGTGATACTAAGGATAGAATTGAGTTCACAAAGTGGGAGTTGAATTGTGTTTCGATGGGAACATTAGTGTCAGGGGTGGTTGGTTTGGGGGTAGCCTTTTGGGTGGATTTTAGTAGCTGGTTTACATTTTTCCAAATTTTTTGCGGGTTGTGTTGGTATTTAGTTTGTAATGTTGTGTAGTAGGATTTTTTGTCCAGCCTAATGCATTTTTTTGCACGGTTGCGCAGTTCTTGGTACTTGGTTAGGCTTTGTGTTTCTTTGTTTTTTTTTATAGTAAAGCCAGGCAGTGTCTCTGGACTTGAGGATTTGTTTGGTTTCTTTACTGAGCCAGGGGTTTGTAGAGGTTCTAACCTTGATTTTGCACAATGGAGCGACAGTGTCTAGGTGTTGTAGAAATGTTTTGCTGAAATATGCTACAGCCTGGTCAAGTGGGAGTGTTTTTAGGGGAGTCCGGTCACAGTTACAGAGTAAAGTGTTGAGGACCTCAGGAGAGAATTTTGTTTGTGTTTCTAGTGGATATATAGTTAGGGGTTTTGCATATGCTTGTTCTACTATGCATAAAGTATATTATGTTGTGGTCACTTAAGGTGTCTGGGAGACTGCCTGTATGAGGGTACAATGTGGGGTTGTTAGTTAGGACCCAGTCAAGGATGGATTCCCTTTTAGATTTTTTATCACATCTAGTTGGAATATGGACTAGCTGCTGGTAGCCATGGAGATTTATTAGATTACTTGGTGGTTCTGATATACAGGTGAATCAATCTAGGTTGAAGTCCCCCAGAATAAGGGTTTCTTGTGAGTATGTGGAAGAACACCAGGATAAGAAGTCTTCAAGGCTAGCAGGTGTATTTCCAGGTGGAATATAGATCACAATTGTGGTGATGACCATTTTAGGGTGAAGTTGAAGTTGTGAGATAAGTATGTCCCAATTATTGGAGGAGGGGTAGGAGTTTAGTAATTGACGGACAGTTAAGTTTGACTTGTACAGTAAGGCAGTTCCACCCCCTTTACAAAGTGGTCTGTCTTGTCTAATGATATTGTAGCCGGTAGGGAGAACTTCTGAGTTAGGTATGTTTTTATTTAGCCAGGTTTCTGTTAAAGCAACTATGTCTGGGGAGTAGTGTGCTATTGTGGCCTGGAGTTCAGGTATTTTATTTTTGATACTTCTAATATTAATATTTTGCATTAAAAGATGGTTGGTTTTGCTGCTGTTGTTGATTTGCCCAGGGATGAAGAAAGTGGGGATGTTACATTCCGACATTTGTGTTGGAGCAGTTTGAGTTGGACATGATGGATTTGGGCCTGGATTGGGGTGGATATCCCCACTTATGGTGAGCCTGGAGTTAAAATGGTTATACAGATGTTGGAGTTTGGTGAGGAGTGTGAGAAAGTATTGTGTTTTTTTGGAGTAGGAATGAGAGCATATGTGTTTAGTCCTGAATTGGTCCGTTATGTAGTTCTTGAATAACTGTGGGCAGATATTATAATGTGTGGTGTCTGTATAAGAGAGTGCATAATGCATTGTTGTGCTACTAAGTTTAGGGATATTGCTAGAGTGATTACTTGTGGTGTTGTAAAGAATTATGAGAAGACAGACTAGACTTAGTTGCATGATAGTCATGGTTATAAAGTTTAAGTTGTTTCTAGGTGGGGGGTCTGAATAGGAATTATAGGGTTGCACTATATGTGGATGGGGAAGTAGTGTGAGTGATATAAAAAATGCCTAGTGGGAATGAGAGTGATTGGGAGTATTTTGTGTGGAGCAAGTTGTTGTGGTATAATGTGATATGACTTGAGGAGCTGTGATTGGTGGAGGTGATGTGAGGGTGAGCTGTGGGTGTGGCTGTGATTACTATAAATGTGGAGGTAGTGGGGGTGGGAGGGAATAGGGGGCAGGGTAGGGGAGCGGAGAGAACGCGAGCATTAGCGAGGGCGAACGGAGCTGTGCAGAGCCAACCACGACTAAAGAAAACGTAAGTATTACTTTACAAATCTGAACACATTTAAAACAAATTCCTGAGGTCTAATGGCTTACCGGCAAGCAGAATGTAATTGCTGAGGAGCACTTGTGTCCTGGTGGGAGACTAGAAATTTAAAGATGGCTCCATACTCAGCAGGAGTCTAATATAGACTTTGTGTTGGGGGAGGGAGATAGCACAAGGGGTGTAAACCAGGTGGAATGCAAAGAAACCAGAGAGGCAATCAGTGGAAACCAGTGAAGGCCTCAGGGGGGGGGGTAAGTAATAATTCAAACTACCTGTAAAGTGAAGGAGAGAAGAGACAGCAAAGTGTATTAAGGTTGGGAGTGTGTCTTCACATTGACTTGCTGATTAGTAACCAGTTTGTGCACAGATTAGAGTAGGGAGATACATTAGCCATGAAGGGGAATGTATAGAGATGCAAATAAACAGGTGGGCCTCCAAGTGATACAAACTAAGGCAGAAAGCACTGAGAGGGCTGCTTGATGGTTAATTTAGTCACAGAGATGTGAATTAAATGTATACTGTCTATTGGACAGTTAGGATTACTGTACTAGCGGGGGGGGGGGACACAAGGCTACAACAGTCAGTTTTATTAGCAAGCTGAGAACTACTAAGAAATATTGCTAATGTAATAGCTTCACTCTCATAAAACATACAAGTAGAATGCCTGGGTGGACTGACCCTGCTCTTGAGGCTCAAAATGTATATCCTTGTTTAGTTTGCAGTACTGATTCCTTCTTATACTGTATGGCTGGAGTGGTAGTCACAGACTGCAGATTTGCTTGAGTGTGCTCCTGCTCTAGAGGCTCAAAATGTATATCCTTGTTTAGTTTGCAGTACTGATTCCTTCTTATACTGTATGGCTGGAGTGGTAGCCGCAGACTGCAGATTTGCTTGAGTGTGCTCCTGCTCTTGAGGCTCAAAATGGTCTTCATCTCTCACCCCTGGGATTTTGACTACTGGCTCATGCCACCTCCATAGTGACCTTTTTAGGCAGTGTCTCAAGGACAAAATCCCAGATGTGAGAACTCCATATTACAAAAACCTCAAGCTTATGCTGCTAAATACTAGGTGTCTTAACATGAAACTGCACTCACTGGAAGCAGTCCTCACCTTGGAAGACTTACACATTTGTGCAGTCATGGTGACCTGGTTCACTGCTATGGGGAGTACCCCAACCATATCGGTAAACACCTCCAACCACATTTTCAGACAACAAACTGAAGGTGTGTATATTTCAGGAGGCGGTGTTTCCATGGTCATTACAGATGAATACACATCCAGATTGGTTACACTGTAGAATTCCCTGGGAATACTTCAGGTTCAATTAACTGCTGGTAGGATACCTATTCAAGTCATTACCAGCTACATGACCCGCTGTGTGGATTAGGACAACCTCTCTGCCTGTTTGGATCTACATGAGTCTATCAACATACATCCAAACACCCTGGCTTTGGACAACTTTAAATATCCATCCATTGACCAGGTAAATGATTTGTGCTGTAACTCACTTGCCCAAAAGTTCCTCGACTTCATTCACTGCAATGCACTGAACCTGCTTGTTGACACCCCCACAAGGGGTGCCAACATCCTAGATCTGGTACTTAGCAATATGGGATGCCAGTCTAGCAACTTCACTCTGAGGTCTTCCCTAATGAGATCTGACAAGTCAGTCACATGTGAACTAAGTATAACATGCCCCCCCCCAACCATCAAATAAACTAAAACACTTATCCAATCACATAATTACCTCTTATGGGATGGTATAGATAGCTCAACCCCCTCCCCCAGATGGAACTGGCAACTGTGGCCAGGTCTACACCTGTTTAACTGCATTGACTTGGCCATACCTGACAGGGCCAACACAAGCTCCGAAAGGAAGAGCAAACCTGCCTGGTTGACAGCTCCCATTACCAGGCTTTACAATAAGGAGAAAAAAATAGCTGTTTAAGAGTAAGAGGGAGTGAGCCCTAAACTGAAAACACACCCTACTCAGCTTAAACAACCAAATAATAGTTCTTGTGAAGTCCTCCCAAGCAAACTATGAATTTAGATTAGCTTCTGTAACAAAGGACAACCAAAAGGTGTTATTTAGTTACATCTGCCACCTAAAAGGACAGGGCTAGATCTGTACCGAACTGGTAGTTAATTATAGCACATATACTGAGCCTGTGGACATAGCTCACCTGTCACTTGCAAGGTTCTGTGAATACCTCACCCTCCTGTCCCTGCCACATGTACCCCATGACATACATACCACCTGTTCCCTGCCTTGCATATCTAAAGAGGAAGTCGTAAACACCCTCTCTAAGGTCAAACACAAAGCATCTGTGAGACATGATAACAACCCAGGCTGCATCCTACATGGCCTCCAACAGGAATTAGCAACACCATTGGGTACTGCTTTCAAACATAGTATAAGCACTGGCTTTGTCAGAGATAAATAGAAAATGGCCACCATTATTCCCTTGCACAAAAGTGGTGCTTCCACTGACCCTGGGAAATATAGAGCTATTAGCTTGATTAACCTTATCTTCAAGGCCATGGAGTGAAACATCATGGACCTTATCATGAAAGATATAGGTAAGGTCCAAACAGATGTCCCTAGTCAGTTGTGATTTGTCAAAGAGAAACAATGCCTGTGATACATTGTAGACTTCTTCGAGACAGTCACCAAGGACATGGATGAGGGGAAATCTGTGCATACAGCCTACCTAGACATAGTCAAGGCATTTGACACTATCCCCCACTCAAGCATCATTGACAGACTCTTATATTGTTAGATGGGTTGCTAACTGGCACAGTGATAGAGCCCATATAGTGAAAATAGTGGAATACACCTCCAACAACAGACCTGTATCCAGTGTTGTTCCACAGGGGACCTGTCCTGGCACCTCTAGTGTTTGGAGTGTAGTTCTCCAAAGTACAAGCTAAAATTAAAAGTCTGTGGCTGACAAAGTTTGCTGATGACTGCAAAATGGGACCGCTGATGACTGCAAAATGGGACCGCTAATAAAAGCATCAGATGATGACAACATGCTACAAAAGGGTCTTACATGCACAAATGATTCTTGCCATACCCATGGCCTTATGCAACAAAACTGTATTAACATCCCTCTCAGTGAAGTGTGATGTTCCTGCTAACTCGCATTTCAATAAAACACCCCCATGTATTCACTCACTGGTGAGAAACCTGGTGACACATGTTGACAGCAACTTTACGTTTGATCACCATGTCTCCACAATGGTAAAAAGGACATTCTATATTGCTCATCTTGTAAGTAAGGTCATTGCACCCAGAAGAGTAACAGTAGTTATAACCTCTGCACTCACCCCTCATCAGGCCAATATTGGAATAAAAGATCCCTTTTGGTATGCACCTTTGCAAGCACCTGCAGCAATTGGAGAGACCACAAAGGTTCCTCACAAGTATAATTTAAGGTTTTCAGCATCTGTCCTATGTAGATCATCTGAAATCACTGCCATTTTAGTCTGTTTCATGCAGACTACTTAGAGGAGATGGCTTGCATGTAAGGCAATCTGTGACCAGGCTTTATTGGAAGTGCTGCATATCCGCATATCAAATGGTACACTGGTTGCTCACTTATACACCTTAACCTGGTATGTGACAGTAATACAACATGCTGGAGGGTCAGATTTGACTCCACTGAGGCTACCACACTTTAGAAATTGACTCACACATCATGTCAAACAGGACACCACATTGGGGATAATTGGATGTGTGACAGTAAATTCACTCGGGGGGGGTTCACTTGTATCTCTCTTGGATGGGGCAATTGTTGCTGATCATGGAAATAAGGGTAGAACTTGACTAGGCTTATAAGGACCCTAGGACTATTAGCCTACTAAGTTCCTGTGAACCCATGATATAACCCAGTTATAATCCATGTGGGAGTGCATAACCTGTGACATAACTCCCTAGACTATACTTACAGATATTATTAGAGCTCTCAGAAGACATATTTGTGGTTACTGACACATTTCCTAAAGCTGCAGAGAGTATAACAGTGCAAGTTTATTATGCCTTCCACACTGTTAGGCTATCTACTTCACAGGCAGGGTGGAGGTTTTTCTGTGCATCTCAAAACTAAAGATACCTTAAGGCTGGTCAAACAGGACAATGCACTAGAGCTGCACGTGGTTCACATCACAATAGGCAGAATCCCAATTCTACATACAAGCTGTAAACACCTCTTTATGGATCTGAAAACCCTTAGAATATATTTAAACTTATTGGAAACACTACTCATCCCATGTAACAGCATATGCACTGGTGACTTACAGTATCCCACTATTAACTGGGAATTCTAAATGACACCAAACATACAGGCACAGATTTTCCTGGATTTTGTAAACAGTAACTCCCTGCACCAGATATGCAGTACACCAACTAGATGAACAATCATACTGGGTATGGGCCTTGGCAATATGGCAGAGTCATGCACACCCCATACTGTAATGTCTTCCCTGGTAAGGTCCAAACATAAATGGTCTTCTTTGAAGTAGAAATAAAACATGGACCCCTATCTACACATGAAATATTCAGGAATTACTGTAGGGCTAACCTGCAACTGTTAGGTGATACACTGTCCAAATCACAAGCCCCCATAAACACTGACCTATGTAGACATGTTCACAGAAACCCTGTATGAGCATGTTACTAGCTGCACAGAGGCAGCCATACCCACTAGGAAGAAGTACAGACCTAAATCAAAATCAAGCCACCCTGATTGGGTCACAGAGTCGATAGGCTGTATATTAGATGGAATAAACTCATGGCAAAATATAGGGGTTCAGCACCCAGCACGATAAAGACACTTTCAAAGTAAACAAATAAATCACAGGACAAATGAAGTCTACCACAGCCAGATTAGATGTAAGTTTGGCCTCCCAGGCCAAGAACAACCACAATGCATACTTTAGCTATGTCCACAACCACAAAGGTAAGACACAATTGTGTGCATATCTCATTGTAATTGGAACCAACTATACTGAGGCACATGATATAGCAAACATCCTGGTTCTTAAATTGTGCCCCAACATTACTCCTCTGTCCCCCCAACCATCTCTCAGGAAATACCATCAAATATAGTTACCCATACTATCACTTGGGATCAGGTCCTTAATGCTTTCTCTAAGACCAAGTGCGCTGCATCAATGGGCCCAGACAAAATCCCAGCACACCTTCTATATAGCATGAAAAATGATCTTTCAGGTTTCTGGAATTACTATTTCACTGTAGCCACCAAAGAGGCATCTTGCTTCATGAATGGAGAACAGCAACAGGCATCCCTCTGCGCAAATGTGGGCCATCTGCAGACCCTGGAGACTACAGACCCAGAAGTCTCAGTAGTCTGATATGTAAAGCTATTAAAAAAGTTATTCTGAAAATGATTAATAGAGATGTAGTACACCTACAGACACTGAACCAAACCCAGTTTGGTTTTGTCAAGGGCAGATCATGCCTAGTCTACTTGATGGACCTATTTGAGAAAGTAACCAAAGCAATGGATGAGGTAAAAATTATTCACTCCACCTACCATGGCCTGACAAGGGATTTGACACTTATAACCCCATCATGCATTGTTGACAAACTCAGGTTATGTACATACTAGTATGTCAGCTGGTGGATAGCCAAGTGGCCGACAGACTGGATCCAGGAAGTTAGCACTGGGGAGTCCACCTCTACAATGAGGCCAGTCAGCAGTGCATTCCCTCACAAATCATTCCTCAGACTGCTCCTTTTAGGCATTTAGTTCTCTTCAGTCATGGCCACTGTCAGTGGTCTCTACCTGACTAAATTTGGTGATGATTGCAATTTAGGAGCTGTCATTGCATTCCGCACTGACACAAAAGTTATGCAGGAGGAGCTGACACAGATATACAGTTGTTGTCAGAGGCATGGACTAACACTTAATGCCAAGAAATGCACAATACTATCCTTTGGAAAGTCATCCACCCCTGGTAACTATCATATTGGCAGCACACCTCCAACAGTTGACCCAGTAGTCAGGACTTATGAACAAATAGATAGTGATCTAGCCTTTGATGGCCAAGTGTCTGTAATATTGTGGAAATCATTCTATGTGGCACAACCTATAAACAGAGGTATGACATGTAAATCCAAGGAAGCCATTGTTCCACTGTATTTGGCATTCATCAGACCTATCATTGAGTGCAATGCCACCTTTGGTATGTCACTAACCAGGCCTATCTGACAACTGTCACATCCACAGAGGTCCCTCATTAAACCACTACACAGTGTACGTAACATGTCCTATGAAGATCACGTCAAGGCCCTATTAATGTATTCTGTATCCTACATGATTTGGAGAGGAGGCTTATGCCTGCCATATAGGGTGGTACCAGACCCCACTGTGTACATCCTGCATATCCACAATACAACTAACACCAGAATTACCTGTTCTACAGACCTACACCTTGCCTGTGGTATAAATAGGACATGCTGGAGAGACAGGCATGTAACCCAGAGAAGGCATTCTATACAAAACAGGCTCCCCATCCCAGTGAAGCAGTGTTCCGCCCTAATGCAAACTGTAGATGGTTCATCTGTCATGCCCCAGCTTGTAGATGTTTCAGCTCTCAAAACCCTGCTTCACATATCAAGATTATCAGACTTTGACAGAGTTTAAGGATACATGGCTAAGCTTAAAGAAGCCCTTGTGTTTGTTATCCTAGTAAACACATATGAACCTATGAACCTATACTGTTTTATCTTTCTGATGCCATTTTTCTATATAGCTTTTATTCACTCCTGTGCTCTAAAATTGATGGGTTGATTGTGTATGTTTACCCACAGGTATGGCCTACACAATCCTGACAGTGGCACGTGACTATTTCCAGCCATTACAGCAGCATCCATTGCAACATACACACATTATTATCATATAGTCATTATAAATGGCAAAGTGCAATATCTGTAAATGACCTGTAAAAGTGACATGTCAAAAGCAGCAATAAATAAAACAAATTTATATTAATGTAGATAGTCACCCCATGCATCAGACACATAACTTTATTTCCTTGCATCCATAAGAAAGATGATAGGGATGTGACAGAGGTATCATCTCTTGCACAGGGTGTTGTGTGTAGATGCAGGAACCCTAGGCTGACCCAATAAGCTGGCAAGCATGTGTGTGAATTAGGAAGAGAAGCAGGCAAGATAGAACATGGAAATGAGGGGGTTGTGTCTGTAGGTGACCTGAATGTGACAGTGGTGTGTGAGTGCCTGCGTGAACACAGCCAAGCTCAGTGCTAGCCCTACATGACTGTATGCTGTACAGCTATGAGCCATGCATGGTAGACCTGAGAGTTTATCTGGCTCTGCCAGGGGCTGCACTGGCACCTCCACCCCCAAGGTCAGATGCTGTAGTACTACCTGAGGGTGGCTGCTGTCTGCTAGGCATGTGTCTTCCACAGGAACGCCCAGGACCATGAACCCATGACCTGCCACATCTGGGTGTGGACAGCACACTCCCTTCTGGAGCACTGGATGTACTGCCACTACAGGAGCGTGATTGTGTGCAGCCATGTTGATTGTCAGCAGACGTTCTTGCTGACCTACATTCACAAGGCCGACGCTCAACTCCAACCAGTCGTTCCATCACAGGCAGCATGTGTTCCAAGGCAGATAGTGTGCGATTTGTCTCAGACCAACATCTTTTCACTATGTCAATCAACCATTCCAGGGTATCAGCAACACATTGGAGGCAGTCACAGATTTCAGACTGTGCTGTAACCATAACCATGAGCATTCACTGGGAGTTTCTTTCTGAATGTGCCTGTGTCTCCATGATGGCCTTAAACATACGCCGAATGACAGGTGATTAGATGCCTGCGACAGGTGGTCTAGGGACAGGAGGCCTCCTACAAGCACTGCAATCAATCTGCCTGTGTGGAACCTCACCAACTGTTTGACTATGGCCAGTGTCAACAGTCACTGCAGTCACAGTAGCCGCACTTCCCTGTTCAATGGCTCCACCCTCCAACTGTCCAATATCTGTGACCACAGGGGACTGGGTTTGCAAAGCCATACTGGCTGTGTACAGTGTAATGAGGATAGATGAGGGATGTCAACCGCTGTGTCAGATTCAGCCCCTTCAACCCCCAGCTGTGCCTCTCTTTGGTGACCATCATCATTATCCCAGTCTGAAGAGACTCTGACATCAAGTTGTGAAGGGGACGAAGATCAACCCCCTGGTCACCTGTGATTAAATGTAAAAGCAATACATTAATACTTGCATTACTATGCTCTGCAGTACCATGTTGCAATATATGTTAAGCTGTATACACAGCTGACACTATTACACATTTGTATAACCCATAACCTCATATATATATTTTCTAACCCAAATCTGTGATTATTTGGAAATAAAAGTTTTTTAAAAAAGAATCTCCTGAGCTAAACATGCATTATGTACACCATTGAAATTCTGCAAAACTCTACACAGTTGACAGTTATGGCAATTTGTGATGTACTGACAGTACTGTCCGATCAGTCACTGTGGTCACTTGCAAGGCATAGGATTGAGTCTAAACTGTGAACAGTCAGAAAATATCTGTACAGTCAGCAATCATGCATGCAGTACATCAATCCAGCTAGCAGGCCTGGATTGACACTTTAGTGAATACATTGACCTAAATTTATATCTCTGACAAGACAGTTTTGTGCTTACCAGCAGCAGGTGCATGGCCACTTCCTATCCCTGACAGTCCTGCAAGCATTTGAGGGAAAGGTAATGTAAACAGCAGAGCAGGTTACAAAATAACAGGGGTAATACATCCAAATATGTCACATTTGCAGTAGCTGCTATGTTAACAGGTGTGTGAGTCACAATCTGTGCATGAACTTAAAACTGCAGCTAACCCTCCCCCCATAAAACACCTGAAACCCACATAAAGCTGTATGCAACCTGACATGCTGAATGCTACAGTATTCCAGTGCTAATCCAACTAAGCATGCCAGGATGCTTCTCATGAAAGAAAACAGTGGCACCCACATCCACGACATATTGGCTGATGGATGCCTGGGAGCTGTCCTGTGTTGCAAGGTTTGCCAGGAATTCTTCTGTGACTGACAGAGGTTGTTCTGCTGCATGCCCGCCACCAGTGACCTGATGATCCCTGGTCACATCCACTGCACGTATACATGCCAAGTTCATCATATTTGTGGCACGGTGTCACACCTGCTCATATGTGCAAGTCTGGTGACCCATATCATTAATGTTAGTCACCAGTTCGTCACACAAGGCAGCACACATTTGCCTATTTGCCCTCCCTCTGGACAGCAGGACTTGGTAGTGTTGTTGCAAAGCCTCTGTAATGACATCATTTTCTACCTCAGTGAAAGATGCCCAGTGTCTCGCATGCATGTTATTCACTAAAATAGAAATAAATGAGAACACGTCAGTATCATATATGTGGGAATACAGTATGTAGAGATACAGCAACAGAAGAAGGATATTAGCATTCAATGTCTCCACCCTCCAACTGTCCAATATCTGTGGCCACAGGGGACTGGGTTTGCATAACCATACTGGCGGTGTACAGTGTAATGAGGATAGATGAGGGATGTCAAACACTGTGTCAGATTCAGCCCCTTCAACCCCCAGCTGTGCCTCACCTTGGTGACCATCATTATTATCACAGTCTGAAGAGACTCTGACATCAAGTTGTGAAGGGGACGAAGATCAACCCCCTGGTCACCTGTGATTAAAAGGTAAAAGCAATACATTAATACTTGCATTACTATGCTCTGCAGTACTATGTTGCAATATATGTTAAGCTGTATACACAGCTGACACTATTACACACTTGTATAACCCACAACCTCATATAGTAGGCCATTATTTTTTAACCCAAATCTGTGATTATTTGGAAATAAAAGTTTTTTAAAAAAGAATCTCATGAGCTAAACATGCATTATGTACACTGTTGAAATTCTGCAAAACTCTACACAGTTGACAGTTATGGCAATTTGTGATGTACTGACAGTACTGTCCAATCAGTCACTGTGGTCATACTTGCAAGGCATAGGTTTGAGTCTAAACTGTGTACAGTCAGAAAATATTTGTACAGTCAGCAATCATGCACGCAGTACATCAATCCAGCTAGCAGGCCTGGATTGACAGTTTAGTGAATGCATTGACCTAAATTTATATCTCCGACAAGACAGTTTTGTGCTTACCAGCAGCAGGAGCATGGCCTCTTCCCATCCCTGACAGCCCTGCAAACATTTGAGGGAGAGGTAATGTAAACAGCAGAGCAGGTTACAGTATAACAGGGGTAATACATCCAAATATGTCACATTTGCAGTAGCTGCTATGTTAACAGGTGTGTGGGTCACAATCTGTGCATGAACTTAAAACTGCAGCTAACCCTCCCCACATAAAACACCTGACACCCACATAAAGCTGTATGCACCCTGACATGCTGAATGCTACAGTATTCCAGTGCTGATCCAACTAAGCATGCCAGGATGCCTCTCATGAAAGAAAACAGTGGCACCCACATCCACGACATATTGGCTGATGGATGCCTGGGAGCTGTCCTTGTATTGCAAGGTTTGCCAGGAATTCTTCTGTGGCTGACAGAGGTTGTTCTGCTGCATGCCCACCACCAGTGACCTGATGATCCCTGGTCACATCCACTGCACGTATACATGCCAAATTCATCATATTTGTGGCATGGTGTCGCACCTGCTCATATGTGCAATTCTGGTGACCCATATCATTAATGTTAATCACCAGTTCGTCACACAAGGCAGCACACATTTGCCTATTTGCCCTCCCTCTGGACAGCGGGACTTGGTAGTGTTGTCGCAAAGCCTCAGTAATGACATCATTTTCTGCCTCAGTGAAAGATGCCCAGTGTCTTGCATGTATGTTGTCCACTGAAATAGAAATAAATGAGAACACGTCAGTATCATATATGTGGGAATACAGCATGTAGAGATACAGCAACAGACGAAGGATATCAGTATTCTCTGCTTGATTACACATCTCATATTCAACAGTGTGCCAAACATATAAAGGTTGTGGACACAGGATGGTAGCAATATTGACCTACTCCTGTTTATGCCATCACGGATACTCTCATATGGTTACACACCCAACCCAGGAGTACATTGTAGTGTGCCCCATAGCAGGAACCCCCCCCATAACATATGTACAAACAACAGTGCCAACCAAATAGCAGTGTACTATTGCAACTGCTAACAAATGAAGTATCCAGGAGACCTGTGTACCTAGTTAACACACATCAATATACCCTTGCTGTAGTCTACATCTTCTGTAGGCCTAACATAGCTGGAGATCGTTGGCATGTCATCAGTACAGTTCTAAGAAAGGCTTACTGATGTAATCCCCATCCCCCCTAAGTATATTCAAACATATGTATCATGTTGGAAACAAAATGGTTACATACCTGATGGAGTACAATACTCTTCTATTGAAGACAGAGCTATATGAGTAGATTGTCAATGAGTTAACCATCCAAACAAACTCTCATACACAGTGGGTCCCCTAGCTAGGAGTTTGGCATTTTAAGATGGTTCTCATTAGCAGTTGATTGTGTCTGAACCAGTCTGTGGGTCAGGAATGCTACATGCAGCATACACAGCTGATTTGCCGTATAATCAGCCAAATCCATGCAACTACTCAACAAGATATAAGGGATCAAGGTAGATTCCATCCCCTTTCTCATATGTTTTGGTGGAAATTACTGGGGTAAAGATATTACATCAGCACAGAAAGAATGTTTGTAGCAGCTACTTTTCATATACAGATGTGTGTGCTACAAGCTAAAGCTGATGCTGCTGTTGCAGGCAACAGGCATAGCCAGAGATGCTGGAGAACATGCAGGATAACAACACTTAAGAGTAACTGTGGGACCTGTGGCAGCCTTGGTGTACAGCCAGAGCCTGATTGAGGGAACCCATCCCACTGGAAATTAAGGTATGTGTTTAAGGTATGTTAGCCAAAGGTATCATTAACACAGTGAAAAGCAGCACAGTTGTTGTGTCCTAGAACAATGTAGGGGGTACATTAACCATTATGTCAACCAGTTGGATAACTGCCAAGTCATGTTTTATGTCATGGTAGTTATCTGGAACGTGTGTGCTGGCAACCTTTGCTTCTAACACGACCTCCATATATGTATGTTACTTGTGCAGCTGTGGTTGTCTGTAATCTCACTGTCAATTCATTGTGGACTGTGGTCTGACATGACTGGGCCTCATTTGAATTTCATATTTCAAAATCCTCTGGGAATTCATAGTAATACATGACCTGACAGTTTATGTACTTTCTACTGTTGTAATAGGAATAGTTTAAAAGTGGTCCTATCTGTCAACCTTTGACTTCCATTATTTAGAGGCAGGCATTCAAACTGTACTGCTTGGGGTGGATAAATAGGTGATGAGACAGTTATACATATCAGAATTTATACTAGTGATGTACACATACATGTATTTTAAATGCTAGACATAGCTGTACTTGAACCCAGGACCATGTGGACCAAAAAGTAAGGTTTTCATATGTAGACGACATAGCATTTAACAGACTGAGCTACTAAGTCGTTGTTATAGTGAATGTATTTTTACATGTTGTAGATATAATTGAACACTTACCTGTTGTTACATACCTCACTAACATCTATTATTATGTGTTTGGCTTTATACTGATGTATTTCTCTACCCAAGTCCCAGATAAACTCCAATTTTCCATTAATCTTTTAGCAGGTGTATTTTTACTTGTTAGAGGTATAATTGAACAGCTATTTGCTGTTACATACCTCACTTACATCTATTATTATGTGTATGGCTTTATTGTGATGTATTTCTCTACTGGAGTCCCAGTTAAACTCCTATTTTTAGCAGATTTGCACAATGCAGTGCAATGTGTAGCATTGCACAAACGCGTGATGATGAGAAAATGGCAATTACTATGCTTTGCTTATAGCATAGTAATTGCCATTTTCTCATCATTACGCATTTGTGCAGTGCTACACATTGCACTGCATTGTGCAAATCTGCTAAAAATAGGAGTAATAAATGTCATACTTCTGCAATCAAAGGACCAGACATGTAGTGCAATATTCATTACATTCTTTAAAAATTGTGACAGTTGAGCGTTATGTTCATGTACACTAATTACAGTAGCTAGCTGAATATTTCTCAGTTGGCTGGTGTGGGATTAGAACCCACAAGCAGTGACTATTGATTCATGTTGTGTCTAATTATGCATTTGCACACATGCATAGCTTTGTAGGTATATCGTTTCCTTACACATTTACCCTATTTTTTGTTTATTAACTGCAATCTACATCATATATCAGACAAAGTGAGCAGAGCATAAGCTTGACCCTTAATCTGGGTATTGCATGCATTTATTTATGATATATATGTTGACACATTATTTAGTACTTCATATTTATCAGTTGTCTGGTGTCGGATTAGAACCCAGAAGCAGTGAATACAGCAATGCCAAACACTTTATTTGAAAAAAATTAATTATCAAAGCACCATCTCCTTTTACAGTTTATTGATTAATGTTGCTTCAAATCTGGCACTTACACACATGGATAGCTGTCTAGGACTTCTGTTAACTTACCCGTATACCCTGTTCATTTATTGAGTGAAATCTATGACATATTTCAGACAATGAGCAGACCAGAACAGTCCCCATGATTCAACATGCTCTGCACGGCGTGCAGGAGCTGCTGGAGGTGATATGGCCACCGTTCGATCCAGGAATAAGCTACCAGGATGTGCATGAGCGCTCTTGCACTATTCCTGCATGGACACAGCTCCTGTATGCAAATTACCCCATTTGCAGGTGAAAACCGAGTACTTTTCTGCAAACATCAAAATGAAGCCATGAGAGCTCCAAATAAAGTGTGTATATTATGTGGAAATCATGCCAATGGCCAAATATATGTCCATTGGCATGGAAAACAGTTGCAAAAATAAAATAAATAACTTTTCTTTAGCCAATTTCAGATGTTTAAGCATAGGGCAGCAGCGCACAAATGGGATCAGGCCGAAAATATAAAAAATAACCTGAAATAAGCATTCTAACCAAAATCACTATTTTGCCATTATACTCAATGACAGGCAAAACACAACATGGCCAGTGAATGCTGGTTGCTAAGGGGGGAGGCTCAGTGTGGGACCTGTAACTATGCATTAGCAGGCAATACTATGCAAATGAAAGGAATGATACTGAATCCCAGATTTCCCTCAATGTTAGCCAGCACCCAACAGTGTAAGTACAGGAATACTATGGTTCAAGCCTAAGAGTTAGCTAACATCCTAGAGGGGGTGTCAGGCATAATGTAAGTGGATTGGAGCCCTGTGGCTTGGGATTGCCCTTAGCTTAGCAGAGATAAGCAGGGGGGGGGGTGTCTGAGGCTGTCTAGCACTCTTTACATTGCCTAAGCAGGTGTGTGTGGCGCGCACTGGGTTTTAAAGGGAAAAAAAAGTAAACCAGGAAATAGTAACTCTGAGCACATTTGAGCACTGTGTTTGCGCAGCGGGCACCCAGGCTTAAACAGGAAGGCAATGAGAAGGGAAAACTGCAGTAGGAAGGTAATCAAGAAGAACTAGCATAGCTGGCAGGTGAATTGTATCCGAATCAGCCAATTACACAGGTAGCAGCCCAGCCCAGAACATTACTATAAACTATGCAAACACCTTTCCCTCTGATTTTTCCCACAAACTCTCCAACATCGGTGTATACAAGCAGGGAAATTTTAACAAACAAAAACAACAAAATTATAGGGGCTGCAGTAGCTATCATACATCAACATGTGGAAGAGGCTGAGGGTGGTGAGGATGAGAATGCTGTCGACCAACCCACAGTGAGAAGACGGAGAACAGTGTACAGACCAAGGGAAACCTACCAGGGGCTACATGAGCTGGAGATAGTGGAGCACTATAGGATTGACAGGGACCTCCTACAGCAAATTGCTGAGCTGTGCCAGCCATGCCTGACACACAGAACTAACAGAGGGGAACCCATCCCAGTGGATACCAAGGTATGTGTAGGGCTAACAATACTAGACACAGGTACCTTCCAAAGGCCAACTGGGAATATCATGGAATCTCACAGGCATCAGCATCCAGGGTAATCTACCAGTTCCTGGATGCCATGTCAGCACATGCCAGTAAGCACGTATATTTCTCCAACACTGATGAGGCGTTGGCCAGCAATATGCATCTCTTCCACCAAATAACAGAATACCCTGAGGTAGTGGGTGCTATAGACTGCATGCACATATGTATCAAAGCACTGCCTGGAGAGCAGGGTAGGGTCTACATGAACTGCAAGGGCTTCCCCTCCATCAACTGCCAGGTCATGTGCGATGCTCATGGCATTATAATGAATGTGTGCGCTGGCTGCCTGGAAGCTATCATGACTCCCACATCTGGCATCTGATGCAGCTGTACCAGAGATTTGCCAATGGGGACATCCCTAATAGTCACCTAGTGGGAGATGTTGGTTACACACTTGAGCCGTGGCTGATGACACCCATCAAAAATGCACACACATCTGAACAAGAACTCCATAATGTGGCACACGCACAGACCAGAATTATAACAGAGTGTGTTTGGGATGCTCAAGTCATGGTTCCGGTGCCTGGACACATCCAGTGGAGCCTTGCAGTACTCACCAGCTACTACTCAAATTGTCATCATGTGTGCCATGTTACACAATATGATCCTGTGGAAACAGCTGCAGCAGGAACAGCATGGGGCAAGGCCACACAGCCGCCCACCATTGCCAAGGCCTGCACAGGCACAGATTGACTCAGAGGAGGAACAACCTGAGCCTGCCCCAGTAGGCAGAAGGAGGTGTGCCCAATATGCCCTGGCCTTGACAAAGAGGCAATGCATAGCACATGCACTGATACAGTAGGGGCCCAAGGAATGACACCTCTCTCTAACTCGCACATACAGTAAAAGGGATGCCAAACATGACACTACCTGTACTCAACCATGTATAGGAAGTGTACTATGTGCATCCGACATAGGTAGCCCTCCAGCACCATCCTCAATATTGGCACAGCCACAAGGTAAGTCACTCTTCCTACCAACTGCCGAATGGAGTAGCATGTGTTGTTACTTGTATCTATGGTATGGATGTGAGCATGCAAGGGAATCGGGTGGCTGAATGGGATGCCAGCTGATAGTAGACACCTATAGTGTCAGCATGAGATCTTTAACAAATACTGGTGTCACCATAGTAGCCAGTACTACATATGGTGACAAAATCCACTGCAGTAAATGTGCTGGGCCATATGTATGTCCATATGACACACACATGCCAGTCAGGGAGGCTTGCATACCCAACAACAGTCTCAGCCAGCAGGACAAGTGTAGACAAACACAAACAAAGGCTATGCTAAGGCCTCTGAATAATGGCTATAGGTAACCCCCCTCAGGCCTACACAGACAGACTACAACAGGCCAGGCAGTGGGATGTTACTTCTGAAGGGTAAGAAGTCAGAAACTAATATGTAGGTCAATCAAACCTAAGACCTGTAGTGCATTAATATGCCTCTAATCAGCATGATAGGTTAAACTACAGAATGAAACGGAGTACCTGACATACCAGTACAGTCATAGCAAATGTGTACAAGTGTCAGGTGTGCCCCCACAATCTGATGTAGACATATAGTAACAGTCAGGTGTGCCCCCCAGTCCTATGTAGAAATGAAGTAACAGTCAGGTGTGCCCCCCATTCCTATGTAGACAGGTAGTAATACACAGGTGTGCCCCCCAATCCTATGTAGAAATGTAGTAACACGCTGGTGTGCCCCCAATCTGAGGTAGACATGTAGAAACAGTCAGGTGTGCTCCCCTAGTCCTATATAGAAATGTAGTAACAGTCAGGTGTTGTGGCAGTCTGCCTGTAATTTTCACAGTGCTTTGTTATATGCCTAGCAGCTTAGTGTAATTATCCAGTGTGCTGTTATGTCCAGATATTTGCAAGACATACTGCTGCCAGGCCACTATAGCTGTTGTGTATGTCTGACAAAGCAATGGGATTCTGTACATATGTATGTCACTAACTACTTGGTAGTATGTGTCCATGTGACCTCTGCAGCACCAAGTATTATGTGTCAGGACAGACTGGCATGTGTGAATGCATAAACTGTGTGGGCATATGTAGTCCAGTATTTACATGATGTACCCATGTACATGGCTTTTAACATCCACATTGTCAGGCATGGTCCACGTGTCTTGCACAGAGGGGATCTGTGTACACCTCTGGACTGACCACAAAGTGCCAGACTGTCCACATATATTGGTCATATCTCTGCTGTAGTCCACAGGATCATTACTGTGCTAGCAGTCGTACTGTACTAAGATGTCCTTAGGTTGTCTGTCAGTAACCAATGGCATACATGTCAAAAGTAGATGTGACCTCCCACACACAACATGTCTGTTAGGACAACCCCTGTTACAGTAGCAACAGTCTACATATATACCTGCAATATATACATGACATCCCCTTGCACTAAGAGGTTGGCGCTATTGGTGCTGAGGTAGGACTCCACTCCATGTTCTGGAAATGCAAAGTCAAATATATACATATACAAGCTATATAATTCTTCACATATACATATGTATAGATATATATGCACATATAGTTATGGATATCTACAGAACATAAATAGATATATCTGTTTAGATATGTGTGCACATATAGTAATAGATATCTACATATATATTGACATAAATAGGTATATCTGTACACATAGGATGTGTGTGTATATATGTATATATATATATATATATATATATATATATATATATATATATATAAAGAGAGAGAGAGGGAGCGAGATCTATAAATGACCATATATATGATGCACTATACAGATGTGTAGAAATACATATATATGAATATATATGTGTATATACATGTAGACATATATCTACATATGCATATATCCATATCCTTGTTATGTGTAAACATTACGGTTGTGTATACCTTCCCAGATATAGCACACCGTATGTATCTGATATGTGTATATTTAGATATAACAACATATGTAATGCAACAGTAATATCACTAACAACTACTACACAATTGTGGAAGTCAGCAATTGATCAATACTATTCAATATGTGTACTGACAGATATATTGGAAAAACAACAACTGTCTTCACAGCTGTCATGGCATAGTGGTTAACGGTTGTGGCTATAGTGTACAGGGTCCTGGGTTCAAGGGCTATCCTTGACTTCGGTATAATCATGGAGGGCACCTGCAAGTTCATGGAAGTTGTCGCTTACAGAGAGATCAACCCTCTGCAGCCGCAGGCCCTGTCTGGTGTACAGTTGCATACATGGCTGCACCCCCATGACAGTCTGACACATGCGCCTGGTGTATCAGTTGTGGCACTTCTGCCAGGGGCATGATGACTAGTGGCCCTACCATAAGCAACCCGGTACATCTGCCTATGTGGTGCTCTGCCAGTCATCCTGCTATGCCTGCTGTGACCAGACACAGTAGGCATAGATACCACACTCTCCTGTGCACTGTCAATTGCCAGCTGTACCTCTGCTACAGCCACTGGTGATGGGGTATGAATAGGCACTGTAACTGTGTGCGGAGGTGTGGTGGCTAAGAGGGGGATGTCAAACAATGGCGCAGTTTCGGCCTCTGACAGCCCTGCCTGTGCCTCAACAGTCATATCATCATCTTCGGTGTCTGTATGGACACCAACATCACATTGCATGCAGGAGGGACCCTGACACACCTCGCCACCTGTGGAGGAAAACAAGTAATGCACTTTAAGACCTGTGCGGCATTGTATAACAGTACACACACACATGCACACACACACACACACACACACACACACACACACACACACACACACACACACACACATATACACACACTGAAATTCCATCATAATACCTACCTGTCCCTGAGTTTACAGAGAGTCCCACATTTATTCACATAAGTTCCCATCACACTTGGTAACATACCCTCATTAATACCACTCATTAATGTAGCATTCCTCTAAATGCCTAGACGAGTGATCACAACACAAGACCTGTTACTCCATTATCTTCTTGACTTGAGTGGAATAGATTTTACATGGCCTCACTGCTGTTATCCAGTCTTCACCCTGGGTATGTCCAGACATCATGAGCATAGCACCCATATGTTAGGGGCTACTATGTTCACTCCATAATGTCACTCACTGGAGTGTCATATGTAACTATTGCTCAGTACATGCCAGATCTGCTACTCAATCAACTTCTCATGTAGACAACAGTAATATATGGATACACTACCTGATGTTGTCTAGTAATTCCCCCATGCATCTGCAGTGCTGCATACGTGGGTAGTCATTTATCTTTCTGCTGATTGCAATATTAAGGGTATACCTGGTGTCCAGTTTCCCTCTCAATGCATGTTCCATGATACAGACCTTATTATACTATCATATGTCCTGTGATTACATATCAGACAAGTATTCCTGGTGTCTCATGTGTCAGTCCATGTCCAAGTACTGCACGATTCCAAAGGGGAGTACTGCCTTATGAACAACCCCACAATCACACATGTGCATACATGGACACCCACACAAACACACACACACATTGTACATGCATCAACCCCCTCCACTCCACCAGATTGCACTTGCAGACAAAATAACCCGCCACCCCCCAACAAACACACACACACACACACACACACACACACACACACACACACACACACACACACACACACACACACACACACACACACACACACACACACACACACACACATCTACAGGTGAGGTTGCACAAAGATAGTACACACAGTCCTGCCATTACCCATCTGTCAACATGCATAAGATATGGTACTCAACAGCATGCAGTGCAGCTGTAGTCAATCCATGCTAGCAACAGTATACATATGTGTGATGCATGTGCTGTGTTAGTAGGTGATGCCCCTTCCCCTGGAAAACACTGCACTCACGTACACAGTATTGCTGTGCAACTATTCTGCACCCTGCCATGTACTGTGCACCATACATCACAGGTGTATAAACAATTGCTGAATGTGTATTACTGTGTCAGTTATGTCTGCTCTAATGCTCACAGCCCCTATGTGTTTATGTGACACATACCTGGGATAATATGTGGACAGATGTCATTTGTGAATGCCTGATGTCTGATTTACAGATCTCAACATTAGCGGTGCATGTATGACCAATACGATACTATTTCAGTGACAACCATCAAACATTACCATGGCTATGGGGAGTGTACACACCCTTATTGATATAACACACTCTTCCTTGATATGCTGTGGTACTACATCACCGCATTACATGAGCCTGATATGTGACATATGTCCTGTACATTCGCGTGCTGTGTCTAACAAATGTGTTAGGTGTGCAGATTCTGACCGCGATGCATAAACTCTGTGGGTGCATATGTGTGCACTCCCTTATCATGATGGTTTGTTGCACCTATTGTTATGTGTACTACAGCAGTCACTCTTCCTGGCAGGGGTATACTATCATGGGCCATCTGCATTTGCCAGTATATAGTCAGTTTCCCCTACACATGTCCCCCAACTCTGCATGATTGCAAGGTCTACTCATGTGCACATCCCTTGGAGTTCACACACTGCCGTCACTATTGCTGTGGAGTCAGGGTTATGTCTGCCACAGTTCCTGAACCTGACTGTGTGCAGACACAGCCATTCGTAGCATCCTTAGGATCCCTGCTGCAGTGCACTTGTGTGTCATGATGACACACCCTCCCCACCTTCAGCCTTTTTTCAGATGCTTGACAAATATGGTCTACACATGTGTCAGTTTGCAGTGTCCCAAACACTGAACACCACGTGTAACAGCCTAGTCCCAGCTAATGACTGGCAAACATACAGATGTACACTGGCACCGGCACAGTACAGATGGGGATGGTGGGGTGAGGCATTGGTTGTGCAGCACCTGTATCTTACATGATACTGTCTGTAGGTTTCCAACGTGGTCATGGTACACCAGTACACACTGCAATGCATGACTGTTGGGGACCTCTTCTGTTATGCATACACTACCTGTAAGGAGGCCTGGCTGATGTTTCATGTGGTACAACTGTCACATCTGATTACCCTAACCCATAGGCCACTCACTTGCAGAGTCCAGGCAATTGCTGACATGGGTACTGCACAGCCAGTACTTGCTGGACATTCCTTCTACCCCCTCAGTGTTGTGGTCTGTTAGTGGGTAGCCCACATGACCAGTCTGCTACATGTGACATCATTTGTCTTGGGTGGCCATCTGTTTATTTCCTACATCATTCCTGTCCCATACATCATTGCCACATACGTGACTGTCCGCACTGTTTTCTCTGGCATATGCAGTGGTGAGGTATGGCTACATGTGCAGTTCATGGGTGCCACCTGTTGGATATGGGGCCCATGCCATGTTATGTAAGATGTGTTCATGCCATGCCTGCCTCTGTTGCAGGTAAGTGTGCACATTTGATGGCCAAATGTCTTGGACAGCAGACCAATACGTGGTGTGACATTGGGGACGTGTACTTGCTGAAGGGTGCATTTCCATGACAAATGCATCCAGGCAGTACCTCAACAGCTATCTCCACTATATTTTTTTCTGGAGTGTGTACACACATATGCTTCCAGTGTTTGTGAAGGTATGTATTCCCCATATCTGTTGCCCTAACCTATGATTCCATATTACACACTCTGTGCTCATGTTGGGACCACATTGCAGGTGTTAAGGGTTGTGGAACACAGTATTATGATATGCCAAAGTGTAGATCTGTAACAGTTGCCATTGTAATACTGGTATATACACTGTTGTAGCACTGTATAAGGGTGATGTTTCACACATGTCCCTATTGTAGGCCATGTGTCCCACCATTATGTTCATCCCTGTGGAGACATTTCACAATGACAGGATGTTAGTTATCTTGCATGTGTCTGACATACCCTTCAGATACTCCATCATGGTCACCACTGTGATGTAGTGCAGTTAACAGCAACAATACATGAACATGTATGGCATGCATTATGGGTAGGTGTGTTAGATGTGTGCATGGAATATACCATAGCCATTACATGACCGGTGTATTGGCAAGCATGAACATAAACCATACTCACCAGCTGCAGGCTGCTGCCTTGGTGGTATACTAGATGGACCTACATAAGAGTGTGAGAGATGTGATGTCAGTGGCCACAGCTGTGGCATTGCTACCGGGTGGGTGCAGCATTACAGTACATCAACAGTACAAGTCCACAATACTGCAGCTTATGCACATCTGTTTATTACTGTTATGCAGCAACAGACAATATATATGACAGTTTACCTTCATGTGTGCATTTTGCACACGGGCGAACAGCAAATATTCAAAAGGACATTTGTAAAGTATGCAAACATCGAATGCAAAAAGGTTCAAATGTGCAATGAGCGAATGCACAGTGAAATTCGCTCATTGCAGATTCGGCATTTTGGGGTGGATTGCACTATAGTGGGGATCAGAAAATGGTCCCTTTCCCTACTGTAGTGCGATCTTGTAGTTAGTATATTAAAGTAGGGTGGGTATGGGGGGTGCAGAGGGGCTTGCCTCCCTGCATTACACTTCATTACATGTCTTATTCGACATTTATGTTCGAAAATCAGTGAATCTACTTTTCAATTTGCTGATTTTCAAACATTGGAAACTGTTGCTGTTTTGGTTTTCTTGGTTACGATTCGCTCATATGAGCAATCGTATGAGTGTGTTTCACGTATGTAAAGTTAAACCCTATATGACATCTCACATATGCATGATCTACCTATACAGATGCAGATGGATATGCAACAGTGGTCTACTTATGTGCCCTGTGGCTTTACCTGCACGTTCCGTAGCCTGTGTGGGGTAGCACCCACCTCCACTATGGTCTCCACCAGTTGTTGCGTGTGCGGGTGGGCAGGTGCCATGAGGCTGGCGAGGAGCTCCTCAACACGTATTTGGAGGGATGGATGGCATGACCCCCCCATTGTGAGGTGATTCCCCCGGACTGCATCAGTATGCTGATGGGCATTGTGAAGCAGGTCGCTACAATGATGCCGGACCTGCTTATAACTGTGGTTATGCAGTCTGACATCATTGACCCTGTGGACTAGATCGTTCCACAGGGCGGTCCACTCCTGCTGCTCATGGGCTGTCCTGCAGAAGAGAACCTGATAGTGCTGTATCAGGTGGTTAAGAATAACCTCATTTTCTGCCACTGAATATACCGGTAACTGGCCGTAGGACATCTTGCCTGAAAGACATGAAGATGGTAACAGGTCTGAACAACTCATACAGCAAGGTTACCATAGTTCTTAATACACATCTCTGTCTCCCCTCCCCCCACCATATCAGCGGCAACAAACTGTTCACACAACTCAGTAGGTATGGCTGCAGCTTACCTACCATTGGGACATATATTGTATTGTACCATGCTTTGTGTTTGTAGCCATGATCCCTGTGGGGACACTATCATTGCTGCCCTATTATGGACTATTTCACCTGCCTGCCATTGTCAGGGCCACTATGTTTCTATATATGCATGTGGTATGCTTGCTATGTGATTGCTGCACATCTGTCATTATGTGTTATTGGGGATATCTTTGTATGCTGTTGGACATGTTCTGGGATTGTGTGGACTATTACTACCACACATATGTTCTATAACAGTGACACAATAGCATGTTTAGGGAACAGTTGCCAGCAGAACCACCTCACCCACATCATCTGGCCATGTTTCCAGGCCACATCACATGTGGGACCCACCTTGGGGCCTCCTCATCTACTGGTCCAGTACTACCATCAGGTGGAACAACCTCAGGGGATGGTGTCCCCCCGGGGGTACAGACAGACATGATCCTGTAACCCAGGTCAGATCCAGGGTCTGTTCCATAGGGGGCTCCACAGAAACTTGTGGGATGTACTACAGCACCATGAGTCCCTCAGTACACAATCACAGGGTCCATATGCTCCTCCTGCTCAGCCTCCAGGCCAGGCACCTTCAGGGCTGTGAAGCTGCTGTTGTGACTAGCAATGAGTGGCGGCCTTGTTCCCATTGTTTCCATATGGGGGCTCATGGGGCTTCCACATCGCAGACCACACCCACCATCCAGGGTGTTTACCCACCACGTGTCATATACCACCCCTGTAGGCTATCCTCTATATCTGCCAACCCAATCAGCCTCCACAAATATACCTGCAATCCTTCCCCAAATTCCCATTCCCTACTTCACAGACAAGGGCAATGTGGTTCTAACAAGGGGTTCAGATGTGACATAACCATCCATGCTGCACACACCTATAGCTGTATAGATCTGTGTGTATTGCTATATGTGATGTTACCTCACACATAGCATGCAGCACTGTGATGGAAATCTAGGGGGCATGTATTTATATATGTGTGTGTGTGTGTGTGTGTGTGTGTGTGTGTGTGTGTGTGTGTGTGTATGTAGACCTACACACACACACACACACACACATATATATACATATATATATATATATATATATATATATATATATATATATATATGTGTATATGTGTGTATACACATATATATATACCTATATATATGGGGTACATTCAGACATCAGGTCCACAATCTCTAACTCTCTTTCCTGCACAGCTGCACTGTTCTGCCTTGCTATAACACAGACATGTGCCACATATGGACCCAGCCTAATATTAGGGTGGTATATATAGGGCCATAATGCAGGTAAGCCTATTACACACCTATGGCATTTCAGCATGCTACAATACATGTTAACCTGAGTGTCCTACAAGTGGTGGGCTCTGGAACTCATGTGTCTATCACTATGGCATTACTTCCACCACCAGCAATTGGCCACAGTAATATACATGCTTTCCATTACACAACACACACTATGATGGCTTATATCTTGTCAGAAAGTGCTGCTCTGCATAGTTGATGGGTATGGCTCACTACCCACAAGGACAGACTCTATTGTTCATAGCAGTTGTTCAGCTGAACATCATTGCAACACCTGATGGCATATATAAATCATTCCACATCATCTATCCCATCATTATGGACCAAGTACTACAGTCAATTACATACTTATATACTTGACATACCTGTTGTTGGAATGAGGTCTGTTTTGGATAGTTTCCTTGTAGTAGTTTTTTTTTATCTCCTTTGATTGGGCTTTAGCCTGCTTTCCTTCTAGGTTTGTTTGTTTATTTGTTTTTGTTTCAGTTTTGGTTTCGGTTTCAGTTTTACTCCCTCTCCCTCTCTCTCTCTCCAGTAAATGGATTGAGCTGCTTGGAATAGATAGAAGCATGGCTTTTGTAGGTGATGCATATGATCAGGTGATGGTCTCTGCACCATTCAGTGTCCTCCACTTGGTACCTGCATGCAGCATGCTGTGTAGTACTTCCAGTTATCACTGTCATGGTAACCCACTACTGCAATTCCCTACATCATGTGGGCATGGTCACTTTACCTTTCCTATATGGTGGACATCCTTCCTGTGTGTGGGCAGCAGTGTTATGGACAGCAGGTAGCAATACCTCTTACAAGAGAACTTGCACACTCAGGCCAGCTTCATATCTGTATGAGGTTCCAGAACTACAGAGTGTGAGTAGTGTTGTATGTATTGTACAGCACCAGTGTTACAGGGTTTGTGTGTACATACTAGTTCAACATGGAATACAGTGTGTCTGCATAGCTCTCAACTGTGGACCTATCCACTTGATGGCCAGAGGTGTGCCTGTTATGTTTTGTCTACCCACCACACAGGTCTTGTGTCAGATATAAGACTGGCAGTGTGTATGTTGTGTGCTGTCAGTACATGGCTACATTCATTTGTGTTTCTGACTTCATATTCCTGACTAAGGGTATGTTGCAGACTATCCTGTAACACCAGCAACTTGCTTAGTGTATGATAACACTATTTCACATATGGGCATGTGTTCTGGCCTCTGTCCTCCACCTACATACCAGGCTTTGTCCATAGGACATGCAGTCAGGGGTTGTTATGTAGTGGCTTGTGAGTATGTCATGCTGCCATTCCTGCCATCATTCCACTGCTGTTGCGTCCCCCACACATATTGTGGGGTTGGGTCCATATATGTTTGGGCTTCATCTGCACAGTACATGTGTGCCCTTCTGCAGTCCAGAGGTCAGTGTTTGTAATAATGGTATATGCCCCTGTATGTCAGTCTATGGGGTGGGGGGATGCACCATAAATAACCTATGCTGTTACAACATGTGAGGAATATCAGGTGTAAGCTGCCTTAAAGTATATGGATGAACATTTCATACATTTCACCTTGGGAAAATGCTGGCCTACTGCTTCCTGCCATACAGACTGTTCTGCTTGTCAGTGTGATTGTGATGTTTTCAGTTATGCTTTGTTATGTAACAGATACTTCCCATTGTGTCAACTGATGTCTTTCCCCCCTAGGTATTGCGTACAGAGTATAGTTAGAGGCTACTGGACTATACATCTGCATTACTTACTGTTGATTGATGGTTATCTTGTAGCCCAGTCTGCCTTTACTGTTATACTACTTGAAGGCCTTGGCCTGGACAGCAACATATGTTATGTTTTTCAGAATACTGTATTAAATGATCTGTTTGAGAGTTGCATTAATCTGTTTGTATGTATTTCAAAGCCTAAACAGCTATATGACATGGCATATACAACTGAAATAGTACACAAATAAAGCTTTCTTATGTATGCAAACCTGTGTGTGGTGTTATATCCTTTGACCTCTCTGTGGGTATATGTTTCAGGCAACAATTGTCTTTTGTATGGGTGACTTATATACTGTCCATTTCATAAGGGGGCAACTGTATGGTGTGCACCCTCTAAATATGTACCTTCCTATACATATGTCTGTATGTGTATGTGTAACATATATATATCTTATGTATATCTATATATATATATATATATATATATATATATATATATATATATATATATATATATATATGTGTATGTCTGTGTGTGTGTGTGTGTGTGTGTGTGTGTGTGTGTGTATGTCTGTGTGTGTGTGTGTGTGTGTGTGTGTATAGATGTATCTTAGGAATGTTTATTGCATTCCACATTGTACATGCCATATGGTAGCCAGACTGTACTGCATGTAATGTTATTGATACTAGCCTGACATCATGCAGGTGGGATGGATTACTGTTAACATCTTATGCCAATGTTGTGTCGGGTCCTGCTTATGGGACTTGTAACAGTTGGTATTGTATTGCAGGGTAGACCTGTTTGGCTGGGGGGGGTAATATCAATACATACAAGACATATGTATCTTGGGCCCCCTTACCCCCATTAACAGTGCCTGTAGTCATATATGTATTTGTTATGTTCTCCTTTATATCTATAGATATATATCTCTATATACACATATATATATATATATATATATATATATATATATATATATATATATATATATATATATATATATATATATATATATATATATATATATATATATATATATATATATATATATATAGAAAAAATATATACACACACATACAGCTACATGTTTAAATAGATTTCCTGTACTGTTGAATGACTGTGCTGGAAGATATGTTTGTGAAAATATTAGGGTTTTTTATATCTGATATGGCTTAGTGGTAAATCACTTTGACTAAGTTGTACAGGGTACTGGGTTCAAGCCTTGCATAGGCTGTTTATTTTGTTGGTGGGCAGAACAAAGGCCATTGGCTATATAGTGATTAAGGCACTTTTAAGCAGTTGTAAGCATGTTTGCTCAGAGGTAAGCACTGCTAACTGCTGGTTACAGTTTCTTATACTGATTTAGCTTCTCAATTGCTTAACCTGTGCAGGCATTCCTTACCCCCTCGCAAACAAGCTTAAACCCGCTTACTGCTGCTTAATAGTGCTTACTCCCATTTACCCACACTGATTTCTTTCAAAGAAATGAAAAAGGGTTGATAGGAAAGTGGTGAAAAAGGGGCACAAATAGGGAAAGATGGTAGGGAAAATAGCTAGGGATGTGCAGGAAGGGTGTAGAAAAGGTTCATAGCTAGCCATTTCTTCTACAGCAACATCTGTGCATATACACTGAATTTGGAGATATATTTGGACACTCATACCCCTGAGAAAGGGGTGAGGATAACAATTATAATTTGTTAAGCCAATTATACCAGATTACATGTGTCCAGTGGACATGTGCAAAGTAGACTGCTATGTACGGGGCGAGATTTTTTTTGGGAACAGATTACCCCCTTTTTTTCTTTTTTAGGTGAGAGTGGGATTTTGGGAAGGGATGGTAGGTATATTTGGGGAGGTAGGTTGAGTAAGCTAACAGACAAGACAAGCAAGATGCATACAGGGGCAGTATATTACATGTGGGTGTTAAACACCTTTATGGGAAGGGGTGTTTGGAAATTGGAACCCATGATCCCCCTAGTGAAAACAGTGGGATTGAGGTCCCCATCCAGGGACAGTCACCACTGCACCTTCACAGCTCCGAAGGTGGCTGTGCTGGGGGGCTGAATATTGCGACACATGGCCCTCAAGCTGGCATAGCAGATCTCTGAACTCCCTGTGGAGCTCGCTACACACCACGACCCAGATCTGTCGATGGGTGACAGGTTCCTGTCTGCGCCTGCTCTTGCAGGGGTGAGCCCCATCCCCTGAGGTGGTTCCACCCAAAGGTGGGACAGGACCAGTGTTCGAGGAGGTCCCGTGTTGGGCCCCAGATGTGCTGTTGCCCAGTGCCATGGCCAGCTGAGTTGGGACAGGTGGGTCCACCAGGGCCAGCCTTCCCAAACGTGCTTTGTTGTTTACATTTTATCAACATATGTGGATTAGTAATAGCAAACACATTCCAGGATTAGGTATAACAGCATGCATAGATATTCCCATTAACCCAAACACTAGATATTGAGCAGTTGCATAGCAAACAGAACGCATGCATATATGGAACCAAAGTGGTCATTTCAACAGCATACAGGTACATGGATGGCAGCATGCCACCAATGTGGGAGTATTTCAACATGGCACATGCATAGTAACAAATTTAATCAATTATCAAACAATAGGACATATGTCCCAACAGTAGAGTTAATTCAGCTCATACCGATTGAATTGTGTATTTAGTTTATTGTTACAGATATGGTGGGGGGGGGGGAGATGTCAATTAACAACTAGTATATTCCTGTAGTTCGTATTACTTTCCTAGTCTTTGCTGTGATCTGTACCTTACAGGTATTAGTACACTACCCGTTTGCCTTAGTTTGGACAGTGGTATGGCTGTCAACAACTATATATATGAACTGAGTTTTACTTGCAGTATACACCTCTTTCCTGGTATACCTGTGGAGGTATTGTTTGTTAACAATACCTAACTGATTCTACACATACTCCCAGATTCCACGTTGATGCTATGCACATACATGTCCTTCTCTTATTGCACACACTCTGTGCATGTCTTCACCACATGCAGGTGAACCGGGACATATTGCTCTTTTAAACCTTTAGTGAATTGTACAATGATAGATTTTTTATTTGACATTTTCCAAATATGTACAGGTCTGACAGTTATTTGACATGAACTGCTGCCTACGTCAGAAATTAGCATACTGATATGGCAGGGGACAGGGTAACACCCTGCAGATATGGGCTGATTAACTGGACATTCTGGACAATTCTGTACACTTGTGGGGTATGATTCTACATACAGCTTACTACCACTCCCAGGATTCGTACCATGGCTGTGTCTGCTAAAAATAAAACACTGTCCATCACAGCTGAGTGTGCTATAAAGATATTGCTGTGTATCTCTTGTTTGATTTCTGTGTATAATTCTCCTGTGGTTTTACATTCTGACCTTGTAATTACAACAATCTTATACAGGATTTCCTAGACAGTTGTATTATGTAGTACAGTGTGGGTGACAGTGATGATGAGTAATACCTTATTATTCAGGGCAATTGCAACACTGACAGTGCCATACAATACCAGAGTAAACAGTACCAGTACAGGATATCAATCTTTTATTTCTAGGCACAGTGTTTGTATCTGACAGACCTGTGGGAGCAATGTTTGTTAGCACTACCTGAATGTTGCCACACAAATTACCAGTTTCCACATTAGTATTATGCAGATACGTCTCACTCTGTTACCGTACACACTCTGGTCACAGCTTGACAACATGAGGGTGGAGATGGGTCATACTTGGCTAATTACTCTCATAACATTTTGGGGAGTTGCTAGAGTGATAGGTTTGTTCTTATAGATGTCTGACAATCAGTTGCATGTCTTGTTTGCTACCTAAACATCTGGGACCATCCCACCGACTTGCCTGTGGGATAGGGTGACAGGCAGCAGATATGGGCCAATTTACTGGACATTCTGGACATATCTGTGCAGATGTGGGGTATGATTCTGCATACAGCCTACTACTACTCCCAGGATTCGAACCATGGCTGTGTGTGCAAAAAATACAACAGTTCATGTTGCAGTTGAGTGTGCTATTTGGATTTTGTTGTCTGGCTTTTCAATGTTTTCTGTCTAAGTCTCTCTCAGTTGTACTATATGACCTCTTGGGATTACAACAGTCATATACAGACATTCCTACACATTTTATTTATGTAGCACAGTGTGGGTAACAGTGCTTAATACAATGGTACTATTAAGTGATTGCAACTCTACATTACCATATGATAGCAGAGTAAACACATGCAGTCCAGCAGTTAGACCTTTATTGTCAGGCTATTTTGATTTTATTTACATCCAACCTATATGGGACTCTTCCTGCCCTATTCTCTGGTGTATGCAGTACATGCCTTAAACAATACAAGTTTTATACAGGCACTTAACTTACTACTACTTTTAGATTTATTTCCTATGACAGTACATGCAAGAGTATTACTAACCTGCCTTGTGTCACAACCTCTGCAGTCTACAGGCATTGGGTTTCCTGGTTCACAGCCTGCTCACCTGCCACTGTGAAAGACATAAGAGGAATATTTCACCATACCTATCCATAATATACACGAGCTGACAATTATTAAACAGGTAATGGACTAATACTTACAGACGGCTGGGATATCCCCTGTCCTCCTAACTTCTTGGATCCACTGATCCAAGAGATCCCCCTTTCTTCACTTCAGGCCGACATAGTGATGCCTGACCTGCTCATCAGTTCGGGGTATGCCAGTGGCACTGGTGAGGTCACAGGCGAGATGGTCACAAGCTTCTACTTTGTATTGGGAGCCCTGGTACTGGCTGTGCAGCAGACTCTGGTCATGGTCTTTCACAAGGAGTCTTGCCATGACTCTGGACACCTGGATGCCCCAGTGCTGCGCTCCAAAAGTGCACGCCCTCTCCCATTCCAAACATAGCGCCTACAGTGGGAAGCTACAACCAGTCATGAGATGTATTCCCACCTGTTGGGTTTAAATAAGGCTGGTTTCCCACACTTTGCCATGATTGGATGGTTTTGAAAATGCTAAACTATGGACAAACTTGCTTACCTAAGTTTGGCATTGCTTAAAGGGTTATACCAATGGGCAGACTGAGTTAGCTAGCCTTCACATTGCTTACACCTACTAAGCTGGGCTGTGCAATGCTTAGCATTGCTTAATATTTAATTTGCATTATATTTGCTTTTTGGAATTGATTTATTACATGTTATATATGTCTTTGGTATCCATGATTCATGTGTATGTACACTGTATGGAGTCCTTGTGTTTATTAGGGGATTTCAACACTTTATTACAATGTCACCTCAGGGCGGCCATGGTGGTGCAGCGGTTAGCATTGCCACCTCACAGCAAGAGGTTCTCTGGTTCTATCCTCGGCTGGGGTTCCTTCTGTGTGGAGTCTGCATGTCCTCCCTGTGGTCGCGTGGGTTTCCTCCGGGTGCTCTGGTTTCCTCCCACATCCCAAAGACATGCTGTAGGTGGACTGGACACTCTAAATTGGCCCTAGATGTGAGTGTATGCATGTGTGTGCCTTCTGTGGAAGGTTGGGTGCCGGGCTAGCAACTCGACACCATAAAACTCCACTGCCAATCATGAACAGACAGGTGATCCGCTGTGGCAACCCCTAACCTGGAAAAGCCAAAAGTGGAAGAAGATTACAATGTCACCTCACATCTGGGCTTACTGCAGTATGCAAATTCACATATTTATGTCATGTAGTAGGTTATACAACATACATCTTTATATAGATTCCTTTCACATGTCCAGTTTGATTTTCCTATAGTGAGGATCTATTTGGTGATACCGCAATCTTATGTAATGCTGTGATAGCTTAGTGGTTAGCTACCATGATGGTTGGGCACAGGGTCCTGGGTTCAAGACCTGCAAAGGCTGGTTATTTTGTTTCTGGCCAGGACAGTGGCTGTTGCATACAGAGTGATTAAGGTACTTTTAATTATTTGTAAGTGGGTTTGTGAGAGGGTAAGCAATGCTAACCTTCGGTTAAATATGCTTGCAGAGAGCTAACTTCAATATTGCTTAACCTGTGTGCGCATTGCTTACCCCCACACAAATGGGCTTAAACACGCTTACTACTGCTTAAATATGCTTACTCCCACTTACTACTGCTTAAATATGCTTACTCTTGCTTACTACTGCATACTCCTGCTTACAGCCACACTAATTTAGACAGTAATGTCAAATGTTTTTTGGGAAGGTGGTGGATTTGGAAACTGTATGGATTTATCATTCATTACACATTTTACCTTCTATTTGTATCTCTGATTCCTTTGTACATATACTGTATGGGGCAGTTGTGATTATCTGTGGACTTTACAACATTATGACAATGACACCTCAAATCTGCATTTAATGCAGTAGTTAATTTCACAAATATATGTTATTTAGTAGGTTATGCAACATAAAAAATGTATCATTAAGTGATGTGACATGGAAAATGATTGTATTGGAGTGGGACTCAAACCAGGAATGACTGCTCGTAAGGCAAATGCTCTGCCCACTACACTATTGCTGTACTGCTTCACTTGCATATATCTTGCTTTTTATCCTTTTGTGCCATTTAAGCTGCATTAACTGTAGCTAAGTGATGGCAGATCCGCGCACCTACAGTTAAATGTATCTGTTTCATAAAAAAAAAAATTCTTTATATTTAATGTATTAACTATTGCTCTTGTACACTTGGGGGGATGTTGCTGGGAGTATGCGAACACCTATGTGCAGTCTCAGTCATTCTTACTCCTAAACTGCTGTTCTTGATTTCAGGGGCATGTATATTCTGAGAGCTCTGCTCTCAAACATGCCCCCTGCACTTGTACACACTCCATGTCCTTTTAGGAGCTCAGGCAGTGCGCCTTCATTGATATGCATGGTACACTGCCATCCTGCTCCTAAACTGCCACTTCCATGCAGGACAAAACTAGTCCTGCATGGAAGCATAGTGAATCTGGGTGATTGTCTCTTAATCTGGGTAGACCACAACATTAACTGGTGGTTGGAAGCTATGCTATACAGTCTTCTTCTTTCGGCTTTTCCCAGATAGGGGTCGCCACAGCAGATCACCAGTCCGCTCATAATTGGCAGTGGAGTTTTTACGGTGTCGAGTTGCCAGCCCGGTGCCCAACCTTCCACAGAAGGCACACACACACGCACACACACACACACACACACGCACACACACACACACACTAATGCCTAGGGCCAATTTAGAGTGTCCAATCCACCTACAACATGTCTTTGGGATGAGGGAGGAAACCGGAGCATCCGGAGGAATCCCACATGACCACAGGGAGGACATACAGACTCCGCACAGAAGACACTCCACCATAGGATCAAACCAGCGAACCTCTTGCTGTGAGATGGCAACATTAACCGCTACACCACCATGACCAACCTAAGCTATGCTATACAGTACTGCATGCTTACTTGCTTTAACTTGCTTTTCCATTTGAGATATGCACTGACACATTAATAAAGATATATGATTTTCCAGGTATTTTATACCTGACTGTTAAGAATGAAAAATCTGTATTTACTTTATTGTATTATTAAGTTATTACTTTATTGATTTTCTTACATACCATGTGCTTGCCTCATCCTGGCCAAACACCTCACATGGGACTGTACATTGTGAGCTCTCTCTCCTGCAGCTGTGGTAAGAGAAGCAAACCATTGTATATACCAGTTTTGCACAGATTCAGCTTGTAAATACATGAAAACAATAAAAATTCAGTAAAAGCCACAGCGAGGAGTCAGATAACTGGAAAAACAACAGCAACGGCCAAAGTTAACATTTTACTGACCACTTTTGTCCCGGTAAATTGGACATCATCAGAATAAAACAGGCATAGTAATCAAGCATTAAATACTAGCTGCTTCAATCAGATTGATTAGCCAATTATGCAAACCAAGAAGAAATTACTAAACCAAGTTCCACATAAACGGTTTTAAAAACACAGCCTATATATATATTGTAAACGTATTTACAAGCACTGCACCTATGAGGAAAAAAATACAGGCAGTTTAAAAATAATAAGAAGAATAAATGATTAGCAAAGCAAGGCATCCCAGGGTCAGTCCAGTTTATTTCATCTTGTATCTGGTTTGGTTTACTGACTGACTGACTGACAAAGATTACAGATGAGGACTGGGTTTTTATACAATCTTGAAAGATACAGCCCTGCCTCTTTAGACATACATTGTGTCCAAATCAGGTTATACATCTATTTAAAATTGCTTGTCAGCAGACTATTTTAAAAGTTGCTACTATAACAGGTTTCTTCCCTTTTTTAGTGACAAGTACAGAGTCAGCATTCCTTTCTTCAGCTTGCTTTATCATCATATGTTCTTACTGCTTAATTGTCTATCATAACATTTCTAATGAAAAAGACTATTATTGTTACAGCTGCAGTTCATATTTACATTATTACTGTTGTTGAATAATTCAGAACTAATGAAAGTTTGCAACTCACAAATTAGTACAATACAAAAGCTTAATAAAACCTTCATATAAAGTCTGCAACTTTGCAGCATGTAGATGCAAGGCACAACATCTGCTCCTGTCATTCATTGTATGGATAATATGTGAAATATAACAATATACATTTTCTGATTCTTTGATATTAATGGCATATATGTACATTTTACAAATCATGTATTTTACATTATTTGCATTCTTTTCACATATAATTTAGGAATGTTTTGATAGAAATAGAAAAGTACTGATTAATACATGTTTTATACAACTTCTAATAGAAGAGCCATTTCTGCTGTTATAATGCATCAGTGTGTGTCAGTGTGTGACCCTTGTTTTAGGCTGTTGTGACCTTTCCAGTCTATCTTTATCCTAATAGCAGGCTGCGCTGACAATTCTAAAAACCCACTGTGAAGTCTTATAGTTAGTTTGCATCTGTTGTCTGACATTTGATTATTAGAGGAATTATTTCAATACAAATATTTATTTATATTAATAATTATGCCTTGATAAAGAGAAGAATTATTTCTAAGCACTATCTTATATTGGCTGATGCCCTTTAAGCCAGGCATTCCATGCAGCGTTTGTATTCATGTTTTCAGTCACTGACATTCACATAAAAGATTGTATACACATGCTGCTCAGAGAAGATTTCTGTAAGCTGGTGTCCCAAAATTGCTTGAGATCCCAATACTTTAACATATATATATATATATATATATATATATATATATATATATATATATAAATATATATATATATATATATATATATATCTATAAGTATGTCACGAGATAAAAATGTATAAAAAATAAATGTGTGTATGTAAAATTCATATTCTTAGTTAAATCCCTATAACCCCCAACTACTCATATAATAAATATGCAGATTCAAGTCTAAGTAGTACACTTACTGAAATATGGTCATTAAGACCAGGAAACTCAGTTGCATTACTTTTAATCTGCCATTTACATTCTTTGTATTCCAAAAAATCATCCATACGACCCCCCCCCCCTGTACCCAAGGTCCACATTTTCAGTGACAAAGAATTTAAAAGAATTGTTGAGGGTGTGAGCTGATATGTTTGAATAGTGCATTCCTATCATTTGTATTCTTGATGTCATAAATATGCTTGTAAATCCTTTGTTTTAGAGCCCTCTTGGTTTTCCCTCTATAGAAACCACCACATGTTTGACAAGCCGCTGTATAAATCACCCCTTTTGAATAACAGTAGTATTTCCTATTATGTCTAATAGTGCCCCAGTTCTTAATGGACACATAATCTTGTTCTAAAATAAATTTGCATTGCAGCCATCTGTCACATTTAAAAATCCCTCCTTTTTAACTTTGTTATAGTTTTCTCATACTGTCCTTTTAAACAAGTATATTTTCTATAAACCCCTTTTGGTTTATCTCCTAATAATGTACATATTTCCTGGTCCAAACTGAAAATACTCCAGTGCTTCAAAATAATGTTCCTGATGTCATAGAATTGTAAATTATAGAGCGATGCAAGTGCCCATTGGAATCTAACTTGTTCCACAGCAGTCCACATCTGATGGAGACTGACAATGGTACCTAAAAAAATGTTAAATGTACCAGATTGTCTCTTTCTTTTTGCTTCATCCATAATGCTGACCACAAACTGTTCTGCATACCCTCTTCTGGTAAGCATCTGTAATGACCCTAAACATTTACTTTCAAAGCAATTCTGGTCTGATATCATCCTGGCAAGTCTAACATATTGTTCCTTCACTAAAGCCCTCTTTTGGTGAATAGGATGCCATCTGTTGAAGTGTAATCGTAAATTGGAGTATGTAGGTTTCCTATATAATGAAGAGAAGAAAGATCTGTTAACATAATCTTTGCTGATGGTCGCATCAAGGCATTTCATCTTGTCCTTATTTACAGTCATAGCAAATTTTAAAAAGAAGGTAGTTTTGTTCAAATAATCAAAACATTCACCAAGTGTTTCCTCCCCATCTTTCCAAAAAAGAACTATATCATCTAGGTATCGATCGTATAGTGCCCAAGAATTCTTAAACTGGGACCCCAAAACAAACAGGTCCTCCCATTGGGCTAATACAATGTTGGCAAAAGCTGGGGCACAACAGGCCCCCAAAGCAACACCTTTGTACCTCTCTAAAAATCTGATTTTCAAAGATCAGAAAATTATTGTCCAAGACTACATCCATACATGTTCTTACCATTAGAATTGTAGTGCAGTCCATTTGTGAATTGGAACACAGGTAGTCATCGAACCATTTGACACCTTGTTTGTGGGGAATAACTGAAAAAATTTCACAATCATCAATGGTGACCATGAGCAAATTTTCATCATAATAGTCATTAGAGATCTTAAGCAAATAAAAATCCCATGAATCTCTAAAAAATGTGGATGGTGGTCTAAGATATGTTTAATTTTGTGGTCAATGTATTTGGCAATGCAAAAAGTCTTAGAAGCCTTTACATCAACAATCGGTCATAAAGGGGGGTTAGAAATGCTTTTGTGGACCTCAGGGATTCAGAATATAGTTGGAATCTGAGGGTGGAGTACCTGTAAAAACCCATGTTCATCCAAGGTAATCTGCCCATTGAATAATAACTCATCTGAAGTCAATTCAATATTACGATAAGCTATATTAAGCTAATTCCTGGAGACCTCTTCATACGTATCATTGTACAATATTGAAAACATCTTGCTAATGTAATCATTGGAGTCCATAACTAGAAGGGCTCCACCCTTGTCAGGTTTCATCACCCTAATTTCTTTGTTTGAAAGAATATTGTGTAACAGCTCAGTTTTATCAGGTGACAAATTCAACATGTTTTTGTGAGTATTCCTCCTTAATGAGCCACATGGTCTAGGGATCTAAACATCACCACAATGATAAATAGGACTTGCTGGAGGGATAGATTCCTGTCACAGGGACTCCCCATGCTTTGGAACAGGATTCCAATCTACATTAGGCAGAGCCCCTCACTAACACTCTTCAAGAGAAACCTTGACAAGTAAATGGGAAACAGAAAATTTACCCGGGGATCCCTGCAGTTGCTCTGCTGGACAGAGGCACAGGGAACTAATGGCTTTGCTGGACAGAGGTACAGGGAACTAATCTAAGGGGCAGCGAAAGCCAACACATTCTGGCTAGGCTTACAGATGCCCTCGGGCAGATAGCCTAGTACTTACCTATGAACCAACCTCACACAATTCATCATATATCTGGACCATAGACAAAAACTACTTAGAGATAAGAATGATTATAAAAGGGTGAAGGCTTACCTGGACCCTCCTTTGGGACAGCAAGACAACAGTCAGCATGCGGATTTTGATAGTGATTTGAGCAATGTGGATGTCAACAGAGCACACATCAATGATGATGATGAACACCCTTTAGATACCCCCCTCTAAGGAGATCAGAGTGGTTGAGTAACCAGAGGGGTAGGACACTAGTTATCACCAGTTTTGGCCAACAGAATTATCAACACCCCACGGAAGGAGAAGGGTGAGGAAGGGGAGAGGTGGATCAACATTTTATCACAGGAGAATGAGGGACTGAATGGTACGTTGGTATCCGACAAACTTTGTGCTGTCATTTACAGTTGTTTAAGGTACTTTGAGATCTTTAATTTGAGTCAAACACTGGTTAACACTGAGTGAGGTGATTTGTTAGAAAAATGCCTTAATTTTGTCCTGGCTAGGAAGGTCAATATGGCTAACACCATTGTGCAGTTAAAATTGTTTAGTAGGAATTTAAATGTAGGCCTATTTTTTAAAGGTAGCAACAGTGTTGAATATATGGTAAGTGAACCTAGTTTAAAAAAACCTAGTACTTTCAACCTTCTTGTTCACCCCATTGTCCAGATATATGATAACTTGCTTGAGGTTGGTATTAGGAAATTATTAAGGAGGAACACTTACAAAAACATGTTGAATTTATCAAATGATGAAACTGCACTGTTATACAATATTCTTTCAAACAAAGAAATTAGGGTGATGAAACCTGACAAGAGTGGGGGCCTTCTAGCTATGGACTCCAATGATTAAATTAGCAAGATGTTTTCAATATTGTACAGTGATACATACAAGGATGTCTCCAGGAATGAGCTTAATGTACATTATTGTAATATTGAATTGATGAGTTGTTATTCAATGGGCAGGTTACCTTGGATGAACATGGGTTTTTACAGGTACCCCACCCTTGGACTCCAACTATATTTGGAATCCCTAAGATCCACAAAAGTATTTCTAAGTGCATTATGACCATATACAGGTCCCTTACATTTACCATGATGAAACTACCATATTTGTTAAATTCTAATTCATTAATTTTCTCAAGCAAATGCCATGAATCTTTACATAAATTAATTTCATCCTTCAGTAGATGTTTCAATTTAATATCTAGGTACTGGGCACTTGCACTAGTGATGGAACCCCTACCATCCACAGTTGGATGCATTGATGGATTACAGATGTTTGTATGAATCTTTGTTACCCTGAAAATCATGGGTACTGTAGGAGTTATAATATTCATGAAATTATATTCCTCTATAGTGACACACCCCTCGATGAACATATCTTTAAGGTGTATCATTATTTTATTATATGCAATATTGAGTAGAATTTTACTCACTAATTCATAAGCCTTCTCTTGCAAAATATCCACTATTCTCAAATTATAATTTAATATTTTCCATTATCATCAACCCCCCCCTCCATATCTGGTTTCATAACCCTTAAAATTTGGTCTTTGAGATATTTCATTTGCTCCCAATCATCATCTGTGATATTAAGATCCTTAGAGTGCTTCTTTCTACCTAATGTATTCCTAAAATCTAATTCACACATCTTTAGCTAGGACCAGATGTAGGGGTGGGTTGAAAGTGCTAGATAATCAAAATGTGTTCATGACTTCTTGTATTAATTTTCCTTACATATAAGTTTAAGTCCATAAGTGTTTCTGGTACTCTTGCATTTCTATCAAGAACAAAAGAGTTACCTTTAGAAAACAAATCTACACAGTAGTTATCAGTACTAATGGTTGAACAATTTTACATTTTGAAGTTCTATTCAGCATTCATTAAAATAGTACACCTCGAGTCAGCAATATCATGAACATTTGCAGTGCCATCTTGCATGCTAGGTAGCAATACCTCCTCGGTCCGTGCTGTGAATATTGTGATTGGTCCATTTGGGGGCTTGGCTCATAGAGTAGGGGTTCCGTTGGTTGCCTTGTAGGGGTATGTTGATTTCTAATGTTCCCCATTTGTTGTTGTTCCTGTGTTTTAACTATTTTGATCTCCTTAGTTTAGAGAAATCCAAAGGGTTGTGTCTGGATAAAGAAGGGTTTTGATCAGCAAACTGTTTTTCTCCTATTCAACATTAGCGTTATGGTTACCATAATGTTTAAAGGTTCTTTTACCCCACGTCTGAGAGTTGGGTGGAGAGGGAAAGGCTGCCTGTTGCAAATAATCTACCCTATCCTATTCAAGCTGCTCAGTGTTAGTGAATATACATGCATGTTCGAATTTAAACTTATCATAATGCATATCGTGCATGATAAGATTGTCAGTCATGCTAACATCAGCAATTAGTTTTTTCCTATGAGTTTTATGTTATGCGTAACTACAACCTCCATATAGTCACATCCTTGATGGTCAAATAGGGCAATACCTCACCAGATTTGAAACATTGTTAGCAGAATTAAGTTATTGCTGCATATCCCCCATGATATGGTCAGTCCTGATATGTTGGGATTGATGTCTGTTCATTCAGCCCTGGCCATTTATACGTGTTCCAATGTAGTTGCCAGTATAACTCCCTTACTTTTAATAATGCTGGCCATGGACCCCCTCAGGCATAAGGTTTTAGAGTCTCCAGTACTGAAAATTTAAAAGTATGCTCCAGAAATGCCTTGATGTGTTTAAAAAAGGTGTCAATAGTCCTTTCCTTCCTGATTTCATAAGAATGCACATAAACATGCTGACAGAGTTTGCTCTCCATTTTCAATCACCCCCCCCTTTTTAAAATTAAAAGCACAGAAAAGATAAGGCTGCAGGACTGATAGGTTTTATGTGATGTTATGTACTTGTTATGATGGCTATGATTATTGTTTTGTCAATGCCTTTTAGGTATACATGCACATAATTGTTTTTTTTTTTTAATTAAACATTTATTTTTGGGAAATTTTAGCTGTATAGGGATCTTTAAAACTATGACATTTTAATTGATGCTTCTTGACAGACTATCTGCCAAACGAATACCCAGAAAATATACCATTACAAATGTTATTAGACCAACAACATCAGATAACTCCCTCTCTATTGTTATTTATTTATTATTTGTTGACTGGGAAAGTCCAGCTAGGACAGAGCCTATTTTCAGTGGAGGCCTAAGGAGAAACACTCCAGATGCATGTCTTTGTTGTCTGTTCACTCAGAATGATGTGCACTTGAATGGTGTGCACTTAGTGTAGGTGTTAGTGAGTCCTGGGGATTGTGTTTGAGGGGAACTGATGGTCAAGAGACAAAAAAAGATATCCTTCTGGAAATACCACTTAATTACTGAGTGAGTACTGATTAATGTGCCAGGAATCCTATGTGGAAATGATGCTGTTCTGAGTCCTTGGAACAAAAACAAGAAAACAAAGAGTACTGTCACACAACAAAACATAGAGAAGATGAACTGGCAATCCGAATACTGCATATAATACTGGCAGTTGTCTTCCCCCAGTGTTACTGTGCAGAGAAAATCACAGACATTGCAATTAACACAACATATGGGATATCACATGCATAACATGGAGAGGTAAAGATGTTGTGTGTTTTGAGCAATTCAGAAAACAGATAAAAGGAGACCTGGAAAAGTTGTTCATGCATTCATTCATTCATTCAACTTTTAATCACTTTCTGTTTTAAGTATACAGAAAACATGAAATGGAGACCTACAATAGTTATTGTCCATTTATTCAATTGTTCATTCATTTATTAATCTTCTAATACCCACTACCCATCTTGCTCTGCTTAAGGTCAAGAGGGGAACAAGACCCTGTTCTGGCAACTATTTGGTATAAAGCAGACTAACTTTCTATAACAAGACCTCATGCCTTCAAAGAAGTAAAAAATGTCCTATATCATAAAAGTCAGAAAAGTAATATCAGAAAGCATTGTATTTCTAAAAAAATGTTTTCTTATGATGACAGTGGGGGTAACATAACTGAAAAATGTAAAAATGATTATGAGGAAATATGCTTTTCACAAATAAGATGTGTTTTACACCAACTTTAATCAAAGTTTCTGATTATTTACCTGCTTATTGTGGTGATGAGACTGATTACTCAAAAATGGCCAGATACAAGGGAACTCTAGTCAAACAGAAAGTATATTTATGTATATAAATACTGTAATGTACTTGGATTTTGAAGGGCAAAAGTGAGTGTCAGTGTATGCATATAACAATCATTATGTTCAAGACTTTCTATATATTTTCCACACAACATAGTCTAAATAATGTGTAGCATTTTGGCATAAACATGTCTATGTAGATACAAAGTACTACCTGAATCATTCATTTCTTATTTCATCACTTTCATCTGCTTCTAGTTTAAGTTTTATCAGAATTTCCCATTAGCTTTTGATTTCAAAAGCCTGAAGTGATGCAACTCTTGGGTCAGGCAATAAAACGACTTCCTTTAACCTTCATGCTTTTAATTCTAATGCAACCTTTAAAATGTCCAGTATTTCTTTCTCATATTTAACATTAACTTTTCTTCCTGAAAGGGTAAAAATCATTGCAGAATAGTGACTGCTACCAAGGCAATAAATTGTATAAATTAATCTGTCTCTTTTAATGGCTTAGTCCTGACTTTTTCATGCTTACTGGAACTGTGCCTGATATTAACACCTACCATAAAAGTGATCTATAAGGGGATCATTGCATAAAAAACTACTACTTAAGAACACATGTCTGCATAACAAACAAGGGAGCAGCTCTGATCACTGTTCGTGTTCAGTTGTGAAAACACTGATGTAAATTATTTTCAGAGGCTTGTAACATTTGTCTGTTATGGAAGCTTTGACATTTCTGTTACTTTTTTCAGTGCTGCAATCTGACAGCTTTTTTGAGTAATTATTTAGCAGTTTACCATTCCTATAGATTAGCATTACTAGCGATTAAAGGATAATTACAGTCCGTAATCTTTAAGTCTTTACTGACACCATTTGGAAAAGTCTCTGAAAATTAATCCTTTTACTTCCTGTTTACATAGGGTTACCATATTTGGTTATACGTAAAAGAGGACGATAGATTCTTTGGTGGGGCAAAAGGCTAGGTGAAGACCAAAAAAAAGGTCTTTTAGTAATGCAGAACATCACAATTCCACATTATAAACACAAGTAGCTTCGTGTCTGGTTATTTTTTGATTGGCCCCAAAACTTGCTTACACAGTCTTTCAATATGTAGTACATATATACTAATGTTTCCAGAAAATAAATGAACCATTGCACGTACATTAACAGCAATAAACAAAAACAAAAAAAAATGGTCATTGTTAAGACAAAAATGTAGAATCACATTCCTATTTACATATACACATAGAAATCAGATTATAAAAAGCATAAAACCAGCTGCTGGTATTCACATGGGTCACCCATGTAAGTCATAACCAGGCCAGGCCAGGGCATGCTTATCTTAAATCAGGAATGCTGAGTTAGCCTGACCACTGGTGATTTTTAACGGATTCACTTTTAGTTCAGATTTAGCACTAATATGTTCATTTAGACCCGGGATACTGAAAAAGTTTAAAATCAGCTCCAGGTATTTGTTAGGGTGTTTCCCAACCAAGTAGTAGCCAAGCTTGTCCCTCCTTAGCTAACAATACAAGGAACATTCAGGCTAACATGTCTACTGCCATTTTAATATTGGACTTTAAACCTCTACTGTCCTGGGCATAGGGTAACATGGTATTGTAAACAAGAGGTGGCTATCTGGTATATCTGTTGATAACAACCGCACTGACCATTGAATAAGCTTTGTCAACTGGATAACCCCAAGCAACTACCAACTCACAAACCTGTACCCTACACAAAAAAATACATGAATAAATAACCAAGATATCTAACTTATGCTGACACATCACAAGATAATGTATGTATATACCATGATACACATATGCTTCTTCCTACTGGGCCACAAAAATATTAGCAAAAGTTGGGGCCAAACAATAACCCATTGCTACCCTTGGGTTTGACAATACTAGTGTTCAGGAAATACAAAGTACTTGTTCTTTAAAATCAGAGACAAAATATCATAAACTACTCATCTACAGTCAGCTAACCCATACACCTTAAATTCGGCAAGTTGGAATATCCATTCCTCCTGGGCAAACACAGTATAAAGGGATTTGATACCCAGAGTAACAAAACAGTGCTTGGCATCTATAAGAACAGTGCTGACATGGTCTGTTGGATCAAAAGTAACTTCCACATAAGAGGGCATCCTAAACAAAAAAGGATCAGCATTTTTTCTTCTATTATGGTCATGGGTTCAGTCTTGGACTCTGTTGCTTTTATGAGTGACCTAAAAGGAAAATTCACTTCATTCATATACACTTTAGGAATTCTAAACATTTTCCAATAATGGGATAAGAAACCATGTAAAAATAATAACATCAGTATAATGACCCTTTCCAATAGCATTTATGAGAAATAACTATCTATAATATAAGCATGCCATATGCCATACTGTGAGCACTCACTGAAACCATATCTGTTGAATGTATTTCACATCTTAATGATGTATTCAGTTTTATCTGTGATATGAATAATAACCCCCTGCCTTCATATTAAAGCTCCCTAAAATTAGACAAAGCACTAAATTTGAGACACAGAATTTTGTTTACTGTACTTTAATTCAAGTGCCTTCAAAAAAGATAATCTAAATGTGGGTTCCAAAGCTCAGCAGTCTTTTTAGGAGACCAAAAATCACAAAAATAAAATCCCTTCATTAGAGGTATAAGAACAGGTCTACGTCTAATAGCCGGATTTACTAAAAGACCGATTTGCAAAATGCCGAGATTAAAACACCAAATTTACATAACTCCAAAAACCCAGAAAGCCAAAGTACACAACACATGGCATGGCTGAAATGATGTATTCAACCGCAACTCATCCATTGGCAAGATTGAAACAACTATCCATCATTAAAGACCGATTTGCAAAATGCCGAGATGATTAAAACACCAAATTACCATAATAAGTAACTCCAAAAACCCAGAAAGCCGTAGGCAAAGTACACAACACATAGCATGGCCAAAATGTATTTAACCGCAACGCAACAACTCATCCATCGTCGGCAAGAAACAACTATCCATCATTAACACTAAGTTATGAATATTAACTTAACACCAGTAAGTTAAACTGACTTAAAAAAAAAAACATACCAGAATGAGTAGTGAAAACCAAAACGGAGACTCCGACACCGACACACACTCACTCTGTGATGACAGATCGGCTATGTGGCTGAGTCCTCCTCCTGACCTCCTCCCTAACACAAACACAGTCCTGCGCTTCTCCCCACGCAAACACAGTCTCGCCGCTCTCGCGAGCTCTTCTACCTTCCGCGCATGCATAGATTTGAATTCTGCCTCGGGATTGTAAAACCCGGACAAATCTCTCAAAATGACAAAACCGCCTGGATGCCCGGACAGGAGCACAAAAAGAGGACATGTGCAGGTAAAACCAGACGTATGGTAAGCCTATGTTTACATAACTTGTAAAGACAATATTTTATTTATATACAAGTCAAATGCCATACAAAGCATAGACAAATTCTTAAAGTATATGTTGTATAATTTCACATTGTAATCATTTTTAAATAGTATTTCCAGAGTATTGAAAGTTAAAAATGTTGATCCTGATAGAATGCCAAAAAAAAGTATCATTGGACATCTGTTGCATGACAGAGAAGAGTTATGAAAGTAAAATTTACCATAACAGTAGATGTTCAAATGATTACTGCTGCAGTAGCCATAGGTATATGGGTTATATCCTGCCAGGGATACAAAAGCTGGACAGATTTCAAAGCTTCGGGGCACCTTCCACATGTCCAAACTGTCAGGCAGCTTCAGCTGAGCTGACTAAAAGATAAGCTTGGGCACAAAGCTCTTCAGTGCTTTCCTGCCAGCAGAGAAAGGAGTTTGAGCCATAAAAAGACAGTGCTGTTAATAACAGAAAAAAAAATGTTCACATCCTGGCATAAAAAGCACTTAAAAAACAGTGGGGATGGAGGGAGCAGTTACAACAGTGCTATTTTGAACATTTACTGTTACGGTAAGTTTTACTTACACAGCTGTACTATGTTCATATTAATCACTATTGCACTAGCCTTAGCTATATGGGCAGATTACCTTAGCTATCTGCATTTGGTAGGTGGAAGGAGAAAAGGGTCCTAGCAAAGCTTAATTTGGACCTAAAAAAGGAATGATGCTTATTTTGCTTTGTAAAACTATGTACAGAGCACCAAGCAGCATCTTCTAGAATACTTCTAGAATCCATATCTTTCCAAAAAGCCACAAATGAAGCCAAGGCCCTGGTAGACTGGGCCTCATCCCTGCCTGGAATAGTTTTGTTTTGGTGAATATAAAAGGTAGCCTTAGACAACCATTTCGAAATAGTCTGTTTTTGACAGTGGTTGTCCCTTCTTCATACTTGCATAAGAAATAAACAGTTGATCTGAAGTTCAGAAAGATTTAGTTTTATCAAGATAGTACCTGAGTTGTCTGTGGCCATCCAAGGTATGTAGCAACCTTTCTTTCTTGTTTGTAAAACAGGGAAATGCATAGTTAAGGTAAAGTCAGATACCACTTTAGGTATAAAAGAAGGATTAGTTCTCAAAGAAACCCTGTCTGTATGGAAAAGGAGATAGAGTTGACTAACCATAACAGCTTACAACTCAGACACCCTTCTTACAATGGTGAAAGCAATCAATAAAACTGTTTTCTGTGTTAAGAACCCCAAGTTAGCCAGATTAGCTCACTCAAATGGAACAATTGGTAGCTTCTCTAACACAAAATTTAGATTCCAAGGAGAGGCTATTATTTTTTGGAGGCCTCTTATGCAAAACCCATTTCAAGAACATTTTGACTTGAGACTTCATTGAAAGAGTATTATCCATGGGCAGACATGCTGAAGTGGCCATTAAATGAACTTGTCAGAGGAATGAGAAATCTCACAGCATAATACACACAAATATTGTAGCATCAGAGAACAACTAACCCCAAATGAATGCTGTTTATGTTTTGGCATGAACCAGAAAACCTTTTCTGTTTGCTAATATATGATTTTCTAGTAGTAGTTGTCTCTTTTAGTTCCTGCTGCAAACCCTCAGTAAATAGGTGCCTAAAAGAAATTAAGACCCTATCATCCAGACTGTCAATTGAAGTTGATTGATGTCACGATGTACCAAACACCCCCATTCTTGTGTGACTAGATCCAGTCTGTGAGAAAGATTGTGGTAATTCCTCCTGGCAATTTCTAAATGAAAGGGAAACCATGGCTGCCTGTGCCACAAAGAAGTCACCACAATAATCTTGCGGTACTCCTTCTGAATATTCAGAAACACTGTGGGTGTTAGTGGAAAGTCTAGAAAAGGATACTGGAGCATTTCTGTCCAAGGAAAAGAAACAACATCTGTGTTCAGGGCCTTCTTGTTTAGAGTCCAGGAACAGAATCTTGTCAGTTGATTACCCAGAGAGCAGGCAAAAAGATCTACCTGAGGAGCTCCGCACAGATGCATCAAATCTTGGAAGACCCCCCCCCCCAATCTAGTTACCATTCATCAGGGTCTGCCCTGGTCCTGCTCAGCTAGTCTGCTACATGATTTTCCTCTGATGGAATGTAGGGCAGCTGTAGAGTGAGATTGTGTTGTGAAGCTATATCCCAGGCTAACATGGCTAGCCTGCAAAGGGGGTGTGACCCATTTCCCTCTTGTTTGTTAATGTACCACATGACTGTAATTGTCTATAATCACTGAAAGATGTCCAAGGAACCAAAGATGGTACAGAGACATGAGCACCTTGATCAGGGCAAGCATCTCCTTTATAATTATGTGATTGCATCTTTCCTTTGTGTCCCACACCCACTGTAATTTTATCCCTCATGAAACTTCTCCACAAACAGTGTCCAAAGCATCTGTGGTGACTGACCACTTTGGAACAGGGAGAGAGAATGGAAAATAAAGGATTTAAAGACATCTGTAGTATGCATCAAAATATTTTTCTTCTGAAAAAATCTCAACACTGGGATTTGGAAAGATAAAGGATGCTGATGCTAGGACTAAACCGATTTCAGATACCACTGTATCTTTCTCACATGTAGTCTTGCCAGGGGTATCATTAGAGTCATGGGTGCCATCTTACCCAAAATCTTGAGGTATCCCTTTGCAGTGACTGAAGTCTGAGTGAAAAACCTTAGAAATTACTCTAGACAAAGATATATTTTTCCTGGAAAAAAATCTTTAAACTGAGGTGTCTACTTGCATCCAAGGAATAAAATCCTTTGTGATGGAGTCAATAAAGACTTTTGAATGTTTTGTTAGAATCATGGCTTGTATAAGAGATCTCTCACCCAAGAGAAGGAGAGAGAGTCTGTTGACACTTTGAAAAAGGCTCTGCAAACATATGTAAGATATCTAAATATGGAAAATGTAGATAACATGTAGCCTGAAAAGAGCTATATCTGAAGCTAAACATTTTGTGTACAGTCTTGGTGCAGTGGGTAGTCCAAAGGGATAGGCAGAGAACTGATAATATGATGCAGATATTCAAAACCTTAAGAAACATCTGAAGTCTGAATAACTAGGGATGTGGTAATAAGCATCATTTAAGTCTAGTGTTGCCAGGAAACTTGAAGAGGAAGAAGATGTTACAGATTGTGAAGTGACATAATTTGGGCACTATCACGAGCAGGTTTAAGAAAGAAAGATCCATAACTGATTTCCAATAATTTACTTTCATTGGTACTAAGAACATAATTAAATAAAAACCCTTCCCCACCTGTGAATGAGGAACTGGCTGTATCACTAATTAGGACAACATGTAATAAAGAACCAGGGGAAACAAAATAGTCTGATCTGGAAGATGAGGAATGACCCCCTGGAAAGGAGAAACTTACTTTCACTGTCATCTGCAACCTTGATAAATGATTTTCAGAATGCAGTTATTTGAAGATGTCTGTTGCCAACAGAAAAATGGAGATTCAGAGGACCAGGGTGGGAGGGATTCACAAGGCCTTTTGAGCAGCCATTCAGACTTGTAAGTGACGGGTTTTGGGAGATTTGAGAAATTTTTTGGAACTCCCTTGCCATTTATTCTTAAACATCTGTTTACCTGTATTTAGTTGAAACTGTTTATTATGTGTTTTTTATTATCAAATTTTTTGATCTTCACTGTACCACAACCTCACAAAAAAACACATTGATGAACGGCATTTTCGCGTTTTAGGCCGTTCGATCTTCAGCAGTTTTGCTGTTATAATAGGAACCCGAATTAACCTAGAAGACCATTTGCCAGCAGGTTTTAAAATACAAATGGATAGTATTTGCAAGTAATTCTACTTGTGAAAATAGAAGTGAGGAATAATATAGAAAATCAATCTTCACACAACTGTTAAAAAGTAAGACTAAGGTGCCAGAACAAACTTAAAAATGAAAACAGATGGAACAGAGCAGAAAAGTGCAAAGAATTATTACCACACAGGTCACTAAGTGCAACTCAAATATTTAAGTAGAATTGAAATAATTAAAATACTTTAATTCTTTCTCTCTATTTATAGACTTAAAAATCTCTTGATACCTAGTCAACAATGAGGACTAGTCCCATAACCTTTACATTTCTTTACCCATTTCTTTACCCATATAGGAACATCACTTGTATTTAAATGTTAAAACAGAAATCAAATATCTACTGGAATACTTGCTTGACAGACTGTATTTCATGTAGAATCATTAATGAATCATCATTCAAATCAAGGTATGGAGGTTTCTTTTCAGTTAGTATCTATGAACAGAATATACATACTCCCCAGCCTGCATTCAAAAGTCAGATTTGTATTTGTTCCTTTTCTTTTTTGTTTATTTTTTCACAGAATTATATCTTTGAGCATGTATAAACTGCTGTAGATGACTGCTTTAGTAGAACTTAATAATACACATATATCTAGAGCAATCAATGAAGGTGTACTCCAAGGCTCAGTCCCAGGTCTTCTGCTCATGTCTATTTTGATAAATGACCATCCCTAGGTCCATACAATAAATCAATGATTTATAACTTTAAAAGAATCTTTCCCCTTGCACATCATTAAAGGAAGCAAGTGCATCTGCCAGAGAGACAGAAAATAAACTAATTATTTTCCTTCCTCCCTTTTCTACTTTTTCATATTAGCTGTTTTCTAAAATCCCATAGTTGTATTAGAATGCTTTTGTCTCTTTTTTCGGCTAGGCATGTCACAGTTTTATATATTTGGGTATTTGTAAAATGAGTTTTGTAACTGTATTGTTAAATAAATGGCATCATATCTTTAAACTACCTTCCACTTGTGTATTTTAATAGCAAATACTCACTTTGATACTTAATTGCATATATATACATGATATATGCTCGTTTTTTTGTTCATGCAAATGTATTTGTGTAAGTTGTCTGTAACTTGTATTTTGCCGTATTGGGCTGGGTCATGGCTGAAAAGATACTTTGGACTTAACTTATCCAGTTAACAAATATAAAATAAAAATATAAGTAAATAAAATTACAAATGGATACATTGTACTCCATTATCATTCTATCTAAAGACTTAAATATTAACAGACTAGCCAATGACTTAATAAATGTTAACATGCTATCAACAATTCTGCTGGTTAAAGTCTTGATGATGCATTTACAATACAATATGATTTATGCAATGTGCAAACAGTGTTTATGGGATGAAATGAGTACAAATGGTACAGAAATGATCTGCCTATGAAATATGCATGGATAAGAAGGTAACTTATTGACTGCAAGCTGCAAGACTACGTTTTTAAATTGGGTATGTGGATGACACCTCCGACACAATGACCAGCTATATGCATATACAAATGTGGCATAAAGCTATATGCTTTTGACTCAGTAAGTCTATATGTAAGAAGTGAGTTCGCAATCGTGGCTCTGGTGTGTCATGTGTTTCAGTGCCACTGATACAGTGGTATAGCAACATAAAAACAACGCTAGACAAACAATCAACGTGACCTTAAGAGACTAGTCATATACAGCTTTAAGCGGACACTTTGAAAGTTCTCACCGCCCCTTTACAATTACTTAACAGTTTCCAACTCCTAATTCAAACAGGCCCTTACATGCTAACACTGGTGTAAATTTATGTCTATCCATCCAGTCATGAAGACTAACCTTAAATGCAAAAAAAACAATATTTTGCTTGACCTGTAGTGGTAACTTGCTCAATAGGCTGAGAATACATTGAGATGGGAATGTATCTCTCCAGTGAGTCTTATTTATTTGTTGGAGTAAATTTAGTTCTCTAGTATGGATACTCCTAGAGCCACTGGTTCTCTAAAGAAAGAGAAGGTCAAATAATGGTGAATATTTCAGGTTCCTATCATGACACTGAACAGGCTGAAGAGCGAATGGCTTTAACACTGGGAATGCCATTCATCAATGTGTTTTTGTGAGATTGCTGTACAGTGAAGATCAGGAAATTTGCCCTTTCCTCACTGTAGTGTGAGCTCTGAGTTGATATATATAATTAGCATTTTCAATGTTTAAGCCATTCGCTCTCCGATCTTTTTGATTTTGTAATGTAGACCCAATATTTCTTGGCTCAATAAACAAATGCAGGTCATCTTCAAACAGCTAGTAAGCTACTGAACATAAAGATTTTTGTGCTAATCTGGTGGGATAGTTGAAGGATTTAAGGACTTTTGGGGGGTTTAAAAACAATTAGAGCCATTCCAGTTGAGCAATATGCTTGGATTTGTATATAACAAAGAGGCACTACATTTGATGATGAGTCTGATAAAAGTATGTTCTTGTATACCTATAGCAGTTGGAAGACTTATTTCGATGTTGAATATATTAGCTTGGAAATTAACTGGGACAGATAGAAGAATTTTCTGACTTTGGTGAAAATTTGATGATCAAATGAGAGAGCTGTTGATGTAACTACCAAGGTCTGATAAGACTGCACCTGTTTTAAGAGGAGCATCTTTTATTAACGTATGAGATGGCAACAGCTTTTATAAGAATGATACTACGCTGCACGTTTTGCATTTAGCTTGAGACCATTTACTGTATACAAGGTATCTGCATCGCCCAGCCCTTTTCTAAGCAATTTAGTATCAGTGGATGAGAAGATAACAGTGATTAGCTTGTAGGTATCAGCAAACATGGTCATCCATGCTTCAGAGATATTGATTTAGATGTTTGAAAATTAATTACCAAACAGGAGAAGGACCAGCATTAATCCTAGGGGTAACACACTAGTTACAACTTTACATCTGGAAAGTGCACCAGCAACTTTTACTATTGGAATTCAATCATTAGCCAATTTGCAGTTCAATGGAAAACATAGGGTTTTACCTTAAGTTTGCTTAACTTTTAAGTAATACCTGCAAGGGGGATAGTTTCAGAGTCTTGACCATGTCAAGATAAGTAGTGTGCTTAGTGTGACCACTATCCACAGCCTCTGTAACATTTCCAAAGCAGTTTACTAGGTTCAGGAAGCAGGAGCTGCTCTTAAGAAAACCACACTGAATATGGGGTATAGATCAGTTAAGTTGACTATGTCTGCATAAATCAATTCAGTTAAGATACATTCTCTGGATTTGCATGCAAGTCTGGTAAAGCTGACGGGTCTGTAATTTCCTAGGTGTGCAAAGGGGCTGCCCTTGTTTAGTGGATTCACATGGCTATTTTCCAGGCATCAGGCACCTGTGGGTAGAATGAAGCTGAACAGTTTAACAAAAGGTCAGATTGTGCACATTTGGCACACATGATTGCGCAGACTGGTATGTTATCTGGGCTCAAAGAAAGATTATTTTAGCCTTTGACAGGGATTCTAAAACTAAAGTTTCTAATAATGCTCCTGAGTTACTTGTCTGCATTCTACTATGGGGTCTTGAAGTAGAAGGATGGGTTCTTTCAACTTTTCATAATTTCCATCTTTTTGTTATATAATTTATTAACAAGGGAGAGGTCTGTTTCTGAATTTACCATTATATTTAGGGGAAAAGGTAAGACTTTTCCATGCAATTGTTTAGTTGCTGGTAAAAATTGAAGTGGGAATGTGAGAGCCCCCTCAACTGACTCCATTTCCTGGGGAGTGTTGGGGATTTCTCATAGGTGTTTAACAATGTAAAGTGTGTCTGCCTTGGAGATGTCCTTAAAAGTAGTTGCATTTGGGGTGTGCGTTGGTGCCATTAAACCTTACAGAGAAAGTAAATGACTTGTGATTAGAATTAATTAGGAACGAGGAGATGGTGTGGTGGAGTACAGCCAAGGGCTATGTTGGTAAGGACATGGTCAAGGGTATGAGTTTCTGCTGGGTATTTTTGCTATATATTGGTATTAACAAAGTCTAAGAAATGTTAAGCATATCCACTTTTTAAGTCTAACAGCATGAACTTCATAATTAAAGTCTCCTCACCAGAAGGTATTTGCTTTAATATCATTTCCTTGATTTTTAGAAGACATTGATGATTATTTGTAGTCAGCAATAAAGTAATAATTAGATTTGCTAAGAATAATTCGGATATGTAGGAGCTCATAGTTAGGGTTGTAAGTAATCTGACTTTAGGTGATACTGCTTCTGACAAATGGGTGGCGCAGTGGTACAGCGGTTAACGTTGTCACCTCACAGCAAGAGGTTCACCGGTTTGGTTCTCGTCTGGGGTGCCTTCTGTGTGGAGTTTGCACGTTCTCCCTGTGTTCACGTGAGTTTCCTCCAGGTACTCCGGTTTCCTCCCACATTCCAAAGACATGCATCTGAAGCATTTCTCCCCGGGCCTCCGCTGAAAACAAGCTCTGTGGAACCTAGTCGGACTTTCCCGGTCAGCAAATCATAAATAAATCATAAATAAATAAATAAAATGCAGATATTCCCCTAGAGTTGCCCAAGGATCTAAAGGCATGACAGACACTTAATTCTGTTACAGAGGGAGTGCTGTCATTGCACTGAAGCCATATCTCAGTAACTGCACAGATATCAATGTGTTTGAGGGCAGAAGGGCCTTAAAGTCTGGAATCTGTCAGTTTAGGCTCCTAGCATTGAGTAGTACCACAACAATGTTGTCCAAATTTGTGTTTGAGTTTATGTAGGAATGTCCAGTAGGGATCCTGTATTTAAAACAAAACACTATAGAGGCAGTAAAGACTTTAGCCAGTATGCACAAGGCCTGGTATGAGAGGTAAAGAATGCACTCACACTCTCCAGTCTACTTTACTATTCATACTATACTTCTGAACTAAAGTTATGCATACATAGCTGTTATACAGTTTATTCATTACAATGGACAGCTTATATGGTGTTGTCTATGATACACTGTTGTGCCATTATCTCTTTATACATTGAGATCTTGAAGGATCTAAATAAGTTTGCACTGTGTTGTCCAATGTTGGGGTATTACTATGAGGAACTGAGAGCACAGTGGCTTTCCGTATGTAGAATTTGTATAATCAACCCATTAAATGTAGTTTTGGAGAATGGCCACATTTTTTCAGTTGTATATTTTCATAGCTGCAGTTAAATCCAGTGATGGAATTCACAGTCTCGGGTTAGTTTTTTTTTTTCAGATGTCATAAATCAGTGTAACATCAAATACGCGTAAGGCAGTTGGTTGAACTTTAATCATAGAAAGACAAAAAAGCCAGTGTAAATGATCAAAATGCATCTGAGTGAACTCTACTGGCTTTCTTTCTGTGCAACATCGTGGAATAGTGCAGATTTACGAATTTGACATTTGTCCACTGCAAGAAAAAAAAAAACATTTCAGTGTTTTTCTTTTCTTTTAGTTGATTTGATTTTTGTAACTGTCAGCCAACATCTTGAGAATTCAACTTTTAAAAATGTAATCCTTAGAATATATGTCCCCTGCTGTCGATATCACAGTACCCATTGGTGATGTGTATTATGTATTAAGTCGAATGTATTAGACTGCTTTAGACAAAGCATTTGTAATGGCAATTTAAAATATAGAAATTATTTAGACAAAGGTTCTTGACACTTAACTAAATGCTTTAAAAGATTCATTTGGAATAGGAAGAATGAAGTTTAACCTTAACATATAATTAATTTAGAAAATAATCGGCTAAAATCAATATGAAGTTGAATGAAAAGTAAGACTTAAATGTAACTGAATTCTGAAACAATTTAAAAGGAATGTTTGTACTATGCTAAATTATACAGAAGCTGGTTTGTAAATTACCATGACCTTGACTTAAGAAGCTAATTAATGCTGACATGAAAAAATCTGAATCATTTTGATAAACAACCATAAGTTTTAAAATCATTAAATTTAATGGAGTCTAGCCATAATACTGATAAACAGTCAATCAGTAAATGATATGAAATTAACTGAAGTATTGCAGTAAACTTGCGCTAATTAAAACAAACTCCAGAATACAAACAACAGAGAAAGGAAATTACATATTCATAAAAAAGTCACACAAAATGATAAAATAGCATTCTATTAAGTTTGTTGATATAGCAGATGGGACACACTGCACACTGACAAATTCCACCAATAGATTTATTCAAGTCCCTGAAGATTTGAACAGTAAGAAAAATCTCTAAAAATGTGAAATTGTGCAGCCCTTCTCAGTCACAGAATATACATCTTTTTCAGTATTTGAGGACGATAGTAGTTGCGTCTCTTCATGAAATCCATTTTCCTAAGAAATTGCGACATTTCTTACCAAAATATAAACCACGCTGCAAGTAATTCTTTGTAGCCATCACACTAATTCAAGTATGCATATTGTGGATCCTACCTTAGAGAAGGAAGAAGTGTATAAACAATAGTAGCCCTTGTCATGTACTGTGTTATAAAACACTTTGCCAGTGACTGGTGGGAAGAACAAAACAATGTTTACCAATAACCCTGACAGCTGACTTGTGTTCTGCAATTCAGACTTTGGAATCACAAAACTGCAGCACTTGGCCCATTTCGGTAACACTAAATCATTCCTTCATCCTTGGAGTGGCAACTGTCTGCACGCTAAGGTGGCAAAGATCAAGCATAACAAATGAAGGTAGAGATAATGCCTCATTTAAATATCAATGAAGAAATAAAGGTGAATTTTAACATGTATGACAGAATGCTTAATTATGTTAAATTACAGTTGTCATTTGGCATAATTTAGAATTGCTTCAAATAAATTATTGAATATCAAATAATGTTACATTTTTGCTTTGACAGATTGAGTAGCATATTTCTCATTACACATAATCCACCAGCTATCATCAGGAATGTATTACTCTAGCGAGTTTTCCAGTAGGGCTGAAGACATGACAGTTCAGCATTTCTGTGAAGTAGTTGTACATTCCGAAAGGTTAAATCTTTTGAAAGTTATACCTCATTATAATATTTGAATGATTTCAGTAAAGTTTTATTTATATTGTTGGCTCCATGACCTGCAAGAAGAAAGCACTGATTCACAATGATGACCCAGGATCACTTTGCAACCTGGACACTGGATTAAAACCCAAAGAAGCTGAGAGTGATCAGCTGCTCCTGACTTGCTCATCTGAAAGTAAGAGAGATGGATTGGTTTGTCTTACTACGGACACCCCACAGAGGCAGGATGCCCTAGCAGATAGAAAATAATGTCTAGGATTTGCATGTTAACCAAGCTCTATAAGTAGGAGATGAGTATTGCTGTAAGCATTCATGCTTATGGTCCACTGATACAGAGCACTGTTTCTATTCAGGGCTACTATGTGGAACATGGTAGTCCATTAGGAAAACATCTGAAGTCGGTATCTATGATAGGTCTCCATGCATAAAATAACAAGGTATCCTGCTGGTTAATAATCAATGGGAAGAAAAAAAGATTGCTTGGGAAGGAAGAAGCCCTTAATGTGAACAAGATGACCCATGATGGCCTAGTGGCATGGGCACATAATGGACCATGGGGGGGGGGGAGCAGCTGACATAAGTTCATTTGTCCTGTGGGTGATAGAAGCAGACTGCTATCAATGCCTTGCACATTCTGTGCTACAAGTGAATCTCCATGCTACAAGTGAGTATACAGCTTGGTCAGAGATTGTAGATGCATGAAAGCAGAAGTGCACCTCACAATACAGAAGTTATGGTGCTTGCAAGATTGTCAAGGCATAGTTGCGATTTCTGCACTCCATGGCACCAATATAATGTTGTAACAACATCCTCAGTCTTCTCACCTGCTCCCCAGAAATGGGTCAGGTTGAATCTGATGTAGGCTAAGGCAGGTCTAATAGACCCAGGGAATGAGGAAAGTAGCTGGTGGCAGCTAATGATTAGCTACTGGGAAGGGGGAAAAACAAGAAAAAATATTTAATTGATATTTTCAAATAACTGGCAAATGCACCTTCATCATTTGTAATTTCCTAATTGTGTGAATAAATTCAGCTTCTCAGAACCAGATTCTAAAGGCTTTCACCATGCGGTAACATGCCCAAGTGTGTTCATCACTCCATATCCAATTACAAAGAAAAGGGCTCTACTAGTCATAAGTCAGCTTATGCTAACAAGGCCTGGCAGTGCTGTATACCTGTTTCCAAAATGAAAAAAATACCCTTGCCTTGCAAAACTCATGTGGAATTGTACATTGGCAAGGTTTACACATGTATGACTTTGAATCAAAGCTATTGGAGTGGATGAGTTTCTCAGTGAAGCAGAAGGTCCATCAGTATGTGGAAGTAAGTACTCTAAGCAGCACTGGATGAGATGCTGGAATGCCTGTTGTGAATAGTTCCCTGTATAAGTGGAGCTGGACTGCAAGTATGGAGAGTTGGGGACATGCCTGAGTCTGTGTGCATGTGTGGTAGTGATTGGTATGAATCATATCCCAAACTTTTCTGGGGAAAGCTCATTTTAGTATTTGTTAAAAAATTACTTCCCGTCTGAAGCTAATAGCCCCACAGTTATGTTTTTCCCCTTGACATGATGAATGATGGCATGATAGCCAAGCTGGCCATCATCTAATAATCTCCCCTCTGTTAAAACTAAAGTCAGACAAAAAAAAATACACCAAAGACAGCATCACTGTGACCAGAAAATTTTGTATGTATTTCATTACTTATTACAACAAACTTGGACATAAAGCTAAGGGTAATCCATAAAAGTTATTGATTGTTGCCTGTCCTTTTTACTTATTTCAGCTGTTAAAAAGTGGCTTAATTGGAATATCAACTACAAGTATATTGACTTTAGAGACATATTTTTGTTTGCTTAAAATTTATGTATTTTACAGTTGTTAACCAGGAAAGTCCGACTTAGAACGTGCCAATTTTCAGGGGAGGCCCGGGTAGAAAAGCTCCAGACGCATGTCTTCGTAACGTGGGAGGAAACCGGATCACCCGGAGGAAACCCACATGAATACAGGGAGAGCATGCAGACTCTGCACAGAAGGCACCCCAGCCGAGAATCAAACTGGAGAACCTCTTGCTGTGAGGTGACAATGCTACCGCTGCACTATTGCACCATCCAAAATCAGAAGCGTTGCAAATTAGGTCATATGCCATAAATTCATAGGATCCTAGGATCATAGGAAGTTACTAGGCTATTGGCTCTGAAGCCCTTACAGGCCTAACCAAGACTTTGTCCCATGTTCTAACAAGTCAGCACCCTATGCCACTGTCAAGCAGGGACACAGGTGGAATCCCAGGGGCATATTTTTTGTACCCCATCCAGTTATCTAGGTTGCACTTAAAAATGTTTAATGAGGTACTTTGCTTTATGTGGAGAGAGAGTTTATTCCACAAAAGTGGGAGTCTCTGGGCCACAAATCTGTCCTGCCAACAAGTCCTGTTGATGTCACAGACAAGGTTGAGGTCATGCGTGCGGTTTATTCCAGTGTAGCTTGACTTGCAGATATGCAGCAGTCCCATCAGCGTGGAGTCTGAGATTGCTTTGTATGCCAGACAGAGGTCACCTCTGAGGATCTGTAGGAGACTGTGTAGATATGTAGAGGGACAGGGCTTTTAGCCTATCTGTATAGGGTAGATGTTTGAGGCCCTGGATTCTATGGGTGAGGAACCTCTGTGGTCTTTTCAGCTGCTGCATGTGCTTTGTGAGGTACATGCCAAAAGGGGCATTGTACTCAATAATGGGTCTTATAAGGGAAGAATACAGGGATCTTATGACCACCTTGTCCCTAGATGATATACACTTGCTTATGAGGTGGTCCATGTAGAAAGCTTTCCATACAATGGAGACGATATGGTGGTCAAAAGTCAGTTTGCTATCAACCTGGGTGTCCAAGTCCCTTACAACTGATTGCGTGTTTAGGACCTTATTATCAGTGTGATAATTTGTGGGGATGTCATTCTACCCAAAAGGAATAATGATGCATTTTTTGGCATTCTGTTTGAGACCATGTTCATGGCACCAGTCATTTGTTTGGGTGAGACCCTCTTTGAGGATGTCCACATCACTAGGGGAATTGATGACAGCACCCAGCTTGCAGTCATCTGCAAACTTGGTCAGCCATAACCCACTATATTTGGCCTGCACCTCTAAGAAGTATATCCCAAACAGCAGAGGCCCAAAGACTGATCCCTGGGGATCACTGATTGTTATGGGTCTATTACTTGAGGTGGCTTCCCCTATTTTGTCTAAGTGGGTTCTATCAGTGAGCCAGTTTGCTGCCCATCTGGTAACATATGGATTGATGCCTAGTTGAGAGAGTTTATCTATTATACCTGAGTGGGCAATAGTATTGAAGGCCTTGGCCAGGTTGAGGTAGGTGGTGTGCACTGTCTTCACCTCGTCTATGGCCTTGCTGACTGTCTCAAAGAAGTTGACCAAATTTAACAGGCATGACCTCCCCTTGAAAAAAAAAAACTGTGTGGGATCAAGTGTCTAGAGGTTGCCAATGTCCTTGTTAATGAGGTCCATGATAATCCACTCCATGGCCTTGCAGATCAGGCTAGTTAGGCTGATAGGTCTATAATTTCCTGGATCGGTGAACGCTCCACCTTTATGCAAAGAGATGACAGTAGCTGTCCTCCACTTGGCTGGGATGAAGCCAGTACTCAGGCTTTGGTTGAATAGGGTGCCTAATGGTGCTGCAAGTTCCTGCCTGAGTTCATGTAGGATGCAGCATGGGATGTTATTGGGTCCCATGGATGCTGTATTTTTTGCCTTTGAGAGGGCAGTGATGACTTGCTCCCTAGAGATAAGGGGAGGGGGGCAGGTACTGGGGATGTCCTGTTTTACTGATGGAGGGGACAGAGAAGTGAAGTTTTCACTGAACCTGTCTGCCAACAGGTTGGCAATATCTACAGGGTTTGTGTATGTGGTGTCCTTTATCACCAGTTCTAAGCATATCTGGGTGCTTCCCTTGAGATTGCAGACATATGTGAAGAACACCTTATGATTGTCGTTAGTAGATGTGGCCAGTTTGGACTTGAAGTTTGCTTTGACGGATTTCACTAGTGCTGTTATTTGGTTGTTCAGGCTAAGGGGAGATTGCTTCCAATTAGACACCTGCTCCTTCTTGGTCCTGGATACCAATTCTTTCCTTTTATTATTGAGTTTATTTATTCTAGATGTCCACCAGCAGGTTTACTCTTCTTTGAGGAGGATGATTTCATCCTGTCTGGTATTCCTGATTCCATGCAGCTATATAAATGTTCATATAGTACTTTGGTGTAGGTTTGGGCATATGTGCCAGTTCATGTGGAGGGGGAGGGGGCTGCAAAGCTGTTTATAACTTCCCTCAGGAGGTTGTAATTAGCTTTGGAGAAGTTTTTTTTTGTTTGACCCTAGCTGTGGGGAGGGGTGGGGGAAGAGATGGTGACATAGAAAGTGACTGCTTTGTGGTTGGATCTTACCAGGAATGATGACACTGTAGGGATGCTGCAGTGGTTACTCATTTTGGTTAATACCAAGTCTGAAATATTTTCACCACTCATGGGGGTGTCAACCAACTGATTCAAGGCATTTGCATTAACTAAATCAAGGAATCTCTGGGCATTTCTGTTTTGGCACAGGTATTTATTCCTATCTATGGTTGGTTAAAGTTGCCCAGGATCAGGGTAAAGGGTTGAATCTTGATAGATTCAAAGAAGTCCAGATAGGTGGAGTGGGCATCTTGAGTCAGTGTTGGAGGCCTGCAGCTAGCTATGATTTGAATAGGGGTCTTGTCAATTGTTAACTGCACCTGGAGCATTTCCTGTGGGTCATACTGTTTGACAAGCCTAGACTTGTGTATGTCTTTTATATATATTGCAACTCCACAGCCTTTTCTTTTGCTGTCCATGGCTTGGGGTCTGAATGAATGATAGGATGACTAACCTGGTATGGCTGGAGTCCTCCCCACAGCTTTGAACCAGGTTTCTGAGACTGCACAAATGTCAGCTTCTTCCAGGGTTAAGAATACTTGCAATGAGTGCAGTTTCATGTTTAGACTCCTAGTGTTTAGCAGCATTCTCTTTAATTTACGTTTTGATGAAATTTTCATGTTGGTAGTTTTGACCTCATGGCATTGCCTAAAAAAGGCACTATGGGGGAGGCAAGAGCCTTTGTCAGGAGCCTGAAGCCCAAGGGAGACAGATGCAAACAATCTCTGGCAAAGCATCGAGGCTTGGCAATCATGTCATCCTAGGTTGTCAGGTACTGGATCCCCTTGGAATGACACCAGATACTAAGCCAATTGTTAAAGTCAATCATTTTCTGTTTGTATTGAGGCATCATTCTGGGTGATGGTAGAATGCTGCTTAAGGCTAGGAACATACCTGGGGCACATGCTCAGTGAGCTCGCTCATGTCTCTCTTCATATAGTCCAGGGAGGTACTTGATTTATTTGAGTGTAATAAAAAAGGTTAAGCAGGCATAACCAAAATGTATAAGTCTTAAAAATCCTGTATAGTAAAAAAAAAAAAAAAAAAAAAAAAAAAAAAAAACATTGACATGCTCGGGGTCTAGAGTTCAAGGTATAGCTGTTATCCATTGTTAAGTTTCAGAGATGCATTGGTTCTTTATGAGATATATTAAATCCTATTTTGTAGTGAGGTTGTATCTACTAGGCTCAGACCAATACCTATCTAAAATGGTATTCATTTTATAGTTTGTTTTTTAGTAGTCACTAACATCAACTTGCTCACAAATAGATCAATATGTTTTAAAGAATCACAGCTAACATCTTAACTTCTCTTTAGTTATAATGATGCAGAATAATCATCTAAGTTCATGTTCTTTACCTTTACATTTCCCTTTATTACTAGTTGTTTCACAGTTACACACTGTTCTGAGATTACAGTAAGAGTGAAATGCAGTTGCCAGTATAACATACTTAAGTGACATTTATTTTAAATTACATAGCTGAATAAAATTCTTGTTTTAAGGTATCTGTAGTTTTCATTATCCCATTTAAGTTTCATGAGAGAATTTTTAAATAATGAAGCCATCCTTTCTATGTGCTATTTAGCATGGAAAGGCAGTTGTTGTTGTTGTATCTTTCGGCTTTTTCCGGTTAGGGGTCACCACATCGGAACTCCGGTCTGCTAATGATTGGCAGCAGATTTTTGCATACCGAGCTGCCAGTCCTGACGTACAACCTTCAACGAAGGTACACCCATTCATGCATGTCTCCACACACAAGACGCTTTCACTGAGAATTGAACAGGACAACGTCTTGCTGTGAGGTGACAATGCTACCGCAGCACCAGCACCACAGTCCTAGCATGGAAAGGCAGTGATGAATGCTATTCTCTTGCTGTGTAACACTGCAGCAGTTCAGATTCTTCTAATTCCTTCTCTTTCTTGCCTTGCTTAAACTGTAACAAAAAACATAAAATATTAACATTATTCTACAATAAATAAAATATATTATTGAGGCTTCTATCACATAACTTCTTCCTAAAGTAGCATACAAATTAAACAACAAGAAAGATATCTTCAAACAATGTGTGGAGATATTCTTTGAATAAATGCAGCCAGATTTTACAGTGAAATCTTAGGGGCAATAGCTAATTTATCTCCAAAGTTCAAAGAAACATAAAGACTAAATAACAGAAAGTGTAATCGCAGAAAGATTTTACTGTGTATTTCAAGGGTAATACATAATTTATCTCCATTCAAACAAACATGGTGACTGAGAAAAAGAAAGTGTTAATATGCAGAAGCTTCAGAATGGGTTACTTTTAGATTATACAAACCAGACCCTCTAATGTTCACTGTTTCATAGTTATCTCACAGGATGTTCCTTAGGAATTAATAGGTCTAATAGGACACTGTAGTTCTTCTCAAAACTGCAGTATTATTCACAGGTAATTCTCATGGCAGAATGTTTTTATGGCAAACATGTCAGGAGGAAATCATTTCTACAAGTAGCTCATGACTGCTACATTGTTTAGATGAATGGAACTTGGCATATACCCTGAAATAAATCCATCAGTGAGTTATCAGCACATACATTTGCCAAAGAATGATCAAGTGGCAGTGTACAAAGGAAGTTGTATTTTGCTGATATCTGTAGGCATGTAGCAAGGGCAACATTTTATTGAAACTTGGTCTTGGCACGAGTTCAGTGAATACATTGATAGAGCTAAATTCTGTGCTGTAGATGTAGCTGTATTTCTTTAATAGCTTTGGTTCAGCTAAATGATTCAGTTTTAATAAAGCCTCCATGACTCTCATAATGGAGTGATACAACTGTGGACCTGGTGTGAAAAAAGAATAGAATCATCTTGCAGTCTAGATAAAAGAAGCCCACATTTATTGTGTATCTTGTTTATCACATTCATCGCTTCATGATTTGTCCAACCTTACTACAGTACTCAAAATGTACTGTTTTAGACATATCTGTATAACTTGCTATTCACAGTCTATATTTTTTTAACATCATTTCTGTGTGCTTCAGTGCAATCCATTGTGATTTGAGTTTAATGTCCTTCAGTTTCCACAGAGACGAATAATGCACTCATTTATTATTATAAAGATATAATTTAATGATCATAGTAAATCATTCATTAAATTAGTTTAAATGTTTCAGCTATGACAGGGCCCTGTCCAATACATAAAGCCATCATGCATCTATTTTTACACACCTACCTTGTGTGCTGAACGTTTGTGACCAGGAAGAGGTGCAAAAGGTAACAAGCTCTTAAAATACTGCTCAAAACACAACAGAAATGCAGAGAAATTGCCAGATTCTATATGCCTCATTCCCTGAAAAGGAGGAATAAATTCTTGACAGAGTTTCATAATGGATAATAGTCAGTCTTCATTATGTTAGCGATACAAGTACAACTAACTTTACCACTGTATACCAATAATTGACAAATTTCTGATAGCATTACATGTGAAATATAAAGCCAGGTAGATTACAAATCACTACTCTTATGCTTCATTATTTTGTCAGCGCATGTAGCAGCAATTTAAGGTTTGTGCAACCCAAATAAAATCCACAATGTTTAGGCAGCTTTAGTTTTTATCTTTACTCCTTTCCAGCACACAGACTATGATAATAGTCAAGGCACTGTCAAGAAAAATAGATAGCATATCTCATATATTAAGAAAGAATGTCTTCTCCTTCTTCTTTTGGATTTTCCCGGTTAGGGGTCACCACAGTGGATCACCTTGTCCACTCATGATTGGCAGTAGAGTTTTACAGTGTCGAGTTGCCAGCCCAGCACCCAACCTTCCACAGAAGGCACACACATGCACACACTCACACCTAGGGCCAATTTAGAGTGTCCATTTCACCTGCAGCATGTCTTTGGGATGTGGGAGGAAACCGGAGCACCCAGAGGAAACCCACGCGACCACAGGGAGGACATGCAGACTCTGCACAGAAGACACCCCAGCCGAGGATCGAACCAGAGAACCTCTTGTTGTGAGGCGGCAATGCTAACCATTGCACCACTGTGGCTGCCCATATGTTAAGAAAGAATGTATTTTAAGCAAAATAAATCCTCTCAAAATTAATGTGTACTTTAAAACTAAAGTGCTCAAAAATACTAACTAAAATGATGTACAAAAGCAAACTTGTTTCTAAATAACACTAGTGACCCCTTTCATAACAGCAGAACATCTTTCCAAAAGTGTTCTTGCTGGTTATTATTTTTATTTTTAATTATGTAAAACCAATGTGCTATGCAGTAAATACAAGGACAAACAAGCAATAAGAGGTAAGATATACTGTTATGCACATTTTTTGTATATATATATATATATATATATATATATATATATATATATATATAATTTTTTTTTCTTTTTGCTTGTGGTGCTTATCTGAGCTGTTTTGTGTAGTGGTATTATTATATGAAGCCATTCTGATTCACCTTACTAATGTCTGCTAACTTTAAAGCACAGTTATCGTCAGAGTGATATGAAATGTATTGAAATATGACCTAAAATTCATAAAAAAGGAAAGAAAATGCACATTAAACATGCATTGAATACAGATTATTTAAGGAGAGTCTAGAAGAAATGATGAAGAAAGATTTAGCAGTGATTTCTATATTGCACTAGTTAATGCCGAGAAGAAAAATACAAGAGTTGAAAAAGTACAGGAAGGAAAATACAAATAACAGATGCTCATGGGACAGTGGCCCAAAATAGGGACAGTTTATAAATACTGCTCTTATAAATGTAGAACGTTGTTTGCATTTTCTAAAAATATGAAGCCTGAAACTGACATATATGTCATAATTTGGCATCTTTAATTCTCAGTAATTTACCGGAAAACCACACATTTATGAGAAACAGACCAGAAATATGAGGAACAAATCTGGACAGCAGAGATGTATGATTATGACTGCATAAATGACAGCAAAAACTGATGGAAAATGTTGTTATTATCTAGTAAAAAGTCACTTCCAAGCATTTTGGGGTTTGTATGACTTTCCTGTAGGTTGCCTAGATGTAATTTAGCAAACATTAGATTTTGCAAAGAAATCAGTGTAACAATACTTTTAAAAAGGGAGAGGGGTGTGCTGTGACTAATGCAATAATGAACCTTTAAGTGTGCTGCAGGGCAGTGCATGTAGGGTATATCACAGTAACTCCTCTTTTAGGTAGTGCTGTGGCAAAGAAGTAAAGAAGATGCCCGTTCGTCACTCCTGCATCTCTTTATTTAACATTTGCACATGGTTAATGGGGTTACAGAAAATGAAGCTTACTGTATTGAAATAACATCTAGTCTGCACTGTCCACTCTTGAGAGTGTCATGAGTCAGAGAGAGTGAGGAAGAAAGAGAGCAATAGCTTTAATGATTGTCATCGTGCAGTTTTAGAATAAGGATATAGACAGTTATATGGGCTCATTGGTTATAAGATTGATGAGAAAGTTGGCTTATCAAGCCACATTGCTGATACCTCAAAATCAATACAAAATAGTGGAAATTCTGGAAAGAAAGCAACTGAGAGAAAAAATCCACTATGACGAAAATTGGAGAGTGTCAACAGATTTACAGGCTGAGACAGAGTAAGAATTCAAAAGCCATAGGTGAGTGTGCAACCTGACTGAAGTAGTCTGTCAAAGACCTGAATAAAGTTTTCATGTTATTTGTGTAAACTATGGAAAGCTGTATGCAAAGACTTGTAAAAAACTACATACAACCATGGCACTTTATCTCCAAAAAAAGGGCCTAAATCTTAACAACTATGCAGACCATATCAAAGCCTCATTCCTCTTTTCACTATCACATAGGCTACTGAGTATTGAACTCTGCCTTACATATAAAACTTCAACAGACCCTATTCTCTCAGATATATTATACATTCACTAGTTCAATGGTATCACAGTCACCCATTCAAGGGATCTCAGTCCCTTTTGCAAAATAAATGGAACATGTTGGAAACCTATTTTTGTATTGCAGAGAATACCACGTCTACAAAACCATCTTCTGCTTCACACAAAGCAGAGCACTTGTCTTACTCTTTTCAAACTTAACTTGAATGAATGGATGGGTAATCCCAGTTTAGCACTCCTGTCCCTCAGGATTAGGGAAAACATGTAAATGTCTCAAGATATCCTTGAGAAGTCCATCTCTAGACTATTCTTTTACAAATTATAAGGGCTAAAAAACACCATGGGAATGTAAGGCTATGTATTTAAATCCTCAGATCAGTATCCTAGTAAATACCCATGAACCTATAAGGCAAATGCATTGGGGTCCATGAAACAAGTATCACAGAAAAATAGACATTGTGAAAATCACAATAGTAATGAGTTGTGGAGAGAAACTCCACTTGTCACATTTCCAAGAGAATGTGTAGGTGTTATAACAATTGGCCCTGAAGGAGGATCCAAATTCCAGAAATAAATAAAAACAAAATGAGTCCTATCAAATATTCTACATGTGTATGATCAATGAAGAAGCCAGTCAGATATAAAGATGGTGGAAGAGTTTATAATGATAATAAACATTAAAAATATGTATTAATTAATCTGTTTTGGGATGTCTATAAAAAGATCTCATTTTGAATTAAGAGCACATGGCATGCTTACTGTAAAGTTAATGATAGTTTTTAAAAGAACAAGTATTGAGTGTGACCTTATAATATATAATATATATATATATATATATATATATATATATATATATATATATATATAGCATCTATATCACGTTATCAAAAGTTTACTTAAATCAGTAAAGGTCGAACTTTATTGATCGATTAAGTAAAACATCGAATAACATAAAAAAAAAAAACTAAATGGCGTAGGCAGGGGGGCAAGCCCACCCCCCTACTTAAATATACCAACTCCGAGACCGCACTACATTGAGGTAAATGGAAATCTCCCCTTACGGAGATTTCCGTTTGCTTGCACGATGTTCTTCACTTTCGATATTGTCATGCCGACGATATCAGACTCGATATTGTCAGCTTATGACAATGTGAAGTAGACCCTATATATATATATATATATATATATATATATATATATATATATACATACACAAAATAAGTACATCTTATAGCTAGAATAAAGAGGGACATATGTGCGATGCTAATGTCTTGCGACAGGAAATTGCATGTCATATGGTTCTCACTCATGAAAAAGATTGAGTTGACACTTAATGGATGATTAGGGTTTCTATCTCTTGTGATGCAGAAAACCAGATCTAAGCCATAGCCCCTATACTACCCATGACTCCGCCCAAGTTCAACTCATCTTCACTCACCTCCGCACCCATTTTATGACATAAATGCATGTGTCATTAGGGTGGAACGTCCCTTTTAGTCCACTTTTACTTACCTAATCTATGTCGCGTTACTCTTTCTTCTTTTTTGTAGAAATCCCAGATGCCGCTGCATCACTTTAACAATGATTTTTCTGAAAAAAAAAAAAACACAGTGCTTGCTTTTTAACAAACTCTGGCACTCTGCCCATGCTTCTAAACAGAATAGTGGAGTTGTACCGTACTTACTGGACTAATGGAGAATCATTCTGATTTCTGGATAGTTCAGGAAATAATGGGTAGGTAGCAAGCCTATGGATGATGCTAACTTGTCTATAGTATATGTAATGTTTATTGACCATTCTGGCAAAAATCCATGTATTGCATTTTCTACCAGACTGACCTCCATGCACAAAATCAGGAAGCTGTGGATGAAAAAGTATCTTTTCATACATGTAAGACACATGATTAACATTACTGAGGCAGACGTTAACACAGTAATTAACATGAAACAACCCTTTTTGTCATAGAAGATGCAGCCTTTTGTACTGTTTTTGGTTGCCGTTATTTCCAGTGTATCAGTATCAGTGCAATTTGATGATCCATGAAGTCCTTTTGCATAATCAGATTCAGATAAACAATATACTTTAGTATTTATTTTTCTCTCATTTCATATTGCAATTCCTGTTTGTATTATACTAACATACCTTTAATTTTAAAGTGTCTAAAGTTTTTCTAAGTATTAAACTACCATAATGTAAGCCATATCCATTCTTAAATACTGTTTTCACATTATGCCTATTTTGGTATAATTATTTAAACTGCAGATGTCTTTGTATCATTTTTAAAGATTGTAAAATGTATGTTCTTAAAATGTTTCTGTAATACTTTGGAGCTTTTCTCATCAGGCCTACACTGAAAATGAGTACATATCCAGTCAGACATTTTTGTTAATCAAATGTCAATAAATAAGTAGCCTTTCCTGATGTCTGGGTAATTATTTTTTCCATTTCTGGTACATTATAGATGCCTAAAGACCTTTAATCTTGTGGATTTCAGTAGGGTCCAACAGTATTTATGCAAGGTTTCCAACTAAGAAGTGTAATTGTCCAATCTTTGTACATTTTTATTTACTTTCTTAGGATGTTTTGCCCAAGCTACACTAAAGTCAAGCTGCATATAGCAGAGTGATTAAGAAACAAATCTATTGGGCTAGGGAGTCAAGAGTTTGGATTATAAAAAAGTGGTGACCTTTCACTGCCATGTGGTAGACCATTAGGTGACTTCAACATTTCTGACAGCAAACTGTAATAATGAAGTCATACTGGGACTTCTATTACTTCAGTTTCCCCATAAAAGTTTATATTCTTTTTCATTTTAACAGAAGTTCTGTTAGAAAGCAAATTTAATTTGCAGACATCTGGGCGTGAATTCTAAACCCTAATAGCCTCATTCAGACTGATGTACAACTTAGAAATCCTATTCCAGTTTGTCATTGCAGTTTTCAGTCCATTGTGCTTATTGGAAGATAGCTTTATAGCAGTTAGGCTTCCATAAAAATAATGAATATGGGACATGCACATTGACACACACACACACACACACACACACACACACACACACAGGCACACATGCGCTAATCTGCTACTATTTCACTGACATGGGGCGAATTATATCATTAGCTATATGACTTTAAGCTTTTAGACTATAAACTGTGCCAAGGCATCTCCAGCAAACACAGTGAGTAAACTGTCTTAGTTGTGGTAATTCCTTAGAAGATTGAACAAAGTTTTGAACTTTTATTTCTTTCTAAAAATGGATGTCAAACACAAAACGAAATACGATCATGAATACTACATGGCATTCATTGTTTGAGTTTTCAGATGTTAAAGAATCACTAAATTCCTTCATGTTGTGTAGAAGTTGTAATATTGAAACATGAAAAAATACATAGACCATGAATGTTATATTGAAACTATGAGGCCAAGGTCTGTGACAGCAAAAATCTTTGCAGATGAAACATTTAGAATAGATTGAGGAAATGCAAATCTGTTTCATATACATTTATAAGCGTTTGACTCTCAAAACATGACTCTCAGAAATAATCTATTATTACTTGATCTGTCAGAAAAATAGAAAGAATGCTGCTGAAACTTTGCACTCCACTTCTAAAGAAACAATGTGTTTTCTCTAAACATCTTACCCTCCTATAAATGGCAGTAATTCCTGCAATTGAATGCTTTTACTTGCCTTGGCACGTTATATTTTTTCTACTGGAATTTAACTTGTATGAAGCCATACAGAAGTGTGTAAGGGAGTTGAGACTAGTTATGAAAATATTTACAGCACATTTGAATGCTACTCCAGACTACAGCATGTGTTATTTCTCAAGTGGAAAGCTATGGTTCCTACACTGTAATTAATGTGAAAACTGTCCTTCTGCAGCTTTCAGCTAATGTAATAGCCATCTATGAATGCAGACATCTCAGTTTAGCTTATCATGCAGAAACAGAAATATATATTGTCTGCATAACCATTGTCAGTTGAATATTCATTCCCTCTTTGCCTTTCAGAACTGGTAACGAATGGCAAGTAAAGAAAAAAGCAGTCAAAAAGAGTGATTTTTTTTGCTTAGCTACCCAGTTTGATCACCTGAAAGGAAAAAGAACAAAAAACATATTCCAGTTTTAAAGCCCCTTATCTTCCATTCCAAAGAAAGAAAGACCACAGCAGTAATTTTTCCAAAATAATGCAAGATGTGTTAACAAGTAATTAACTGCTTAAGCAGTGGAATCCAAAGCAGTATATATATATATATATATATATATATATATATATATATATATATATATATATATATATATATATATATATATATATATATATATATACATACACACATACACACACACACACACACACACACACACACACACACACACACACACACGCACACACACACACACACGCACACACACACAAGATAAGGAAGAAGTTGTCTTTCTTATACCAGATCCTTCCATCTAGGAAATGGAAATCCTGGACTGAAAGTTGGACTTATTAAAATTGCGTCAATAGTGACATATAATCATCAAGTAATGCTCTCCAGTTTGATCCTTGGCTAGGGCACCTTCTGTGCGGAGTCTGCATGTCTTCCCTGTGGTTGCGTGGGTTTCCTCCCTCATCCCAAAGACATGTGTAGGTGGATTGGATGCTCTAAAAATTGGCCCTAGGTGTGAGTGTATAAGTGTGTGCCTTCCGTGGAAGGTTGGGCTCTGGGCTGGCAACTCAACACTGTAAAAACTCTACTGTCAGTCATGAGCAGACAGGTGATCTGCTGTGGCGACCCCTAACCGGGAAATGCCAAAAGGAAGAAGAAGAAGAATGACTTGTCCTTATCTGTCTAATGCTTATACATTTTATTTCTACCACAAGTGAGTTGTCTTGAAGGTTAGGGTAACAGAAGCATATTCCTTGATCAGTAATGGATACATTAGATGGCTACAGTGAGAAGAATAGATGTCATTGATATCCAAAAGGATGATAACCATTTTTGGCCTATACCGCTGCAGGACATCACTACTGGATATGCACATAGAGTAAATACTTTTTCCTGTATTTTTAAACTTTTGTCTTCAACTAAGTGCATATGCAAGTAATTACATCAAAACTCAAATATTTAGATTCTTGATGGCCTGCAAGTAAAGCTCATTAGCAATGGGAAATAGGTAAATTACAGAAATTACTTTGGTATAGCTTGCAGACCTCAGACAATATCTGTCTGTCTGTTTTCAATTAGAAATATATGGATACTTCATCACTTTGTGTTTTCAACATGTAATCTTTCTAGGTGCTTTTTCTGTTAGCTACCTGTTTACCATTAAGCAACCACAATCTGACATAAACCCTTTTTCTTTCCCTAAGGTACAGAAATCTACATTGCATAACCTTTAGCAACATCCCTCTGAAGGGGCCATCATGAAGTCAAGTTCCAGGGAGTTTGGTGCTCTCACTGGCATCTGGAGAATAAGCACTAACCCCTTAACTTGGATTGTGATGTGAACATCTGCACCACCACCACAGGGACCACCTATGCCCTTCTAATAGCTCTCATCATGCTCCCATGCACATGGACATCAAGGGCTACCATTACTCACTTAGAAGGTCATGTCAGCCATGGTCTCCACACTACACCCTGCTTATATGACTCAGATCATGCTTTCTAAAAGGAATTATGACTAGGAGCAGTATCCACTACTTCTCGGGAGCTACTGTCTTTCCCCAGGATGGTTATACCCATCCTCCCCTACCTCACCATCAGCATCAAGAGCTGCTTATTCATGCTGGATTACCTAGGATGTATGTCGAGATTTATTCCTGTTTGCCACTGGCATGACAACTTTCTTCCATCTATGTTACCTGTATAGAATGACTATACCTCAGCAGTAAAACTTTGACTAGACAGATAGTAGGCATTAAACAGATGCCATGTAGGATTAGACTTGAACATCATTCACTCTATTCTACAGGGTGCAGATTATTAAGGGGCTCTATTAATAATATACAAATGTTTACAAAGCTATATATGCCAGTTTGGGCATCAGAGTTACTGATCATAATCTCACCACAAGAAACAACAATAACTGCTAGACTATTTACTGTTAATTCTCTATTAAAATGCTCCTTTTTTCACCATAGAGCAGGAAAAATGATGGAATTCCCTACCCGTATACTGGTACATAATACAATGTAGTATAATGCATGTGATTAGAGTGATATTAAGTACAGTTATTAATTTACTGGAAACTTAAGTGTCCTGCACTAGTATGGAAATGAATTTTAGGTACTGCTTTAAGAGGAATGTGACAGTCCTCCTATCTCTGGCCTAGATGGAAGGTACATATGCTAATAGCTATGAGATCATCATATTTTAGGTATCTTGCAAGAGCTAACCCACAGACCACACACAGCTATTCCCTTGGAACAGCAAATATGGCATAATTTATAGCAGCATGAACCCTTCTATCCTTATGGACATGCTGCTTTGGCAGCTCTCATTCTCTGCCCTCACTAACATGATTACAACTTAAGGTGTAGATTGCCTGTCTTGATTGATTTAATTTCATGCTTTAGCATGTCTGCGTGTTCCATAGGTCAAAATGGGAATAAAGTCTTCACTGATTTGTGTATGTTTTATGTATTTACCTGTTTCCTTTAGATTGGACATGATATGATGACTTAAAACAGTTTTAACCCCACCCCATTTCTTAATCCCTCCCCTATTTCTGTATTCTGTTGGTGTGGTAATAAGAGTCCCATGACTCTTTCCATAGATCTGCAATCTTATTGTCAGTACTAAGTGATAAAGCATTCAGATACATTTGATTTTGGGGGGCATGGCCAAGGATGAACACAGGATAGCAGCAGATTTCTTCAGCTCCACCAATTTCATTACACTGACAGGAATTAATTACTTAAAAAATTAATTTTTGAAGTAATTTTCTTTCTAAATATGTTTGTTTTATATAGTTCTTGAACTATATCTAAAAAAGAAAGGACATTTTAACAGCATTCCTGTCAGAAATCACATTGGAAATTTTCCTGTCAGTTTATCAGTCTGAAATGAGTTCCAGTAAGACTAATTCTCAAGACTCCAGCATCAAGAAAGAACTTCAGTCTCTGATAACTATAATCCAGCAACTTACTGCTAAGATGGATAAAATGGATACTAAAATTGATACCTTCATAGAAAAAACTACAAAACAAATAGACTTGTTACATATAGACCTGCAACAACAGAAGATCCAGATGACAGGCATAGAAGAAGCTGTGAATGACATGGAAAATAGAATCCAAGAAGAGGAAATCAACATTGAGTTTCTGCTGAAACAAAATACACATTTACAAACAAAGCTGGATGACCTGGAAAATAGATCTCGGCAATAACATTAGGATTTTTGGACTGCCAGAAAATATTGAAGGTAACAATATTACTTCTTTTAACAACATGGCTCCCTAAAACTTTAGACTTACCAGAAGCATTCTCTTTTGGTATCGAAGAGCACATAGATCTATAGCTAATACTAACTCTAACAAAAACTATCCTAGATCAGTTATAGTTAGATTTCTATCATCTTTGATAAAGAGATGGTTCTTAAATCTGCTTGGGCTAAAGCTCCTGTTAAGATTAATGAGACAACTGTGCGTTTTGACAATGACTATTCTTCCTTGGTAATAGCTAAAAGAAAAGTTTTTCTGCCACTAATAAGGGACTTAAAAAAGCACAGTTTAAAACATACCTTCTGTTTCCTGCCAAGCTAAAAATCTTCCTTCCTGATGGTCCTAAAATTTTTGATGACTTAGACTCTGCTTTACTGTTTATCAAAAAAAATAAGATTTTGGATAAAATAGAGGAAATGGAATGGGATAGTCCTTCATTAAAGAGACTGGCAACTGAAACTTCATGGAAGACTTCAGAGAAGAAGAGACTAAAAAACAAATGATTTGTTCTATGTTTTTTTTCTTTTTTTTTCTTTCATCATTTTACTTCATTATTAATCTTTTTAAATATAGTTCCTGCATTTCCAGAAAGCCACAAATATTCTGAAAAGGATTTAATCAAAGTTATTCTCTGTGTGCAAAGAAATGTTTTGTTTCATAACCAGTCAAAATATCTGAGGAACTAATAACAAGCTATTATTCAATTTGTTTCTCTTTCTGAAAAAGAGAAGTAAGGTCAGTAATTTGATACATTTTTTTTTCTTTTTTTTCTCCTTTTCTTCTTTTCCTTGCTTAAACAATGACATTCTATTTAGATTATGTAGTGGGTAAAGGGTGGGGGAGGGCAGGGAGAGAAGAGTAATGAAAATATGATAAATGGAATAATAACATATTTATTCCTTGTAAAAAGTTTATATGTTCTTCAAATGCTATTTCTAATTATACTTTCTTGATTATGCTGCTTATGCTTGTTTGTAAATAATCTGTCATGCTTTAACTAATAATAATTAGAACTAAATAATAGTAAATAATATGTTTTATTTTTAACTCTATTAATATAAACAGTAAGTAATATTCCATTGTATATACTTCTTATAGCTTTCTCTTACATTTTTTATTTCTGCTTTACACTCTTTTATTTTCTACTCTCTTTTTCTTTTCTTCATTCTTTCTCTTTATTTTTTTTCTCATATTAATATATAGAAATGCTTTTGATCATATAGACACAGTAAATAATAAGATTTGCATAAAAATTGAATTGGGACAAAAATATTGAGTTTTATTACTTATTAATAACTTTGGGCTTAATTTCACTTACATAGAGGCTGTAATAACCTGTAAAATACATCACGAAGGTTTTGTCATGTTTAGATGCATTTACACTGCTGAATGAATGTTTGTCACTAGTTTTTAACAAGTTTCCCGCCAAAATGTTAAGGGAGACAATCTGGGATGTGGGCTACCTCATGAACAGTGTCCTTGAGTTGTTTCAAAAGCTTCAACTCTCAGAATTCTCACAGAGAAGCTGAAAGCAGTCAATTTGACCTTTCACCCAGATATCACGCTGACACATCACAGATTCAGGAAGAACACTCTACCAGGAAGTAGAACTGATGCAAATGCGACTATGTGAAGGAAAATGAACTCTTTAACATTTAAATGTGAGTTATTTTATATAAATACTTAAATATCTATGTTATAATTCATAAAATATGACAGTTATAATGATTTTAAATGATGCAGTTTCTTGTAGTAAGTAAATGTCTTATTTTAGAAGGCATAGAAAATGAAACATTTATTCAAGTGTTTTTGAAAATCTACTTGACTGCAGCATACTAATCTGTGTTAAAACTTATGTTTCAAACATATACATTACTATAACTCATTTAATTCATCTGATTGACAAACATAAATAACTTTATAACTCTATTCTGGAAGAAATTGTCATGTGATATATTTTAAAGCAGTAGTATAGACATACAAAATACAGATGGCTTTTTTTTTTACAATAATGCAAGTGTTTCTGAGAATTTGCATAACTATGCAGTATGATTTATAACAATTTCTATAAATATAATATTTTATTCTATTGACAATAATGAGTATGAGTAAAATGCTCATATACAAGCAATTCAAGGTTTTTTTTTTGGAAGCTGTTGACTGCATTTACATGACAGAAAATAGATGCATCTTAATATATGTAATGTCTGAACCATATTAGCCAAAGTTTTTGATTTAAATGAATGTTAGAACTTATTTTTACTTACTTTGAATAAATTAATATGTAAATATGCCTTCCTTTTTTTTTTTTTTTTTTTTTCTCTCTCTCTTTCTTTCACTCTCTCTCCCTCTTTCACGTCTTTTATTTCTCTCTCTCCTCTTGGTTCCTAATATCAAGATTATTTGAATGCTATTTGAATACAAGTGTATTATATTACATAGATGTATATAGTAGTATGACTAGTTTAAAAAAAAAAGTTTATTTTAGTTTATATGATGCTATTTTATCAAATGTGTAGTCTTGTCTTGCTAGAAAATTGAATTGAAAGCTGTTAATTTAAGTTAAATATAACCAGTATTAAATTGATAAGGTGGTAGCTGAGGTACTGCTGCTTAGGGTAGGGGGTTAACTTGAGTGGTAAATACTACTCTAAGTTGGAGTTTTTAACTCCAGGCTGGATGCAAGGTTTAATCCTTACATTATTTTCACTTGTTCATTGTTATATGTATATAGTTTTGACATCCACAATATATTTTGTACACTCATTGTCACTACAAACAAAATTGAATCCTATTCATAATCCCATAAGAGATTCAATAAATACAGCTATATTTAAAGGTACATCTAAAGGAGGAGATGTAACATTACTTATGTTGTTATTTGTTATTTTGATCATAAGATTCTTAAGTTTTAAAAATGCCAAATGACATCTTTAAAAGGAATTTCTTTAAACATTAATGGATTGAATAATCCGTGTAAAAGGGCAAGCCTAATAAGATACATTAATTTACATAAGGCCAACTTAGTCTTCCTGCAAGAAACCCATCTCTTGAAAAAAGATATTGATAAACTAGCCACAAACAAATATACAGTATTGGTTAGTTCAGAGCACACTCAGAAAAAAAGAGGAATGGCTATTTTATGGAATAAAAGTATGCCCATTCCTAAAACCATTAAGTCTTATCAGGATGACAAAGGAATGTTTTGTATGGTTACAATACAAATTAATGGGAAGACTTTAATTAATGTATATTGGATATCTGGAATTGGTATTAATACAGTGAAACATCATCTTGATAAGATCATATCATTCTCTATAGGAGATATTATTTTAGCTGGTGACTTTAATTGTATACTACATGAAAGTGATACTACCACTATAGGAAAAAGAAGAATTACATCTAATGCAAAACATTTAAATGATTTTGCTAATTCTTATCATTTGAATGATATTAATAATCAGATAGATTCAAAATCATTACCATACACCTTTTTTTCTAACAGATACAAAACTTATTCAAAAATAGATAGGGTCTTTATTTCTAACCAGATGGTAACAGGTTTAATTAATTCCAAAATCATTTCATGTCCTATATCTGATCATAATTCAATTGTTTTTGAATTCATGATAAAAATACTCATAATGTTCAGATCAAAAGGATACCAGCATACTTAACTCAACTAAAAGACTATAAAGAATATATACTTTCAGAAGTAAAACATTTTTAGACATAAATAATACTCCTGAAGTCTCCATTGTCTATGTTTGGGATGCCTTAAAATCATATCTATATGGACAAAGTATCAGATGGTATAATAATAAAAGGAAATCTTGGGATAAGGAATTGTTAGATATTCAAAGTAAATTAGACTCTTATAAACATAATAATAAAGAAAATATTATGGACAAGAAAGTTATTGAAGAAATAAACAAACTAAATGAGAAATACAAAGAAATTTTAACTCATAAAGTTAAAATAACTTTAGAGAAATACAAGTTTTTGTCTTATTCAATAAGCCCCAACTACTTACATAGACTTAAAAATAAAACAACAAGCTTCAATAAACAAAACCATATCAAAGAAATCTTTTCTCTAAGGAAAAAGAAGAATGTTTCTAGTATACCAGAAATACTAGATTAATTTAGAAATCACTTTCACAAAATTAACCATAATAACATTAACATGGAACCTAAAGATAAAATAAAGGAGTTTATAACCACAAACATGAATAAAAAGCTTAATAAACAACAGATTAAACTATTGGACAAAAGTATTTCATATACAGAGGTTATTACACAAATAAATAAGCTTAAATCAAACAAAGCACCGGGTAATGATGGTATTATACCAGAGATATATAAAATCCTTTCAAAAAGTACATATTCATTAATACATAAGGTTTTTATTTTGGCCCAAACTGAGTTAATAACCCCCCATCTTGGCAATATACATTTATTTTGCCAATTTTAAAACCTAATAAAGATCCAACTAGATGTACTTCATATCGGCCCATCTCATTACTTAATGTTGATTATAAAATGTTTATGAGTATTTTTGCTGATAGATTGAAGACTATCATCCCAGGCATTATAGATATAGATCAGACAGGCTTCATTGTAAATAGAAATACTTTTGATAATATAAGAAGAACTTTAACATTAATTGATTTTGCAAATAGGAAAAAGAAAGATTTAACACTTATTAGTCTTGATATAAGTTCAGCATTTGATTCAGTAAGTTGGGACTATCTGTTTACCTTACTGAAGTGCACAAACTTCTCAGATGCATTTGTAAATCTAATTGAGCATTTATACAAAGGAACATTGGCTTATATTAAGGTAGGAACATATGTTTCACAAAAATACCCATTTTTAAAGGTACAAAACAAGGATGTCCACTTTCTCCAGTATTATTCACTTTAGTAATGGAGCCTTGGGCTAATTTGATCAGAAATAGTACTGACATAGAGGGTTTTGAAATAGATGAAAATACAACATCCAAAATTCAACTTTTTGCAGATGATGTTCTAATTACATCAGCAGGATCTAATTCTTCTATGCAGTCTCTATTTGATAAAATTATGAATTTTAAAAGTATTTCTGGTTTAATATTCAATGAAGAAAAAACTAAAATACTACCTATATATACACGAAAAAATATTCTCATTAGTGATTTTACTAAATATGTACCCAATTCAGGTCAGATAACTTATTTAGGTATAATACTATCTAAAGATATTAAATCTATTATATATAACAATTATAATACCTGTTTTCTTAATACAAAATCTTTTTAATACCTGGAATAATATGTTTTTTTACTATGGAGGAGAGACTTACAATTATTAAAATGATAATATTCCCCAAGATTTTATACTTAATACAATCAATAATACTTCCACCTACAAAAATAATTATCAAGAAACTGAATACACTAATGTTAAATTTCCTATGGGCACCTAATAGACATAGGATTGCATTAAAGAAACATACTAATAGCTGGTCTCAAGGGGGTATTTCTTTTCCAGACTTTAATTTATATACTATCTCTTCTATTGTAAAAGTTATTACTTTATTAATAGATCAGTCATATGTCGCAAAATGGAAAGATTATTGGGAGCTAATTAGTATGCACTTCATGAAAATCTCCTTAACACATAAAAATATGATTGTAAATAACTCCATGTTATGGTTACTAAAGGAATTTTGTACTTCACCTATTACACCTAAACATATGGTTTGTTACCCATTAAATATTATTATTAGCTATCGTAACTTTATATTCATGCACCCTAAGTATAGGGAATGGAATTTTATTATATTCCTATAATGTATACTCAGGGTATGCTTTTGTCATCTACTTCTGAAGGAACTCATTTAGCTATAGATAATGATCTAAAGTACTGGTATCAGTTGATATCTGATAATAAAGTTAAAAATCTAGATTTCTTAAAACAAGAATTTGATCTAAGAGAAACTTGCTGGTTAGAGGTTCAGACCTTTAGACAACATCTCATTGATAGAATAGATCTAATGTCTATAACAGTTAAAGAATCTATTCCAACACTGATTGATTACTTGATATTAAATTTACAACATAAAGTTTCTGATAAAGGTAAACTTTAATACATACATAAAATTATCAGACAAGAAACTTTTTACAGTGTAGATACATACTGGAATTATTTCACTTCTATTAATGGGGACCCACCAAATCAACAAGATAAACAATATATATTGGAATCTGCCTATAGAACTACGTCTTCCATTGTCTGGAGACTTTATACATGGACATTTTACATAGATCTTTTATACACCTTTGATGATGAATAAAATAAATAATAAAGATAATCTATGTAAGAGATGTAATGTAGAAATTAATGCTGACTGGGCTCATATGTTTGATGACTGTATAAAATTGAAAGAATACTGGAAGTCAATTAATGAATTTTTGCAGGCTCTTTTTACAGATAATTTCATTATTTCTAAATCTCTTATGTTATTCAACACACCTGTACCTCAAAGTGTTAAAAAGGTTAAGCTTCCCTTGTTATGGTCTATTCTAGCAGTGGCTAGGAAAATAATAACCAGAAATTGGATTTCAGATACACCTCCTTCGTTCAATGAATTTAAAAATGTTATGAATATAGTGTGCCATATGGAAATAAACACAATTAGGTCAAGAACAACTAGAAAAACATCTTATTATATTGTATGGGATAATTTACAAAATTTGTTAAAAAAATCCTAATTTCAATAGCATGGTATTTTAGTTTAATTAATTGATCTGATTGTAGTGGATGTCTTTGTAAATACTTTAGTTGTTTTGTTGAATGTTATAATCATATCTATTTTTAATTACTTGTATAAAATTGTTATGATATTTCTCTTGTATGTTAAAACAATAAACCTGTTTTGAAAAAAAAAAAAGATACATTTGATTTCACTCATCCATGCCTATCAAACTTGCTGGCAATTTTTTGTTAGATTCCTGATAACATTATATCTTTGCAATTTCATTTTCCTCTCCTTTTTGAAGAAATGTTGTAGAAATTATTATTTATATGTCAGTTTAGAGTTTTATATTTAGTGCACAGATAATTATTATTATTGATTGCACATATTTCAAACTAAAGATGGCAAACATTAGCGATCCTCCTTATACAGGATTTGATCAACTTCAAGTCAACAACAGGTTTAACTGTAGTGACCTCCAGATTAGTGAGGCAAATAAAATAAATATAGTACCCGGAATGTAAAAGGGATAGAGATCCCTCGTAAGATAAAATGTGTTCTTCATATTATTAAAAGATTAGACACATATGTGTTATCACTGTAAGAAACAGAGTTAAAAATGTTTGCACTAATATCAGTAAGTATTGGAAGGACAGTAAAATTATCAGCTATATGTAAACAGCCCTCTCTCATCACCAGTGGTTAAGGGAGTGCTTCATATCTTTGGGATTAAAGGGTTCAGCCACTTGTTTACTTTGTCTTATGATATTAGCTGAATTCTCTGTATTATTTTATCCACAGTACATTACTAGCACTTATTGTTTTCTTCTTGTTTTATTTTATTTATTTGCTATTATTAATATGTTTTACTTTTACCGTGCTTATTTACAAATACCTTAATAATATTGAATTTAGAAGTTTGAAAGGAAAGTAGTTAGCTTTCTGTACTGATATAAAAAGCAGTTGGATAGTTTATAAAGTTAAGACACTAGTGAATGATCTCATCAATGGCAGTTTTTCCTTTTTATTTACTGGCTGTTAACTGGTGCAGAGGACTGGCCAAAGGTAGCAATTTCTTTCATAAACTAGGAATTACTTCGCACACAAAACATGGGGAATATATATATATATATATATATATATATATATATATATATATATATGTGTGTGTGTGTGTGTGTTTGTGTGTGTGTGTGTGTGTGTGTGTGTGTGTGTGTGTGTGTGTGTGTGTGTACATATATATATATATATATATATATATATATATATATATTGATATTGAAGGCAGTGGTTTGGAATAAATTCATGTGACTAAAAATGCATACATGTGTTTATGATAGGAACAGAATTTCTGTAAGGATAGGCTGACAGGGTCCAAGATAAAATATTCTTCATAATTCCAGAATGTAAGTGACCATATGTATATGTATGTATATATATATATATATATATATATATATATATATATATATATATATATATATATATGGTTCTAGGACAGACGATCGAAACAGACAAGACCGACTTCACCGACGCGAAAACACCGACACGGAAATGATCGACACTACAAACCACAGGTAAGGGGTTTAAAATTTGCTAATCAAGCCTACCATGTTCAGGTAAAGGGTTTAGATTTAACACATGCATAACACTGCCACCTTACCTGAACATGGTAGGCTTGATTAGCGAATTTTAAACCCCTTACCTGTGGTTTGTAGTGTCGATCATTTCCGTGTCGGTGTTTTCGCGTCAGTGAAGTCGGTGTCGGTCTTGTCTGTTTCGATCTTCCGTCCTAGAACCATATATATATATATATATATATATATATATATATATATATATATATATATATATATATATATATATATATATACATATATATATATATATATATATATATATATATATATATATATATATATATATATATACGTATATATATATATATATATATATTTATAAATTCAACCACAAGACTCCAGTACATATCACCATGATATAATACATATATTGCAAATGTAAGAATGTAGCAAGAACGGGAACTCAATAATAATTTTAATTCAATATAATATACATAAATGAAATAATTAGATGAAATAGCAGAGGATGAAAAGCAGTTAAGCCCTATGGCATCATCATTGTGTCAACAGGCAGTACTAGTAACAGAGTAATATATATATATATATATATATATATATATATATATATATATATATATATATATATAGTCCATACTTAAAGAAACAGTTCATCAAAAAACTAAATCCTTATATAACCCCCAAAATAAAACAAAGTAAACTTGTTAAATAACATCACTACAAATACTAATGTGAAACAATTCAAATTAAATGAAAATTAGGACCAACCAATCCTATTATCCATGCTCATTCAAACCTGGGTTAAACATTGCCCCAAAATGAATAATCCATATACTTTCTTTATGATTTAGAATAGTATGTTTATGCTTATTCATCAAACCATCTCCCACCACCATGTCAATACATACAAAAATAAAATGGGCAGTTGTGTGGTTTAACATGTGTTTGTATAAATCACTTCTTGGACGTCTACATTGAATATCACTCAAATTCAGTGGTATTCTCTGTTTAAAGGGTCTGCAAGTCAGACCCACATAGAATGCTCCACCCTGATACACCTCTAGATAAACCTCCCACTCACTAGTACAGGTGATCAAGTGTCTAATGGTAAACACCATATATGTGTTAACTGAAATCACTGACTTAGTTCTAGATACCACTTTATAATAGGAACAATTTCCACAAAATGTACAGCCAAAAAGTCGATGGGACTTGGTCTGATTACTTACTTTTCATGAAATCAGAATAATGATCACCTATCGTTCTGCCCCTGTGATAACCATAAAGGCAATTATTACCTAAAAGTTGACCAAAAAAAAGTATCAGACCTGGAAATATGCCAATGTTTATTAACTATAGGCTTTAGTTTAAAAGTATTTGTCCCAAAGGTAGTAATATGGTGAAAATTGGATGTGCCATCATTCTTGCTTTGCCTGCTATTAATCTCACCCACCTCTGAAATATTAAGCAAGCTATCCCGGGAACACTGCACAGATCTATTAAAAGGGGATTTGAAAACCCTAGGTGTATACCCCCTATACAAAAATCCATTCATCATGTCAGCCACTTCATTCTGAAAACACATTTAGTACTACATATAGTCTTTAATGTAGACATTGAGATTCTGGGGATATTCCGAATCATATGTTTAGGATGGCAACTCTCAGTGTACAGTAATGAGTTTTGGTGAATGGTTTATGATATATGCTAGTAGCTATTGTTCCATCTATCAATTTAGTTACACTGACGTCCAAGAAGTCAACATTAAATAAATAAAAAGGATAAATCTATAGGATGGAGTAAACCACTTCTCCAAGTGCAGTAAAGTATGTAAAAGGTAGACAAAATCGGAGAAGGGGAACACGGCAGAAAATACAGAGCTTCTCTTGTATCAAGATAGGATAAAACCCAATGCTTCACAGATGTAGAAGAATGCTTCCAAACACTCTCAGATACGCAAAAAAGCAGCTTTAATAAAAACGAGTTAGCGCTTTCACCATTTCGGCTTCTTCAGACTCTTCGGAGTTCCCCTTCTCCGATTTTGTCTACCTTTTACATTAAATAAATAAACCTTACCAGTAAATCTCAGTCCAAAATCATTAGCATTTAAACACTGCACAAATTGCTCCCACTTTGCAACAGATCCACACCATACTTCCCAACAATCATCCAAATAGCACTGCCACATATTGCGATGTCTAGAAAAAAATTGTCCTCATTATAAATATGCTTGAGTTCCAAATACCCCATAAATAAGTCAGCATATATCAGGGCAAAAGAAAACCTATATCCACCATTGATTTGCAGATACCAATCAGATTTATATCTAAACACATTGTGTTCCAAAACTATACCCAACATCTTCAAAATTAATTGGAACTGAATTTCAGAATACATCTTTGAATGTTCTTACCAATATTTAACAGCCATTAAACCACCGAAATGAGGAATGCTGGTGTATAGAGACTGTATGTCCAATGTTCACAAATATGCATTATGTGGTACCTGCAAATTGTTAATCAGCTAAAGAAACTCATTAGTATATTTAATACAGGCTCTAACAAAGAACAAAAGTGTCTTAAGCATACATTACAAATAGGCTGACAATGGTTTAGTTAGAGAACCCCTTCCAGATACTATGGGTTGACCAGAGGGATTGAGAACTGATTTATGAATTTTGGATAAAATTTAAAAATGTTGAAGTTTTGGATCGTCCACCATTAATTGATGTACCAAATTCTTTGTGATGAAACCCTTATCTTTCATATCAGACCAAACAAAAATCTATATAAAACTTGAATTCAATGGTAGGATCATGAGGCAATTTGCAATAAGAGATAACTTTACTCAGTTGTATGGACACTTCATAATCATAATCAACCCCATCCCAAATAACAATAGCACCACCCTTATCAGCATTCATAATATTTACACAATTATTCAAATTTGCCTTTTGTTCCTTTGTCATATTATGACTAAAAATCATAAAGATAGAATTTTGATTTAAATGTAATTCATTAATTACCTTTTGTTCAAATAACCTCACAATGGGATGATAGGCTGGTTGAAAGTTTGACTTTTTAAAATTGAATGAGGTGTCACTTAAATTACCAGCCTCACATCATTGCAAAAAATAATACTTCAAATTCAAATGATGACAAAACTGTTTCACATCCATGACAAAAGAATATAGAGAACAAAAAAATGATGGAATAAATCCTAAACCTTTATTTAACACATTGATTTCATCTTGAGTAAAAAGGTGGGAAGTTAGGATTCACCATCAAGTGATTTTCATCATTCACATCCGTATCAGTTGTATCAATCCCATGTTGAACGTTCGCATCTGCATCAGTCTTTTGAATTCGGTCTCGATCAGTCCTCCTCCTATGTTTTCTCCCACCCCTTCTAAAAGGTCTCTGGAGCATTTATTGATTAGGGAATTAAAATCAGCTTCCTCTCCCGTGTCTGTCTCTGTATCCGTATTATTGGAAGAGAACTCAGATGCACCAGAATCAATATTAGCTGAAACTGTGAATTTCTGGATTATGGAACGTGTTCTTTTTTTCGTTTAGATCTAACATTGTTCTTAGTGGTGTGAAATATTCTAACAGCCCTTTTTACATGCTTCTAAGAATAAGCCATATGGTTCTGCTAATCAGATAAATCATGTTGATATTTTTTAAGCCTACAGGAACATGTTTCAGATTCAAAACTATTGACTTCTTTGAGAAAATTTGTATGTTTGACATCAAACCCTTTCTGTAAAGAAAAACTCTAAACTTTCTCATAGTCTTGATTAAGTTTATCAGACAAAACTGCCCACTGTTGGTCGTAATGTTCAATTAGCAAAGTAATAATCATCTTTGAGGCAGTAATTTGAGTCTGACGCCACTTTTGTAGAAAATCCCCATTACTGGCTTCCACTCCTGGTTCCACTTAAACATGTAACCAACCCCCTTGGAGTGATGTTGGCATTCAAATATGCCCTCAACAATTTGTTATGTCAGACATTGGCCCTAAGTTTTTTGGCAGTTTCAGTAAGCACATTGAACATATCATTCATATTGGACTGTGTGGCTATGTTATTGATATTAACCACTTCCTGGATAAAAACAATAAAGTCATCCTTGCCCCCTAAAAAATTATTAAATAATGATCTAAAGTCCTGTCCCTCTGCCATTGCCAAAATACAAAAAAAGTGGCTTGTAAAACAATAAGTCAACATTGCAAAGCAGTTCAAATAAAGTCCCAAGCACAGTTATGACTTCAAACAATCAAAATCATATACTACCAACTTCAGTATCATTAAACACCTCCATTACCTGAAGTAATTGACTCAAGTGGTCCAGCTTGTCACCCCTTATATCTGCAATGTTTAGTATCAACAAATAAAATGAAAAAGAATATCAACCATATAAATAGTCCAACCTGCAGAGTCTCGTATCTGAAGTAATTAACTCAAATAATCCAGCCTTTCACCCCTTGTATCTGCAGCATCTTATATAAACATGTGAAACAATAAATGGATAGCTGCCATGTAAGTAGTCAAACCTGCACTGTCTTGTATCTACAAGTGGGAATGCTGGAAGTGAATGGCAGTGTTGTTCATGTCCTGATGCTCACCAAGAGTCTTTAATTTAAAAGGTTAATCCAGCCATCTAGAACTAATATTGTTGAATGAAAAACTGAAAACATTTGCCGAAATTATCCACATAATAGTTCCTACATGTAATCTCAGTTATAAGAAATGGAAGTTAGACAAAATTATATATTTTCTAAATCAGGAAAAGATAATATAAATGTTACCAAATAAATAAATAATGAGTATTCAATGAGTACTCTATTAAATGTACCCGTAAAGAGCTGGCAACAAATTCAAATGAATACGCATATCAGTGGTATGGCAGCATACAGCTGTGTTCAGAATGAATTGGCTAAGATGACTAACAGATTTTTGTATAGGGGCTATACACCTAAGATGGTCAAATCAGCTTTTAATAGAGCCGCACAGTGTTTCTGGGATAGGTTGCTTAATAGTTCGGAGGTGGGTGAGATTAATAATAGACAAAACATGAAAGATGGTACAGCCAGATTACCTTTGGTGCAAATACTATTAAACTAAAGGCCATAGTGAATAAACATTGGCATATTTTGAGGTCTGATTCTTTTTTGTTCAACTTTTAGTTAATAATTGCCTTTATGGTTATCGCAGGGGCAGAACAATACGTGAGCATCTTTCTGATTTCAAGAAAAGTTACAATACTATTCATCACACCAAGTCTCATCGACTTTTTGGCTGTACATTTTGTGGAAATTGTAAAGTGGTATTTTGAACTAAGTCATTCACTTTGGTTAACATGTCTAGGGTGTTTAACATTAGACACTCGATCACCTGTACCAGTGAGTGGGAGGTTTATCTAGAGGTGCGTCGGTGTGGAGGGTTCTGTGTGGGTCAGACTTCAAGACTCTTAAAACAGAGAATAACACTGCATTTGAGTGATATTCAGTGTAGGCATCCAAGAAGTGCTTTATACAAACACATGTTAAACCACACAACTGCCCATTTCATTTTTGTATGCATTGACATGGTGGTGGGAGATGGTTTGATGGATAAGCATAAACATACTATTCTTAATCGTAAAGGAAGTATATGGATTATTCATTTAGGGACAATGTTTAAACCAGGTTTGAATGAGCATGGTTAATAGGATCAGTTGGTCTTATATGAATTGTTTCACATTAATATTTGTAGTGATGTTATTTAACAAGTGTATTTTGCTTTGTGTTGGGGTTATATTAGGATTTTGTTTTTTGATGGACTTTTTCTTTAAAAATGGACTTATATATTACTCTGTTACTAGTACTTCCTGTTGACACACTGATGATGCCATAGGGCTTAACTGGTCCATCACAGTTTTTCATCCTCTGCTATTTCATCTAATTATTTCATTTATTGACACACTGATGATGCCATAGGGTGAAACCAGTTTGTGATCCATCCCAGTAGTTCATTCTCTGCCACTTCATCGAATTATTTCATTTAATTATATTATATTGAATTAAAATTAGTATTAAGTACCCGTTCTTGCTACATTCTTCCAATTGGAATATGTGTTTGTATTATAGTGTGGATTATATCATGGTCATATACGCTGGTGACTTGTAGTTAGAGTCATGAATCCGCTCCATTGCACTTGGGTGCCTTGAGTACTATCTTGGATAAATATATATATATATATATATATATATATATATATATATATATATATATATATATATATATACACATATATATATATATATATATATATATATATACATATATATATATATATATATATCTATATATATATATATATATATATATATATATATATATATATATATATATATATATATATATATATATATATATATATATATATATAAGTCTTGTATGACCAGACTTTACAAAGTAAAGGACAGAATCATTAATAAAGGATGCTTACCAAAGGTATGAAGAACTGGTAACTCTGTGCCCACCTGAATACTAAAACTGGGAATAGTACGTTCAACCAACAGTCAGAATCAAGAAAACTGCTTCTACCCAGAACCAGTCACAGGCTGAAGGAGGATATCTTTGGCATACAAAGTTATAGAAAGTTCAGTGTTTGTATCAAGTTCCAAATGATATTTGAACTAATTTGCCAAAGTAGAATATATAGAAGGAAAGTAATGCTGGCACCTAATAACAGATTGTTAGAAGCATTAATGAGTGTATCTTCTCTGTAGATGTTTAAATAGTATTTCATTAAATTCTGTATATGGGGGGCATTTCCAAATGCCATTAAGGAATGCATCCCATAACTTGTAGAATGGAAAAGAAATTGGATGGTCACTAGCAGTTATGTTGTTTTTGGGAATTAGGAATATAATTTCACTCTCTGCTCAGTGGACAATAGGTACAATGAGTTTTTTATTGCCATTCTGTGGTCAACCTTTGGGGTGTGCTGGGTCTACTACAGTTGCAAACATGTTGCTAGCTAATGACACACCTGCTCACTGCCACTTGTTAAGAAAAGCAATGTCTCAACATCCCAGTAGCCAAGTTTTCCATTTCTGCATAGCCCACCCAACACCATCCTAAAGTCAGCAATCACTCCCCAAGCTTAAATGTTCAATTCCCTTAAAAGCTAAATCTCAGACTCACTCCATAACCCTAAAACTCCCTGCTGCCTAACCTAAAAACCCTTTTTCCATTCTCTGACATTAAATCTCTCTCCGACTCCCTAATTCTAAACTCCTGTTCCTGCTCCCTAAACCTAATGTCCCCTTGTGTACTCCCTAAGCCTAAAATACCCCTCCCACTCCCTCTTCACAGCTGCTTACCTGAACCCATATTCAAGTTCAGTCACAAGCTGTAGGCTACAAGAGCTACAAAGCACTTGAGTCCCTGGTTTCGTGACACTGGTTTTCAAACAGTTGGGACTCAAGCACCTACAGTGCTCTTACCGTGCCATTATACAGATCCTTGTGTAAAATGCATGGTCAGTAGTGCTTAACTTATTTGTGAGCCTTTGGCGTGCAAGTACTGTTTATAAAGGAATGCAGCAGATATGTTGTGCCATTTATTGCAAATCTTTGGCATAATGTGTCGGGTTGTTGCTCTACAGTGTTGTGGATGAGAGTAACAGAAGGTTCATAGGTTCATAGTTTCATAGGTTCATACTAGGCTATCTGTCCTAGGGCATTTATAAGCCTAGCCACCCATTTTAAATTAATTTTGCTATGCCCTTTTTTGAGGTTAGTATACTGTGCCTGTGTCTAACAGTGACACAGAAGTGATACCCGGGGTAAACCTATGATCTCCCATCCACTCATCAAGATTCCTATTGAAGAGCGTCAGTGAGGGACTCTGCCTAACCTGGACTGGGATTTTATTCCAGAGTGAAGGGAGCCTCTGGGTTATGAATCTGTCCCTCCAGCATGTCCTATTTATTTCAGTGCTGAGGTTCATGTCTCTCAAGCATGTAGCTCAATGGGATTTGGATTTTCTGAGGTGCAGCATGTCCATTAATTCCGGGTTGGACATGGCTTTATACATCAGGCACAGATCGCCTCTGAGCAGGCGGTATGCCACTGAGTAGAGCTGGAGTTTCTTTAACTGGGCAGCATATGGCATCTGTTTGAGCCCTTTGATCCTCTTGGTGAGGTACTTTTGGGGTCTTTCCAGTTGCTGCAGGTGTCTGGTAAGGTACATCCCAAAAGGGACATTGTACTCAATTATGGGCCTGATGAGGGATGAGTAAAGAGGCACGATGACCTCCCCTGATCTAGATGTGAATCCCTTCATGATTAGGTGGGCTATATAACATGTTTTTCTAACCACTTTGGCCACGTGGTTGTCAAATGAGAGATTGCTATCAACTTGGGTCCCCAGGTCCCTAATTACATCTTCTGTACTTAATGGATTACCACCTATGTGGTAATTTGTGGGCACTTTGTTTTTGCCAAAGGGGATGACTATACACTTTTTGGCGTTTAGCTTGAGGCCATAGCTCTGGCACCAGTTGTCTGTTTCTATGAGGCCCTTTTGGAAGATGCTTGTTTCGGCTGGAGAGTCGATTATGGCACCCAGTTTGCAGTCATATGCGAACTTGGTCAGCCAAGGTCCTTCCATGTTGGCCTGTACCTCCGAGAAATATATACCGAACAAGAGAGGTCCCAGGGCTGAGCCTTGTGGGACGCCACTTGTAACTGGTTTGGAGTCTGACATGGCTCCAGCAATTCTAACCATGTGGGTTCTGTCCTTGAGCCAGTTTGCAACCCATCTAGTGACATAGGGGTTTATATTTAAGCTGGTGAGCTTATCCATAATGCCCGAGTGGGGTATTGTATCAAAGGCTTTTGCGAGGTCCAGGTAGGCTGTGTGGACCACCTTCCCCTCGTCAATGGCCTTGGTGACTGTTTCAAAGAAATCGACCAGGTTTAAGAGGCAGGATCTGCCCTTAACAAAGCTGAACTGGGTAGGATCCACTTTCTGTAGGTCCCCAATATTTTTATTTATGAGGTCCATGATGATCCTTTCCATAGCTTTGCAGACCAAGCTAGTCAGGCTTATGGGGCAATAGTTTCCAGGATCTGTTGAGGCACCACCTTTGTGGAGAGGGACCACTGTTGCTGTACGCCACTCTTTGGGTACATATCCTGTAGTAAGGCTGAGATTGAACAGTAGTTTTATGCTTGGGTTTAGCTCTCTTGGAGTTCATGTAGGATGCAGCCAGGGACACTGTCTGGTCCCATTGATGCTGTGTTTTTTGCTTTGGAGAGGGTGGCTCTTACCTGAGCATCTGAGATGTCAGGGGGGGCAGCACTCTGCTGGGATAGATATTTGCCCTTTTGGTGGGGAGGGGGAGGAGTTTGCGCTGATCCTGTCAGCAAGGATGTAGGCAATGTCTGTGGGTTCGGTGTATTTTTTGTCATTTTGGACTAATTCTGAACATATCTGGGAATTCCCACACAGGTTCCTAACATAACTAAAGAAAGCCTTGTGATTATCCTTAGTGTCCTGTGCAATTTTTCTCTCGAAGCTGGCCTTAGACGATTTTATGAGTGTCCGTAGTTTTTTGCTAATACTGATCAGAGATGCCTTCCCTTTTTGGGATTTTGCTCTATCATGTAGTAGCTTCCTCCTTCTATTGTATAGTTTGTTTATGGCTGGGGTCCACCAGACAGGACGTCTGCCTTTGGAGGATTGGGTCTTGGTTTTATTTGGGATTGCATGATTCATGCATTCCTGAAGGTGTTCATAGAATGCGTTTATAAAGGATTCTGCTGTCTGGGCCGTATTTTCCACAAGCCCGGGGGCTTTGAAGGATTCCACCTCGATTTTGAGGAGTGTGAAATTTGCTTTAGAGAAGTTTTTCACTGTGGTTTTCTGGGCAGGGGGTGGGGTCGGGATGTGAATATCCAGTGAGTTTAGTTTATGGTCTGATCTTACCAATGGGGGATACACTTCTGGTCTGGAGCATAGAGTCCCCATGTTGGTGATGATCAGGTCCAGTATGTTTTCCCCTCTTGTGGGAGTGGTAGCAAGTTGTTCCATAGCATTTGAGTTTAATAAATTCTAGGAACCTTTGGGCTAGGGTGTTGGAGCTAGAGTAATGCTCCCAGTCTATGTTTGGGTAGTTGAAGTCACCCAATATAATGGTGTTTGGAGAGACCTTCATATTTTCCAGTGTTCTCAGGGAGGCCGAGTTGGGTTCCTGGGTTTGGGAGGGTGGTCTGTAGCAGGCTATAAACTGGAAGGCAGTTTTACCCACTGTTAGTTGCACATGGATAGTCTCTGGTGCTTCGTGCTGTGCCACCAACCTGGAGGTGTGGGTATCTTTGACGAATATTGATACTCCCCCTCCTTTTGTGGTTCGGTCCAAGTTTTGGGTCCGAAAAGCATGGTATGAGGTATAACCTGGTAGTGCTGGGGTACTCTCAGGAGGCTTGAACCAGGTTTCTGTTACTGCACAGATATCGATGTTCTCCATGCTAAGGAGAGGTTTCGAGTGCGTGCATCTTGAGGTTTAGACTTCTGGCGTTGAGTAGCATTACTTTTAGTTTCTTATCCCTTGTGATACCTATGGTGGTGGGTTTGTCTTTTGAGCCTTGCCTAAAAAAGGCACTATGGGGGTAGCAAGAGCCTTTGCCAATATCCAAAAGCCCAGGGGTGACAGGTGCAAGCCATCCCTAGCGAAGCATCGTGGCTTGTCGAGCATGTCATCCCAGGCTGACAGGCATTGGATCCCCTTTGAATGACACTTAAGCCAATTGTTGAAATTGATCATCTTGTCTTCATATTGTGGCATCATTCTCGGTGAGGGTAAGATGCTACTCAAGGTCAGGGTCATACCGGCCTGGGCTACATGCTCAGAGAGCTCCTCTATGTCTCTTTTCATGTAGTCCAGGGAGGTACGTCTCAGGTCATTCACACCAGCATGGACAATGACTGAGTCATATTTGTATTTGCCTTGGAGTGACCTGAGTGCTTGTGTTATGTGGTGGATCCTAGCGCCCGACTGGCAGCTCACCATGACCTACTCCTTGTTCAGCCTGGTGAGCGGGACGTCAGTGTGCCTGGCGATAGAGTCACCTATTACAAGTGTATCAGGTGTGTTGTTTAGCCTTAAGGGCTGTGACTGTTTGGCACACTGGCTTTGTCAGCTATGTGTTGCACGTGTTTTGTTTTGGGGTAGCGGTTGCTTGGGTGTCTGCTTTGGAGGTCTCTGCTGCTTAGCCCAGATTTTTATTTAGAGCCTCCGAGTATGTTTTTGTGTGTTTATGTGTTTGGTTTGCTGTCGTGGTAGGTCTATGTGAGACTGGAATTGTAGTGAGTCTGGTTTCCTTCTCCTCCTGACTGGTTACACCAGTACTGAGTTAAGAGATCTTAGCCTCCAGTTTGGCTATATGGTTGCATCTCTCACATTTGTTGGAATTTGTTGGGAGGAAGAGAGGGTTGCCTGTGTACATGAGGCAGTTGTAACATTGCCTCAAGATTCCCAGATTCACCAGCTGGACCGGAGAGGAGATTGACAACTGACCTTTGGACATGCTAGAATAGTATTGGGAATTCCTTTATAACTGAAAAAAGGGCCAATGGGGGACAAGGTACTCAAGGAGAGTTTGTGAGGGTGCAGTGCTTTTAATTTTTATATAATTGCTTTAGTGAGCAAGTGCCAGGTAACTTAGGAGGACTGCTAACTTATTAATGGAATCTAGTAATGCACTCAAGAGTGAAGCAATACTCTCTTGCTTGGAATAAAAAATAAATCAACAGAATTGGTTAGATAATATTAGTAGGTGATTGAGTTTTTTTTCTTTAGACATAGATAAAGAGAGGAAGACCATATCGTGGTTGCAAGATATTTTTGGCAACTGATTCTTCTCCCTTTTAGGTAAGGCAGTAAGAGATTTTACAGCAGTGTACACTGTTGAATCAGTTGTTGATTTTGTGTTGTTGATATGCATGGATGTATTTAAAGATGGATGAGGGCTAAGTCTTTAAACTAGCAGACTCAGACAACATTTTGATTATTGTAGGTAAGTGGTACTGGTACATTAAATAGGTCTTTAGGCAATGTCTGTATGGTAAAATGTATATAAAGAAGCAACATAATTTAAGCAGGTGTTTCTACTTAATAGAGAGGCGGGACTTATCATTTACACATAAAAAGGCAGTTCTTTAGATGATAACATTTCGACTTTACTCTAGGATTAAAATATATTTCAACTGACAGCTTTTGTATCCTTTTACAAAGCTTAGTTTGGTACAGAAATTTGATATGTCTTTTACTAGGCATTAAAGTCATACTTTCTTTTTCATGTTCATTAAACACTAAAATTATGTTTTGGAGAGAAGGCCTCTTTCAGGTAGCTTATCAGACAGTGACACAGCTCATCTTAGTGTGTGGATTTTTGATTTTTTTTTTCAGTTATAGAAGGCAGAATTTTCTTAGTTATCTAAGAAAAAATACAACATGTATCTGAGGGCTCTTCAGTTCTTCCATGTATTTAGAACTCTTAATCCTAGTTTAAATATCTATATCTATCATACATATATCTATATAAGTGTGTGTGTATGTGTATATATATATATATATATATATATATATATATATATATATATATATATATATATATATATATATATATCTGCACTTAATTTAGTAGGGTGCAGCTTAGGTTGACAGATGTTTTGTCAGCACACTTTGGTTGCCAAAAAGGGATCGGTAACAGGTGTGCCATTTTGAAGTTGTATTAACAGGGGGGTTGGTGGTGGTGCAGGGGAGGGGCTTGTCTCCAGCAAAAAAAAAAAAAAAACAGTTTTAGAGTTTGCATGCTCAGAGGTTATGTGATCAAAGTATGTGTGTTGAGCTGCTGCAAATGTAAATTTTTGGTGTCAACATTTGCAACTTTGATATTTGATAGTTTCTGTATATATGAGCCTATATATGTGTGTGTGTGTGGGGGTGTGTGTGTGTGTGTGTGTGTGTGTGTGTGTGTATATATATATATATATATATATATATATATATATATATATATATATATATGGTTCTACCTCACATAAACGAAACACCCAAAACACCGACAACGCAATCACCGAAACCACATAACCGACAGTACAAAAACACGAAATCCCACATGCCCGACAACGAAATAACCGACGGTACACAAACACGAAACCTCATACACTGCACACACCACAATCAACAAACAAAACACATTCCCCATCCAAAAACCACATACACAACACAAGCACACCAAAATCCCTACAAACCCACACTAAACCTCACATACACAACTACCTACAACCCTAGCCCAAACCCTAACCCTAAGGTCCGTCACTAACGCACACTTACCTGGCCCGCTCCCTAACCCTAACTCACTTATCCCGCCCCTAACCCAAACACAATCACTACCGCACACTTACCTGACCCGCTCCCTAACCCTAACTCACTTAACCCACCCCTATCCCCACAGACCGTCAATATCCACACTTACCTTACTCGCACCCTAACGTCCGTCACTACCGCATACTTACACAGCCTTTTCCCATGTCGGCATCCTCGGCGTCGGTGCTTTCATCCGTCGGGTCGGTCTACTGCACTGTCGATCTTCCGGGTCCCGTCGCGTCGGTCTTCTCAGCCGTCGATCTTCTGGGGCTTGCGATTTCCGTGTCGATGTTCCGGCATGTCGTTTAAGTGAGGTAGAACCATATATATATATATATATATATATATATATATATATATACACACACACACACAGGGAGGGAGAGATATACAGATTCAGATATAGATTTTTGTATAGTAATTCTTTACTGTATGGAAGAGTGACATCGTTGAAAATTATATTAGAGGCAGGAACTCATGATTATACATGGCACGACTGCTGTTGTATATATAAAGAGAGAGAGGGAGAAATCTTTGCTGTTTTCCAGTTTCTGCACTTGTTTGTTTAAAATTCAGTTTTTCCTGACTTGTATTCATCTGGTTCTTTATTTCTAAGGTTGAGTTTCCATAACAGTTCTACTCCTGCAAAGAAAGTATATGCTGGGGATGCCTAACGACTATAAACAGCAACCTCATTGATAGTTATACTGCTACTGCTAGTGTGTATTTTGTAGTGACAGTGGTTTTGCTGTAAGCTCTTATTCAGTTAAGAAATAGTCTTTTAAATACTTGACAGTGCCTCTCTTCTTTTCTGTTTTACATTAAAATCTACTTTAGTGGGTGTGCATGTTTGTGTGTCACATTTCTTTATGGGAAGTGAGCAGCAGCCTTATTGCTGGATAAACAACTGCCAGAGTGTACCTTGTAGTGATATTGGCTGTACAATAATGCCCCTCTTCAATTAATAAAAACAGTATTTAAACGATGGCAACTTTCTTTTTTTTAAAACTATCTTTGTGTGAGTGCACTATCTCAATATCACTTTATCGAATGGCTATTTAGTGAATAGCCAATCAATGAACCCCTATTTATTAAAGCCACACTTCATTGAATAGTGAATTTTAACTAGAACAAATCAGTGGTTGGCCACCATCTGGAATATGCCATTTTCCCCAATGTAGTGTGTTCTTGGAGTTGGTATATTTAGTTGGGGGGTATGGAGGCATAGGCCCCCACCTTGGTAGGTTTTAAATTTTATGTTTTTTTTTTTTTTTTTTTTACAGTGGTTTGGCTGGCCAGCTGCTGATTTCTCCTAGTTAAAATCCACCATTCGATGAAGAGCAGCTTTGATAAATAGGGGTTCAACAAATGGCTATTTGCTGAATACTCATTCGATAAAGTGATTTATACACGAGTGCATCTGCAAGTTAGTGGGGGTTATGTGTCATGTTTATGCAGGGGAAGAATATTGAGAAGGATTCTTAGGGGTTGTAAGCAGCAGCCCTTGCCAGCAATAGGAAGAAACAGCAGCTGCATGACTCTTGCAGACAAGAAAATGCAAATATACATTTTGATGTCTTTGGATCTGGCATTTTTGTAAAAAGTGTGGACTTGAGAGGAAGGAAGTGTAAGTAAATACACTAGTCTCTTAGCTCCTTGTGTTTGTAGTAGTAATTGAAAAGTTTAGGTTGTGAGGGTGGCCTAATGGTTGAGGTGTTTGCCTTGCAAGCACAATGTGCAGGGTTTGAGTCTCACAAAGGATTAATTGGCTAGGCTTAACATGGCTCAGAAGAGCAGTTAGCTTAGTACTAATCTATGAACCTATGATAATACCTATAGTAGTATCTGGTAGGAAGATCAGGAAAGGAGCAATGTAGTGCAAAGTCAAGTGGGCTAAGTAAGGAGGAAGGGAAGGTTCTGTGATGCAAAACTAGATAAAATGGATGATTATATATTTTTGTATACTTTTAATAGTATATCGTAAAATACAAACAAAAGTAAAACATCCATTTCAATTTACAGAAGAAAACATTCAATAACTCAACATCTGCAAGGATTCCAACAACTTATTTATATGGCAAAAGAAAAATAAATACACTCACCTTTTCCTTTGTAACCAAGAGACACAACATTATCATACCCCCTCACTCAGTTGCACTAAGTACTAAATAAAATAAAACAACAATTCCCTTTATGTTCCAATGACAGATGGGTCTCTAACTGATAATATAATCCCACTTTGCACGGATCTACTTTATTTACGCAAAAGCTTAAAACAGCGAATGCATATGCATCGAACCATATGCATCGAAAACTATAAACGGAAATCTCCGTAGGTGGAGATTTCTGTTTACTTCAATGTAGTGCAATCTCGGAGTTGGTATATTTAAGTAGCAGGGGGTGTGGGGGGTGCAGGGGGGCTTGCCCCCCTGCCTACTGCTGTTACATGTCATGTTTGTTGTGTAGTTCCATTTTTATTATGTTTCGATGGTTTCTCGGTTCAATGCATATGGTTCAATGCATATGCATTCGCTGTTTTAAGCTTTTGCGTAAATAAAATAGACCCCTTTGCACAACTTCTTAAAAATCTGCTTTTCTTTTCCCTACTTTCTTGCAAAAATAAAATTATGTAGTAGGTTATAATAGTGCCCTAGATCCCCTGTTCTCTACAACTCATTCTTCTTCCAAGCATGAGCTATATAGCTCCTGACCCAATCCCCCAGAATGAGCAGTATCATTTTTTCAAATAACATCCATCATTGTCCTCTCCCTATCCCAAATAGGTAGAATTCCCATTATTTAGGAACCTCTCTTCCAAAAATAGTTTCCTATTCCTGTAAAACATTTTGTCAACACACAGTTTGAGCATGACAATTCCAGAACATATAAATATGGCCTGCTTCAGTCTTCCCACATCTCCACCATTTCCAATTCCTAATGTACTACCCCTGCACAGCTGACCTAGGTTTCTAAACCGTCAGTGTACCCCTCTCATATGATGATCCCAAACTACTGGAAGTATCTAATTTATTTAACACACATCACTACACTAAGCCTCCAGTCTCTCTTAGATAGTTTCAGTCTTCATTATCTTCCCAGTTCTTTTGCAATCTGTTCATTTCCTCCGCAAAAGCAGGTTTTACCAACATTTTATAAACCTTACTACAGGTCTTCATTTAAATTTACTTACTTCAGAAAGTGATGGCCTCCCAACTATTAACCTCTCAGTATCAGAAATTCCCTGCATTCCATTTGTCCTAATGCAGTTTTTCACTGCCGGTTTTAATTATTCATACTTAAACTGTGCCCTGTATGGCATTTGAAATATAACTTTAAAATATGACCATGCATCAAACTAGAATTCTCAAGTACTATTTCTTTCTAACAAGTGATTAACTGTTGTCGCCATCACAAATAGATCAGACAGTATAGAGGTAAACAAACTCCAGTGTAGCCCAGGGATTTAAAAATAATAATTTTAATGTAAATCAAGACTTACATGCAAACTACATGAACAAAATACAATAAAATGCTTAACAGAATTACCGTGTTTATTATGAAATTATTATTTTTAAGTCCCTGGGCAAAATTATTATTTTTTAATCGCTGGGCTACTTTGGAGTCTGGTTACCTCTACAGTGCCTGTTTGTGTTATTTGTGCTAGTGATGAGCATTGGCTTGAAGTTTAGGCACTGTTAGTTTCTACGTGAAGTGATTAACTGTCCTGATTCTCTAATCCAATGTCTCCACTGTAAGAAATGTCCTGAAATCTTAATGTTGTGATTATTCCAAAACCCCAGTTCTAGAAGACTGAATACAAAATCTTGGGAGCCATCCAAAACCTATTCAAAATGTCATTATGGTGGCATTCTTCCCACCTTACATTGGAAAACTTTTCATGTTGCCTGGGATCTCAGGAAAAAATATGGCTACCCCTGCAGCCAAGGCATGTAAGTGAACATCTGGCATCTCCGACCCACTCCACCCCATCCTTGGACATCCTTAATCTATCTTTACCAAACCAGCTACCTTTCCCATTCCACCAAAAGCCATCACAGATTACTTGAATTTTCACCAAACACCTAGAAGCAGCTCCTGTCCCTGAGATATGCTGGCTAACTTATAAGATCCTTGGCAAACTCATCATTTAAATTAGGTTAATCAGGCATATTGAAGTAAAAATCCTTGATTACCACTTTGCTAAAAGGGCAGAATTGTATTATACAGACCTGAAAAATTAACTCTAACTTAAGCTTGTCCTGTTTCTTCTATCATTATACAGACCTAAATGCTTGGCCTCATCTTTCCTCAAGAACCACTCCTTTCCAATAATATGTTTAGCAGGACCCAGTCTAAACTGAACAGGTTTAGTCCAGCTACACTGTAACCCAGAAATAGTTTTACATTTTTTTAAATATTCCCACCACCCTTGGCAACACTAGGTCCAGACAACATGTCTGCAGAATACAATCATCTGAAAACATACAAAAATAAATTCCATTCCCTAGTGATGTCCTTCACATATTGATATATCTGCTGTACTAAGGTTTCCACGGTCAAAATACAGAAATGTGAGATTGGGGGCAACTCTGTCTAGTACACCTTGTAATGCTTATGTTCTGAGTGATTTCCCTGTTTATCACTAACTGTGCCCCTGCATTCCTGTAAAGCATTACAACCAATTTTACAAATTTACAACGTATATTCACTTGTTTTAACACCATACCAATGAGTGAAATGTTATTTTAATCTCAAAAAATACCACCCCTGTTTTATCCTATCCCTCTTTTTCTGCATAAAACAATAAACTTCTTAACAGCCACCAATTACTATTTGCCATACACTATTTAACAAAGTCTCTTTGACTTTCCATTAATTATCTGGGTAAATAATTATTCTAGTTTTTTGGCACAGCAGCTAAAATCTTTGCACCCATATTAATTAATGAGATAGACCTGTAGTTTCATGGAAATCTTCTACTGTGCCCACCTTTAGGTAGCAGTACCTCTAGTGTCTTAGTAAAAGAGTCAGGTACAACGCCCTCCTTTGCCCCTGCATTGAAAAACCAAGCCAGTTAGGGTGCCAGAACCCTCTTAAGCATCTTGTGAAATTCCACTGTAAAACCATCAACTCCTGGATATTTTCCAGATTCTTTATCATTTCCTCTCCTTCTCAAACAGCAATGTCATTATCTAACGCATCAGATTCTAAACTTGTCATTTGGTGGCCATTTCCCTTAAACCAATTACCATCCCCAGATTGCACTGATATGTCATCGATCTACAATTTTAGATGTCAATTCTGTTTTTTATTTTGCCTTCAATTTAAGCATCTGCTTCTGTGTCAAACCTTTTGCATCTTCCACCTCCCTTATGTCCTGATTCTTTTGCAGTAACCTTACGTCTTCTTCCCATAGTTTTATCTTCCAAATGCCCCACACTTTCAGTGCCCCTCCTATCCATAAACTGTCTAAAAGCACATTTCAGTGCATCCCACTATAAACCAAGAGAGATGGCTGATCTTTGATTCCATTCATTCCACCTAGAGATCTTAGTCTCCCTAATTAATGTTTTCCCCTCCTTTCATTATCAATACAATGCCAGGAATTCCATTTCTATCTCCTCATGTTTGAATCTTTCTTAGGAAAAATTTATGACATACTCACATGCACATGATTTGAAAAACATCTCTCACCTATATAAGCCCGTTCCAACCCACTACTACTCATTAAAAACCTATCTAACCTACTAGCTGACTCCTCCTCAATTTTTGGAAAAGCAAATGCCAGTGCCATTAATTGTGTCCAGTACCATACATCCTCCCACTCCTCCTCTGTTATCCCATGCTAAATAGTTGTCAGTGCCTTAGAATTTGACTCGCTGCAGCCAAATTAACTATCCCATCTCTCCTTTCCACTTCCACATTGATGTCCCCACCAATTGCTTCCTTTCACACTATCATAGAATTCCCCGCTACTGAACATAGGAGGTTGAGAAAATAATCAGGAGAATCTTCATTACTGCCATACAGTGTCCCTATTTTCTGATCTTCACCTATTATAATGATACCTACTATAACCCACCTTCCTTCCTGGTCTTCTTTGGCCACCTCAGCTGCTTCTCCCACACACTTTGCAATCATAAGAATTACCTCTCTCTCTTCTTTCCACCGTTAACCATATTACATCCTACTGCCTCGTATAACATTCTTCCATCTTTAATGCCTTTGGTGATAAATCTTCTTCCACTGTAGGTAACTAAATTAATCTTATCCTCTTTCCACTCCCTCCTCTGTAATCTTCCTTCCTTCCTTCCTTCTGATCAGCCATCCCAGTCTGTGTCTATACAGACCCCTGGATCCCCATAAGTTCTATGCCCAGCTCCTATGGCCATGCCAGCTGAAAGGGCTGTGTGCTTACCTATGTGGGAAGATCACTTTGGTAATATTTTACTCCCACCTAAAGAGACCTTTGATTATATGTATCCTTATTACTCAGCTTGGCTCCCATTATAAACCTTATAATTGTAAGTCAGACAAATAGAATATATAAAGCAACTTGCCCTTCCTGCTCACCACCCCAATTAGTACAACAGGCTTTTAATGGTTTCTGTACATCCCTTAAACCTAAAGGAAAACAGCAAATATAATACATTTATATAAAAAGTGACTAGATAGTTATAAACTTCAATTTCATAATTAGCACTGAATTAAACATAATAAAATGCCATCTCCCATAAGTCTATATATGCATAATGCAAAAAATCCACCTTCTTAGTAGCACTGATTTCCTATGCTGAATCTTAACTCAAAAACGAGGAGTTCAGGTGGTCACTATGAAACCACAAAGCATAACAGCTAACAAAGATACCTAGTCAATTATTTATTTAGGCTCCCTTCAAATATATTGCTCTTTTTCTTAATAATTTAATAGTAACCTGTTCCGATATAGTCTTTTGCTCACGTTGCCTTTTGTTTTTTTTTCTTGTCATAATCCTGTACATTCTTTGAAAGCAAGAAGTGGCTATTTGCTGCAGTCACATTAGAGAGCTCCTCTACTAATGTATTATCAGACTGGTCTGTTTGATTTCTGCCGGTCAGGTCAGAAAGTTCATAATGCTCCTTATTGCATGTCTCCTCAGGTGTAGTCAAAAATACAGTCCCTTCTTGAACACTTTTTTGGGTCAGTACTTTACCTTCAGTGTCTTCATTTCCTTTTTTGGAATCACATTCCAACCCTGCAACTCCTCCTCATGTTTTGGATCTCACCCTCTTCACTGATCTATGGCGCAGTCCACTTCCTGATTACAAAGAACTTTGTAGTTTCCTTATACTTTTGAAACCCCCCTTCCTTTTCCATCTCTCTGCACAAGATGAATTTATCCCTTTACAGAGGCCTGACCATGTGAGACAAATTATTGCACTGCCTGCAGGGTTACATAATGCTTCCTTTTACCCTCTATGAAACTACCAGCTCTGCTGGATAGGCACACCACAAAACTCTGCTTCAGTCCTCTTATAGTTTTCACAAATGCTGTCTGTTTCTTGTAAACTTCTTGAGGGTAGTCCTGATACTCTCAGATCAGCTCACCATCTGTACTCACACCATGCGGAAGGACTAACTTAAACTCCACTGTTTGGCAGTATATGCATATAAATTAATTCTAACTTGTGTCAGGTGTGCATCACAGCTGTTACTTCCTATTCTTCAGTTTCCCAATCCAAACTCATTGTAGCATATAGCAGTAGAAGAAACCTGACCAGACCTTTTCTTCAACTGATTATGCTATACTAGTTATGTTTCCTCTTTACTGATGATTTTTGAAATTATCTAAATTATTGTGTAAACTAAAAACCATGGCTTCAAGTTACTCTACCCTTTTCTGTTGCTAATTTGTTTTATCATTCTTTTTGCACAAAAACTCTTGAAACCATAATAATTCAAGTTGGATTTGACTAATAATGCCATGTTGTTTATGGGTCAAGTCTTGCAAGCCTCTTGTTTTCACCAAAATTGCTTGCAACATTTCAAATATTTATGTCATCATTGATTTCTCAGAACTGACCCTATGCCCCTCATTCATTTCTAAAACATCTATTTTAAGTTTAGCCACCTCCGTACTTTGGAAATCTGACTTTGTTGCAAGCTTGGCAAACTCTTAATAACAAGGGCACTGAGAGCCAGGGAAAACTAAACGTCCACGTGGAGTTTCAAGTCATGCCCCCTCTGTGGGGTATTTTCCATGGGGTGACCTGATAGAATGAAGTTACCTAAAACATAGTATGATATGTAAAATGTTTACTGATGACAGACATGTGATAGGAAATGAAGCTTACTTGCGTGAAGAATGTAATTGTTTATCAAAATTGTATGAAGTCATGCAAATTCAAACCACTACATTAAAAGCCATTCAGATGAATTTGGACCGAGCAGACATTAAATATGATGGAAGTTAATTTAGTAAAAATGTAGAAGGGAGAGAGGCAAGGAATGAGAAATCAATAGTACATGATATAAAAATCTGGGATATTATACCACAAATGAAAAGGAGAATGTATCAATGAAACCGAGAATAATTTAGATACATAATATATAGTAAATATTTCTTCTAATATGTTTAGAAGCAATGAAAAGGAGTTGTAAGACAAGATGGTAAACTAAAGAAGACATTGCAGAAGGATGCCCAACAATAAAAAGAGAAATGGAAAAAGCTCTGAATACAATAAGAACTGATTGTACAGCCAGGCAAGATAGCCTGTTTTTTTTTTTTTTTTTGTTGTTTGTTTTTTACATAACTAGAAGTAATATAACTGAGAAGTTTATTTATTTCAACAACTATTACAACAAGAATTTCCATCTTCATTTGGGAAGAAGGTGACATTGCTTGTTGAGAGAGTACAAATGTTTTACATGAAACCAATTGTGTAAATTAGAAATAAATAATACAGGGACAGACTAATGGAACTTAAACTGTATTCAGCATATTGCAGACTGCTTACAGTAGATTTAATATAGGCTGTGATGATGTGGAATGTTACCATCTGTGCCAGGGAGAATAGGGCAGTGCTTGTGTAACATATGCCAGCATGACTGGGTGGAGTTTTGTAAATAATTTTGTGTCATTTGACTATCACACTAGCATGTACAGATGCATGTGTTAAAAATGTATCAACAATGTTATTATAACTGATTAAATGTTTATGTTTAAACAAAGAATTCTGGAAGGGAAGAGTAGTTGTTTTTGAAATTGTTCTATAATTTTTGAATGCTGCAACAGATCTTAGCCAAGCTCTGAATGTGTATTGTACCAGAGTCAGGTCATCAAAAGGGATGTCATTCTATAACCAACACTGAGAGGATAGAACTCTCACAGCAGTTTTTGTTTTGTTTTCTTTGGAACCTGATATAAAGATCTATGTCAGTTATCACAGTTAGTTCAGTTCAGTTAGTTGCAAGCTGATCACCTGGCCTTGTGGAAGTAAGCATCTCAGCATCTAATCTTGTCTTGCTGTATTAATTAATTAACTAGGGAACATGTATTCTTTAGGACTAGTTAAGTAGTGTTTTTCTGCTTCTGTTTAAATCTGTCTGTGTTATTCTTATTTCTCCTTTGATTGAAACTCTGGTGTTTATTTTACCTAGAAAAAGATGAGAATACTAAATATCTATTTTATTATTTATTATTAAATATTTTATTCCTTTCATTGTGGCTGGTCTTTTAGAGAATACTTTTAACATCTTGAGAGTACTTCTGCTTATTTTAGTGATGCCAAGGCCACTCCAAAAAGACTTGATGCTTTAGTTGTACTCTACCATTTATATTAGTATTGATTTTACTCAGTATATTTGGATACCTTTGTAAGAGCTTGAGAGTGACTGACTGGTGGCAGCATAGTTACCTTATAATATGGGCAGAAGGGGTAAATCTGTACCATCCTTTCTCAGAAGTGTGTGTGTGTGTGTGTGTGTGTGTGTGTGTGTGTGTGTGTGTGTGTGTGTGTGTGTGTGTGTGTGAAAATCAAATACCCAGGTGTGGGTATGCCCGCTACTTGGAACTGGTGCATGAGTCTTGTTTGGGATCTGGAAAGACAGAGAGACCAGTACCAGGTCTGAATTGTGTTCCCTGTGTGCTCTTGGGGGAAATTGTGCTTGATACAGACAGCTGCATATGAAAATACTGTGTTAATCCATTTCTGTTTTAGTGGCTGTCTCTCACCAGTGTCAGTGTCTGGTGTGGCAATCTAAATTAGTAATGGTAGCTTCTAATCTTGCATACTGGAAAAATTGATAATAAAATAATTTTTTGGATAGACTTCTGCTTGATAATAATCTGTTTATCATTTTCATAAAGAAGAAACAGTACCTTGACAATATTTACAGTTGAAATAATTTTCACTAATGAGAAACTTAACCTTTCCCATACAAACATGAGGAATTTCCTACTGCCTGCAGAGCATAATAAAATGGTACTTTTCCATTATCGGGGCAACAGCTGTAATCAGCGTTTGAAATTTACTCTAATCCAAAATCTGTCATTCTATCAATTTTCTATGTTTGTAAGAGCAATGTTTAAAATGTATCTGTATTTTTGGGACTTTGTCCCTCCAGTTATATATGTCTTTGTTCAGATTTCTGTATCTTAGAGGTTGAGATGCATGGAGCACAGAAGGGCTTCCCAAAGTGAAACTGTCATACAAACGCGCGATGATAACAGCCTCTTCTCTCAAAGGTTACTCTTCCACTGAAGTATCTGACTCTGCTGATTCAGGGTGTCTAGAAAGCTTGTTCACGAACCAAGCACGGTAAGTAATGGTGATTATTAAGATATTGGTGTAGGGGCTTTAAGTCCTTATAAGTGATCATTTGTTGAAGGAAAATGTGTTGTTTAGATATTGTAAAATTAAGGGAGATGAAGACAGATTTTCTGGTTTTAAATATGGAAAACATTAACCATGTGTTTTTTTAAGGGGGAAGAATCACAATGAGCTTATTCAAGATCTTGAGAAGTGTGGGGACTTATGGTGACTTATTGTCAGAATGTTTACACCTGTAACTGGAAAGATCTGTTTGTAAATGTGATTTACTACATGTCCTTATAGTTTAGCTAGGGAGCAGGCAGAGACCGTTTTAATGATTGCTTAGGGAGAGGTGCACATCCTTCTCATAGTTATGCAGCAGGTAGAAACTGCTTTGGGAGATGTAGAGAGAAGTTCTGGCATACAACATTATTTAGATCACTGCAACAGTAGTGTAAGTTATATGGGCACATCCCACGGCAGCAGTTTCTTTTAACATTTACTGTTGCATGTTTACATTACTGTGGTTTCACTGGCGGAGTTGTGTAGTAGTATCTGTTCGTGCACATATTTTATTTTATCATGGGGTACTTAATGCGTTTTGTGTCAGATCAGGTGTGTTTTGATATGCCTCCACTTGCAGCCTGTTGTGATGCTGAATGACAACTTCAGTGAAGACTGAACACATGCTATACATGTTGAATGTACATTCATTATTGAAATGAAATACTGTCAGCTTACCATATTCTGTATTTCTGTAACAAGCCATCTACTGGACCAACTTGATAAGACCATGCACTGCTTTTTTGCAGTTTCAGTACATTGCTATTTAAATAAATGCATTCGGTGACTGTCTGCAAGGGAAGTATAACTTTTTGAATAAACCTCAGTGGCAGCAGTGTGATCTTTGGGACCGCAGGCTAACATTCCAAATGCTGATTAGAGCTGTTGCCCCAATAATGGAAAAGTACCAATAAAACAGTCCAGCTACAATGTGCATCATCCTACCTCCATATCCTGGGTTATTATTGGAGGACTAAGGTATTACACAGTGAAAATTGTAGCTTGGCTGGGTATTGAATGGTTTGTCTGTGTGACATCTTTACTCTGGTTTGGAAGTTAGTTGGGATATTTTGCAGGCTTGATATGAAACCTTATGCTTCCAAAGTTTAGCCAAACAATCCACTTATGCTGTCCTGATGTGGTCAACAAAAGGCCAAAACGTGCATGTCCACAGCTAGTGAAGTTTGGCTTTATTGGCCTAAATGTACCCATGAAGACTTAATAAGTAAAACATAATGGGTATTATGAAACATGTAGCTGAAACACTGTGTGTCCTTAAGTGGTCATTTGCATATATTGACTATCAATTATCAGAAAATTGTCCAAGAAAATTTATATTGTTCATAGATTAAAAAGAAGGATTGTAGTAGTTCACTAATAAAACATACTTTGTCATAAAAAATTTTTAAAAAATCTAGTTTTTTGTACTAGATTGTCAATCTAAATGAGTTAGAAGGTGATTATAAAATTAAATTGGATTTTAAGGAAACTGAAAGTAATAATGTTAAATGTTTCCTAATGGCACAAAGGTTGTCATGTTGTATGTGGAATTAATTATGTTAGAGGCTTTCATCAGCCAGTTATTTATTTATTCTTTCATGTATATTGCAAGCCTTTTTAGCATTAAATGAACTATTTAATATAATTAGTTATTCATTCATTAATATTTAAATGTATTTAAGTGGCTGCTTAAAGTCATGTGATTACAATATTTTATTATTTAAATGCTAATTGTTTGTAGGGGGTGTTTCTGAAGAGGTTTTGAGCTTAAAAGAATGAAATCACTAAAATCTAAGAGTTCTGTGGTATTTCTCCACAGTGTTTTCCAGTAGATATAGATGGATAAAGATGTAAGAGTAACCGCAAACTACAACAAAAGAGGTAATCCCCTGAAATCTGAAGAAGAAATAAGGGATCTAGGGACCCAAGTAGTTAGTCATCTTTCCTTTGATAACCATGTTGCCAAAGTGGTTAGAAAATCCTTCTATGTGACCCATCTGATCACGAAAGGGTTCGCATCAAGATCTAAGGATGTAATGGTGCCCCTCTACTCTTCCCTCATCAGACCCATTATTGAGTACAATGCACCAATTGGAATGTACCTGGCTAGACATCTCCAGCAGCTGGAGAGACCACAGAGGTACCTAACCAAGAGGATTACTGGCCTCAAACAGTTGACCTATGCAGCATGATTGAAAAAGCTAAGACTGTTCTCTGTTGCATATCGCTTTCTCAGAGGCAATCTCTGTCTAACATACAGAGCCATGTCCAACCCAGAATTGTTGAACATGCTCCATCTTAGCAAAACCAAATCTACTCAAGCTACATGCTCTAGGGATATAAATCTCAACACAACAATGAATAGAATATGCTGGAGGGATAGATTCCCTTCGTAGAGACTTCCCTTACTATGGAACAGGGTCCCGATCTACATAAGACAGAGCCCCTCACTATCACTCTTCAAGAGGAACCTTGATGAGTGGATGGGTAACAGAAAGTTCACACCGGGGATCACACCAACAGCACTACTAGATAGGGGCCAAGGGTACTAGCTGCTAGTACAAGGGTCTAGGGAACTACTAAAGGGGCGGTGAATACCGCACAACATGGCTGGACTAATATATGCCTTCGGGCAGATAGCCCAGTACCAACCTATGAACCTATATAAAGTTGTGTGTAATATTGTTGGATTAGCAAGATCCTATATTTACTGGAAGGTATGACTTCATAGGAGCTGAATGTTCTCTGGTAATGTAAGATGGGATAACAAACCATTATAGTTACTGCAGCTGGTGATGGGAGACTTGCTAGCATACCTTTCGATCTCTTAGTCCAAGAATTCTGGTCAAAGGCAAAAATAATGGGGAGACAAAGGCATATTGGAGATGGATTTTAAATATCTCTCTTATAAAGATAGAAAGTGCTTAGAATAACACGTTTTGCATTATCATGCATTTTTCAAAGGATATGATGCATTGAACTTAATGTCTGTCATTATGTAATGGCTTCAGTCCTCAACGATTTGCAAATACAGCATAATTTTTATGAGAAACAGACCAAGAATATGAGGCAAAATTCTGGATATTCTGCAAAATGCTTGACAGTTGATAGAAATGCTAGCTGCATTAGAATACAAATTATATTTAGTGGAAATATGATTTAATTCTGCTTTCTGTTAATAGAATTGTTTAGATATATGTACTTGAATCAATGTCGAGTATATTTTTTTCCTTAAAGTAAATCCATACCCAAAGCATTCTTTCTAAATCTGAAAAGATCAAAAACTACAATGTTTATATGATTTACGTGAGGTAGGGCACAATGTGGATCTCATGTTCATAGTCCAATACTCACAATGTTAGGCTACCAGCCAAAACTAATGATAAATAGCTTAGCACTTCTTTCATATTCACAGCTTTCCATCAAATAAAATTAGATATGATATTTTGTTTTTATACATATGAATGCATATTATCTACTTTCTTTATGCAGGCTAGTAAGCTAGCTATTACAAAGGAAATGAATGAAAAAATATTGTGAAGTTGAGCATTTGTCACAGAGGCACGGTGCTCACCTATATGAATGGATATCAAGGATTGAAGATATCTACACTGAGAACCAGCAGATGACAATATATACAAATTTTTACACCCATTGTTTACAACTAGCGAAAATGATAGTTAGCTGTGGGCACCAAATTTCAGAAGGGGAAATATAATGCATGTTGCTATTTGACTTGGCTAATATGTACTGTCACTTTCCAGCTGATCAACATAATTGTTAACCATTCTACTGAACTGTCTTCAGAAACATTATGTAAATGTTTAAAACTGTACTTCTACTCTTACTAATTAGTATTTTTCTGTTTTTTTTTCCTCTTCTCACTATCTCTCATTTTCTCGTTTTTTTTTTTCTTTTCTGCTTCTGTCATCACAATTCACTTATTAACTTATTTTTTTTTATTTTACTATGAAAGTAAGATAAATCCCTTTTACGGCAGACACACAGGGAGAAAAGCTTCTCATTTAACACGAGTTTTGACATTACATAAAATATAGTTAGATGATATCAATAGGAGTGCAAAATACAATACAGTACAATAGCTTACATAAATATAATTTAGAAACAGGGTGTGTACATAGCTTGCATAGTTACATACTGTGTTGAACAGTCATTAGAAATATACACAGGTTTATATATAGCAGCAATAAAAATAATGTAAAAGAAAAGGCAGCTTAATTCTGGCAATATCAGAAAGGGAAGAAGGTGGTTGATAATGGAATATAGTATGATATTTTAGTAGTAGAACAACTATGAAAGTACTGTTACATATAACTTTGAGAAGTGAGAGACTTGCATTTGATAAATGTTTGTATCTTCCGGTTTCAATCATTTCATAATATTTTACTAAGAAAATGTATGATTTCTCTTTTCTAATCTTTATAAACAGACAATGCTGTTCAATGTCTAGAAATTACAAATATATCACTTAACTACTACTAAGTTTTATAAATTTTTGTCTGATTATCTTTTATATTGTGTTGCACTTGCTGTTTATATGACAAATTACTAATTAAAATTTATCACGTCTTTCATTATTTATTCTGCAAAATCACTTCAAAACTACATTTGCACCATATTTGTATTTGATATTTGAAGATACTCATTCTGATGCATATGTCCAGCAAAATTGCATTAAACACTAGAGGAAGAAATTATTTCATGAAGCTTATAGGACTTGGATTAATTTTACAATACAGACCTCTGAGATTTGGTGATAATGGGAAAACCAGACCTTCTCGGTGTCTTGGTATAGTAATCAAAATGTTACAACAGTAGCATACTCTGATAGCTGATGCCAGAGCATTCTGACAGTATCTGACAAAAGGATGCCAGTGTTGTGCATGTGTGTATGTTTCCATTATTAAGAGTGAGCTGTCCCCCTCCTTAACCCCTCTTCTCTCCATCTAAAAACTGGTAGTGGATAAGGGGGAACAACAGAACAATCTGTCTCTCTGTTTGCTGTCTGTCAGCCTACCTGTCTGTGCTATATATTTATTGAGATTTTTGTTTGCCTGGCTATCTACCACAATCCACAATATCATATCACAATCTTAGTATGAACAGTTCGACGAATGGCATGTTCGATATAAGTGCACTGAAAATGCCATTCACTAAACTGATTTTTTGCTGAACTGTTAGGGACCCAAGAAGAGCATATCTCCTGTATTGTGCGTCAGCATTTAAGCAAGGACAAGCACTCTCCATTATTGCCCTCACATTTTCAGAGTGCATGAGCTCATACAATCTAAAAGCTATAGTATCTATTGTATTACCTGGTTTAGTCCCATAAAAGGTTTCACACTGCTTTTGGTTCCATTGTTTTCTATCAGTGGACAGGCACAGTATTTCTCTTATTTTTTTATTTTTTTTTTTTTATTTTAGAAGCAAAATAGCTATTCATTAATTTGCTGAAAGGTGGCATACTCAGATGCATGGAAGGTACCATGACTTCTTCAGAATGGATTTGTATTATAAATTAATTTGCATAATACACAGATTTATTGTTCATACATAGCATATAATAAACAAATGAGGAATCTGCTCTCATAAATGAGGAAAAATATATCCATCAGGGCATGTCAAACACTTCTAGCTTCAACAATTAAGATAAAGTAACATTCACTGAAAGAAAATTAGCAGATGTTAAGAAGACCTTTAGGGAATTGTTTAGTCACCTCTTAATAGAAGAGCTAGATTGGTGTTAATATATGCTAATGTGACAGGAAGGCTTTAAGCCATATGAGAACTGATATTATATATGCTGATCAATTAAACTGTCACAACAAAAATACATTACTATAAAAGCAAACTTAGAATGTTTCTCATAATTTTAGCTGAACATTAGTAATTTCAAACATGGCAGGAGTAAGATTATGTTGCTGTTATCCATGTCTGTCCCATATCAGCATTTTTCATCTATGAAACATCAGATGTTTGTATGTTACAGTTGGTATCTGTTGTTTCTTTGGATAGCTAAACTAAATTAGAAATCATGTCTTTCTTTAAACGTATAAAGACTAGAACTCTTTTCACATATAAGGCTTTTAACTTTACAGATGTACATTAATCTCATTATACATTTTAATCACCCTTTTCTGCATTTTCTCATTTTTACAGAAATACTATCTGGCTTTTTTAAAGAGAAAAACAAGCAGGATCTCATGTGAACCTCAATATATTAAACTCTTGCCTACTGGCAATTTACTGTAGGTAATGCAAGTAAAATTCAACAGGGACCATTTGAAATCATGCTATGTTTGCTTCTTCATACTGCAGCACTAACAGAATATTTTAGGAGGATTCCAAGATGGCTGCCGGCTAGACTGCTCCCTATTCACTAACAGAATATTTTGTTTTTTATCTCTGTATTACTTTATCATTTGTTTTTTCAGTGACATACAGTAGACTGGTTGGACTGTGTTCTGTAATACTCAGCACATCATATATCTGTGGATCTATATAAATAATGTTTAACAATTTCTTGATGCAAAAGATGTAATGATTTTTAGGTTCATAGGAGTGTACCTAGCTAACAAACACCAGGGTTTTTGTAAAGCTAACTCTGCAGTCCAAATCAATGACAAGTTCTGTTACCCTTGGTTGTTTAAGCAGGGCCCTGGGAGATGAACTATTTACAGGCTGCCTGTGTCCATTAGAAACATATGTGCTAAACTGGGGGTGAATTTCTTGGTTTCTCATCCAGTTGTGCAGGTTACACTTGAATTGGGTTAGGGAGGAACTCTACTTCACATAGATGGGGATCCTGTTTCAGATATGGGGTAGTCTCTGGGATACACATATCTCTCCAGCAGGACCTATTTATATCACAGGTAAGGTTTAGGTCTGGTGTTGTTTATTTTGTGGATTTGCAGGAGATCCATTAGAATGGGGTCTAACAATTTATTCTATGCCAGGTGTAGATCTCCCTTAATGGGTTTATATCACATAGTCGAAGTTACGTAACTTCGAACACCAAAAAAATTAATATAATGGACAACAAAATAAACTGTTGTAAGTAGGAGGCCAAGCCCCCCTGCACCCCCCCACATAGGGACTGTGCCCCCCACACCCCCGCTACTTAAATATACCAACTCCGAGATTGCACCACATTGAAATGAATGGAAACCTCCGCCTATGAAGATTTCAATTCACACGCTTGAACTTTTACAAATTCGAACATATGGTCTCAACCATATGTGATTCGAACTAGTAAAATTTCAATGACATGATAGGAACATTCCTGTAACAACCAGTACAAGATAGACTACATGGATATGGCTTTGAGGTGGTCTGCATAGGATATGCTATTTATGCCCTGCATTGTTTTAGTGGAGAATTACTGTAGGCGTAACACTTGTGGAATGTGCCTTGTTAGGTACATACCAAAGGGGGCGCTGTACTCAATGATAGGTCTGATGAGTGCTAAATACAGCAGAACAAAGACTTTCTTGGACTTAGAGACTATAACTTTGTTAATAAGTTAAAAAAAAAAACATTAAATGATTTCTCCACTACCGTTAACACATGATGGTCAAATGGTAAATTACTGTCTATGTTTGTTCCCAAGTCACTGACTACTGGGTCAGATCTTATGGATATGTATTCAAAATGGTAGTTTCCTGAGGAGGCCAACTTCCTGAAGGATACTATTATGCATTTTTTTAGTATTTTGTTTTAGTCCATGGCTGTAACATTTGTTATTTGTCTGTGTCCACCCTTCTTTTTTTAAAAAAAGTTTTTATTAGGTTTTAACTAAACAAATGGATCACGGCAATCATTGTATTTAAAAATTTGTGACCATAAAAAAGAACAATATAAACAATAACAACTATTTATAAGGGTGTCTTCTAACAATGAATTTTCTCAAAAAATTCGTATAACTGCAATTGATATGAGTATAGCCAGTTTTATTTATTAAGCAGTTCCTTGAATTTGTCCACATATTATAGTAGGAGGTGATTCTAGTAGATCTTGATTTAATGGTGATGCTTTCCAGATGACATACTTCGGTTGCAATTTTTGTGAATTCTTTGAAAGAGGGTGTAGCTTTATTCTTCCAGTTCTTGCTTATAATTTTCCTCACAGTTGATAAAATGGACCACAAAAGAGGGTATTTCATTCTTTTAATATAAACAGGAATAGGGGTATTAAAATTAATGACTTAGATAAAACAAAATTGTCCTCAAATAAAGCCTGTAAAAAAGATTAATGTTATTCCAATAAGGTGTAAGTACAACACAATCAAAGAACACGTGTTACCAATCTGCTTTAAGCTCCTGTTTACATCTCCAACAAACTTGCTTCTTTTTAAACATTAATTCAATTTTATGATGTGTGAAGAAAGATCTATGTCAGAATTTCCAAGTAAAAAGTTTCCATCTAAGAAAAAAAGTTGTCTGGAAGACATTAAAAATGATTTTTTATCCTCTTCATCTGGGGGGTATGTTATTAATGTGAGTAAATTAGTTCCAGTGACAGTTATTGCAGCATTTTATTCCTTTTCTCACCACTGTAAATAAATTGCATAAGAGGTCATCTCTATTTGTGTTTTGCTGTATTAATAGTATAAAAAAATGTAATTAAATTTGGAATAAGATCTCTTACCATTGGTTGGATTATTGTAATTTACCTTCTACATAGTGTCTGCAAGTTTGTACATCCAACCACATATATTTGCTTAAATCATATTTACTTATAATATAATCAACAGAATGCAGTTTTCATTATTCATTAATTGAAAACATTATATTAGATTTTTTCCTTTAAATGTAATCATTGTGTTTAACTTTGAAGTGAAAATATTATTTTGAGTATATGCTATAGAGGAGCTAAGACAAATCCATGCCTTATATGTTGCATTTCTATAAATTAAGTTTCTAAAGGTATTTAATATAGTAGAAATAAAATAAAAGTCAGTTGTCTGCTGACTCCTTTCTGAAAAGTAATATTTTAGCAACCAATGTAAACTATTGTGTAGTATAAAATTATGATTAGAGTTTATGTTATGTTTAAATTTTATGAATAGGCAGCCTAGAATCTCTTTCCACCTGAATGTGTAAATATTATTTATCCAAAGAAATATTGTTTTTATACTTGATGATAAAGAATATAATTTTAGATCTGGTAATCTAAGCTCTCCTACGTTCCAGTCCCTTATATGGTGATTTAAGGCAATTCTTGGTTTGTTGGGGAACCAAAGACATTTTTTATCTATTAAATTCATTAATACATGTTTTAGATGGAGGTAAAGATAATGATTGACTAACATATAAGATTGTGGTAGAATAATCATTTTGATTATAGATAGTCTCTCTTCCATTGTAAAGAAAAATTGTTACGTTTAGTATCAGTGGGGAATTCTATGACTGCTCCTAATTTGCAATAATCTGCAACTTTCTTCATCTAGTGGCCTGTGATATCAGGCTTGGTTTCAGACAAGTAGATACCAAAAAGGAGTAGTCCAAGGACTGATCCCTGAGAGATTCCAGTGATAGTTGACCTGTTTGTAGTGATGGGCTCCCTAATTCTAACTTCCCCAGTCCTGTCTATAAGCCATCTGGCTATCCACCAGGTGACATTAGGGTTTATTTTTAACCTCTTCAGTCTGGTACCATTGTCTCAGACAGGTATTGTGTCAAATGCCTTAGGAAGGTTAAGGTAAGCAGTGTGAACTATTTTGACCTCATCCATTGCTTTGATTACTTTCTCAAAGAAGTCTACCATGTTGAGTGTGCATGACCTGCCCTCAACAAAACAAAACTGTTTTGGTTCCAGTGTCTGAAGGTCTCCCAAGTCATTACTGATCATTTCCATGATTTTTTCCATGGCTTTTTGTATGAGACTAATGAGACTTACGGCTATCATATTAACCTAAGATTAACAAAACAGTGTTCTCTTTTATATGGCAAAGTAGTTACATTTTGAACCACTGAACACTATTTGCTATCCATTAAGATGATTACTTTACAGAAGTATTTAAGTATGCACTAAACATTGTTTAACAGAAAATAAATTCTTAGTTACATTGGCTTATTTCCATGTTATCATTTGAAATAAGTTGCTTGTAGAGTCCATATATTGGAGATGTCATCTGTACATTGACAAAAGTGGATCTTGTAGCAAGCACTCTGCTAACAGGCCAGGGTATCAAGATTTATAGAAAACTAAATGTTGGGAGGTAAACCACCATAAGGCATTGCTACAGGAGGACAAGCACCTATAGTGCATATTCAGGTAGCAATGCTGAGTCACTATACATGCCATAAGCTAAATCTATAATGCTGCAGTGCAAATGTCCACTACTATGGATATACATCTGAATCATATTGTGCAGAGGGTAATAGCTTTGCTTATCCAGTGTGAAATTTCCTTTGATCAGCTTGAACAGATGATTAAAGAATCTGTGATCTTTTTTAATCTTTTTATTAATTATTTGGTTAAGATCATTCAAAAACAAAGGATAACACATCTCGAAAGTATAATGAATAAAACTGAATAAAAACAAAGCCTTTCAAATGTCATAATATAAATTCAGGTAGTAGTTGGTCTCAAAAACTACTGAAATTTGAGCATGCCTTATACTGACTAAACTTTCAACATATATTATTTACAAGGCACATTCATGCCATTGTTACTGGGCAAAAATGAAACAGATTTTATATATATATATATATCTTATTCAGAGGCTCGTATTTTATACCAGAAACATGAATTTATACAGTAGCTTTATTATATTGTCCAAAAGCAGTGCCAGTTTGAGGCAGAATGTTATGATTCATATTAGTATCTATTACATTCATGCAAATCATGTTCATTCTTCATAATAAACTGTAGTAGCTATTTTAGTTACTTTTACTGTCTTCTTAGCAGTGGATAATAAACATTAAACTAGTTTCCTCTAGACCTTTTAGATGTCTATGGGAACTGTAGCATTTAATGGCTATTTTTTTAGTTACATATAATTATCTGCTCATAAAGATTCAACAAATGTTCAGAAAATAACCCAAAATTCATATATTAGACGGCATTCATAAAAAATGTGTTGCCAGGCTTATTATTGTTCCCTTAGGGCATTGTGTAAAAATATATAAAATTATGCTTTAAGGAGTGCCAAATTGTGTAAAATGTCATTGTAAATATTTTTCCAAAATGGTGATGAAATTATTTTACCTACTGATTTCAGTATTACATTTTTGTTAGACTCAGACAAAGAAGGATAATTTTATATTTTAAATTATTTCACAAAACTCAAGAATTAATGTTTTATAAGTTAGTTAATTTTACAGAATTCTGACAATATTGATTGGATGAGATTTTACTAGATCAAACTACTCATAAGCATATTATTAAATCTGGATATGCTATAGATTTCTCATTGCCTTTTTTTACATTTTAGATAATGGAAACTATCTGATACTTTTAGTCAGTACCCAATCAATATCATCCACAGCACATGTTCCGATAGTGTTGCATTTAGTAATAATGCTACATTTTCAAGACAAATGAAAATAAAATACATTCCATCTTCTGTTCTGAAATGCTATCATTATTTATTTAACATTTGTTGACCAGGAAAGTCTGACTAGGACAGAGCCTATTTTTACTGAAGGCCTGGGGAGAAACTCTCCAAATGTATGTCTTTGGAATGTGGTTGGAAAGTGGAACACCAGAAGGAAACCCACGTTAATGCAGGGAGGACATGCAGACTCCGCACAGAAGGCACCCCAGCCGAGAATCAAACCGGAGAACTTCTTGCTGTGAGGTGGCAATGTTAATGGCTGCACCACTGCGCCTTCCTTAAAACCTCCTATTAGGCATTATTGAAATACAGGCAATTACCATTTCTTTAATTGCAGTATCTGTAGAAGGTAAAGCTTTTAAAGGTTTCTGTGTCATGTTTATACCAATACTAGCAAAAGTGAATTGAAAATAGTTACAATTAGGAGCACTGAATTTGCAAATGTATTATTAACTGAGTTATACTTTACCTTTTTGATATTGCAAAAATTCATTTCCTTAACCATCAACTATGCACTATATGATAAATCCACGAGGGAAGCTGATGCAGAAAAAGACTCACATAAGGTTCCCATAGGGAAATACAGCATACTGGAAACACAATGCTAAAAAGAAGTACCCTACCTCCTGCACTTGTATTTGAGCACTCAGGCTGGGGGAAGGACAAGGGAGCCATGACATGACAGAATGGGTGGGTCTTATTATTTTAGTTAGAATCAGATGACGGCTGTAGTGATGTCACTTTGGGGGAGGGAACTGATTAAAAAAAAAAAAGTACCTGCAGTGCTGGCCTTGATGATGTCAGTAATTGGGCGACTCCAGTAAGCTTTATTCAAATGAGAGAGAATCATTTTGTAAGTGAAACCATCACAGTATGAGAAGGTAGGCTTCTGTTACAGAAGTATGGGGAATTATAAAAATTGTAAATGCTTTATTGTTGTTGCTTTACAGAGGACAATGTAAATAGGGAAGAAAAGGGCTGTGAAGTTGAGGAATACATTAGAGAAACCTGTTGTACTCCTTTAAATGGAACACATCACAGGATAGACTATATTTTTAAAGTTTAACCCATCTATCTTTTACTCCATTATTTCAGCAAAGTGTACAAAGACAAGAGCTGCTGGTAATTTTTTTAGACAAAACGTTAAAGAAATTTGTAAGGTAATATTCTTTCATACATCAAAGATTTGTGGGATTTTTAAAAAAGGTAAGACAGTGATATTACTTTTGCTCTTTTATAACTGTTGATATGCCATCACTATGTATGTATATTCCCATGTACTCTGTTACTGAATATTTTTTTTTTTATTAGAGTATCAAATTTGAAGAGTACAGAGATTTATTGTTTACACACATAGATAGAGGTGGGGTTAGCTAACTTTATTTATTTTTTTAAATAATAATAATTACAAACAGATTTCTGGTGTGGCAGTGGGTGCCTTCATGGCTGCTACATATATCCACATTGTTTTAGGTGAATGGGGGGTCTATATCATTTTGTTTAGTGACTAACCATTGAATCCCTGTTTGTCAAACTTAACCCATTGAAAGCTAAATCTGTCAAATCTTCATTTACGAAAAAATTTTCCCAGGGAAAAAAAAGTTGGCCACCACTGGGAATTTGCCCTTTTCCCACTGTAGTACAGTCTCATAGCTGGAATATTTAGGTAGGGGTGTGTGGGGGACGCAGCCTACCACCACGGTGGGTTTTAAAAAATTTAGTTTTTGGTGATGGTTGCTAGGTTAGCCCATTAGTTTTTCTGCCCTGGGAAGAAATTTGTGTAAATGAACATGTGACAGATTTAGCTTCCAATGGATTACGTTAGATGGATAGGGATTTGATGGTTAGTTGCTTCAATGAAGTGACATAGACCCAAAAGGGGATATGAAAAAATGTATATTTGGACATATTTTAATGAGAAGGTAGCTTTTTCATAATAGATTTATTGATTACCTTTGCTTCTTAGCTGAAGGTCTGATAGAGGATTTCCAACTATTTATGGAGATTTCAGGATATACAACAACATTTTAAAGTTTACATGGAATTTTAAGGAAGATAAAATCAACTAATTATTTTAGTTGTCTTTGGGGCATAAATGTTGTCCATTGCAACACAGTTTTGGTCATACTGTGAAGACTGTTTACCATGCAAAAGTAACATGTGAGTATTAGAAAATATTCTCATACAAAATTCACTTTCTTTTATTAGACTGTGATTTTTTTTAGTTGCTACTGGAAGTTAAAGGATTTCTGTCACAACTCTTTTTTTGTCTGATGGGTGTGATGTTATATTCTGCATATTTATTCTGTGCTTGTACCGTTTGAGCAGAGCATGCTGTAGGAGATTTACTCTATAACTATGTTACTACACTTTGGCCTGTTTTAATTGATACTAGGAGATTAAGGCTGTCCTTCACAATGCAGTTTTGTGTGTTTGGGAAGGTGTTCATTGAGCAAAATTGCTCTGTGCATGTTAAGGAGCATATCCCTTACAAAATTCTCTTTATTATTGTAGTTTATTGTTTTATTTCAAAGTGTATGGAAGAATATACTCTGAAAAATGCAGTTTTATGCACATAGTGGACGGAGCTGATCCAAAAATACCTTTCTGAGCATATGGATTTTAAGGCTGTAGCAGAGTTTTGTAAATGGAAGCTGAGAGATAAAAGGGTATTATTTTGTACCATTACAAGTAGCTGAACCTATGCTGTAATCTGATATGTAATCTTTAACAAATACTTGCTTATACAATATACACAGCTGTAGGTAGTAAATAAATGAAGATATGGCAAACCCACTTCATTATTTGGGATACTAATGAAGATCTAATTGCAATAACTGTCACCATATTGCATGTTATAATACACCATCTGAAATCCAGATCTATATATCTGCTGATCATTAAGGCAGGGACTCTTGAAAAAAGAGCAGTCATTTCTTATTAGCATTTTGGTATATTCTCAAGTGAAAAAAAAATCATCTACGGGTCTGTTGTTCAGCTATATCTAATCTTGATCAAAGATAAATTACTTTGATTTGGATACCGATATGAAGGTTAAAATGACATAGACTATTTCTCTGCAACAAAAACGACTGCATCTTTTTCTTGATGCCATTTTGTGCTTCTGTTTTTTTCCTGTATATTGGAGCCATTGTTCACATCACTTCCTTCAAATTCTTATACAGTTGTATAAAATTAGATTGAGATATGTTACTTTAAACAATGAGTTAACTGAGATGAAGTTTAGTATACATCAGGATGTCTGTCAGAAAAGGTTGTTTCAGCTTTTATTTATTTTAAATCCATGTTAATATCTTTTAATACAAAAATGTGCAAAGCAGTGAATCAGATTCAGTATACTTTTACTCATGGCTTCTTAATGAGAGCCAGCTCAACAAATAACCACTCAATGAGATTCATGCTTTCAATACAAGTACTTGTACAAAGCACACAGTAACATTTGTACATTATATCCGAAACTACTCATCAAGTACTTGACTTTGATAGCTGATTCTATGTTGGTACTCACTGCGATAACTACTGTAAAACTGGGAGAGATCCAGTAAATATGCTACTTGAAATAGGAATAAAGTATCTGAATCATGTCAATTTTTTAGTTATATGGTACAAATTTCAGTTGTGAGTATTGATTTGTTTTATTTTAGATTGGAAAGACAGACACATGTTGTTGTGCTTACATTTTTTAACTGAAATATTTGAGATTAAAATAATTACTGAATGCTCTTTTTATCAAAACGCCAAGGCAATTCATTAATGTATTTTTCTTTTATATCATTCTAAAGCAACAACATAGTCTGTCTTGATATTCAACATGCTGTAGGGCTTGTAGTTTCATTTATGCAGGGTTTGTAGAGTTTTGACCACATTAAGTAATTATTTCTATTTTGACTTCATATAGGTTTTTACCCGGAAGCTTCACTCAGAAATGTATTTGGTACAGTACATTGCAATCAGTGGACTCAGGATTTATTTTAAGTTGTAGGACTCAACCCAGGTGAATGTGATATAAAAGAGACAGGGAGGAAGAGAGAGAGAGAGTGACATGACATAAATGCAGAGAGAGAGAGAGAGAGAGAGAGAATGTGTATGTTTTTCAATATCATGTATTTTTCTAAGGAATGCAACAAGCAAGCATCAGAAGAGCCATATTTCTGTTGCAAAACATATATAAACTGCAGTCTAATTTTAACTGTGTTTCATCTGAAGATAAACTGTTATCAAGAGCAGAGTATAGGTCGTATCATTTCTGTACAAGGAAGTGAAAATCAGTGTACCTTGGTATTCAAATCCGTAAAACTGGTCTGTCCATTCAACGTTGTCTTATGCCTGATTGATCCTGCCTTATAGTTATTGATATCTGTGAACTGATAAAGAATGTTTTTTTCTCATAAAGTACAGGATGCTCATTAAATTTCTACTTAGTCTGCTTTGTTATCATCCGTGTTGCCCTTTCTGCAAAAGGACAGGGCTAAACTTCACACAAAAGCAAGAAAATGATGGACTAAGAGGAAGAGAGACTGTGTGTGTGTGTGTGTGTGTGTGTGTGTGTGTGTGTGTGTGTGTGTGTGTGTGTGTGTGTGTGTTGGCGTGTATCTCCAGTTATTGATTTGACAATGGTCACTCACATCCATTGACTACCATTCAGCTTTGAAACCTGCTTTTCCTTTTCATCTGCAGGTAATATGTTGCAGTGAGTATTAGAGTGCAGGATTAATCGATACACAATGTCTTCTACTACAGCTTCCTTATGACAGGATTTCTTGTCTGCTGTGTACAAGTTCACAATGCCATGGTTTCCAGGATATATGCTGTTTTAGATCACGCTCATTTTACAAAACTCATTTTGAATATGAAATATAAAAATGGTCAATTCTTTCTTGCAAAGGGATTTCAAGCCATGCACATGAAATCTTCTTTTGATTACACCTAGCCCTGACCTATAAAATAACAGCTTAACAGAAATAGCTATTTTGAATGCTTTGCTCAAAATATTGAAATTCAGCAAAGTTGAAAGGCTGCATTCTTCCAAGAAAATACACACTGCAGTCTCCAAATATATGGGATTTAAAGTTAAAGAAGTGTTTTTTTTTTAATTCAAGAAGTATATCAATGCACAGAGATGGCAGGAAATATAGCAATGTTGGATGATGTGAATTGAATTAAATAAAGGAGACAGGATAACAAAGACCTGACATATAACATGCAGAAAACTGTTATTGAAAATTGAATTCATACATTTTCTGTGTAGATTAGGATAGAAATATATGACAGGCAACCAAAGATTTGCCAAGTTGGAAGCATGAGAGCAGAAAATGACAGCTGTAAACAAATGCAACTCAGAAGTGTGTTTGGTTATTTTTTTTTTTACATAGGTGAAGTGGACGTCATCCAAATCAAATGAGAATTACTTAATGTGGGTCTGGGGTCAGAATGATGTTGTCCATTCATTTAAGAATGTGTTTGCTGGTGACTCTTAAATTGCAGCTAAACAAACTAATTAAACACAGAGAGCTACACAGATTAATTTTTATGAGTTTCTAGTACAGAATAAGTAAAATAAGATATTTTATTTAATAAATCTTTATGGAATATGCTATTACATGAGTAATGGAGGATGAAACAATGGAGACTAACATTTTTTCTGTTCCCTATTTGTTGTCAGACAGTTTCTTGAATATATACAAAGTTTTCAAAGGCCTGCAACCATACAGCTTGTTATTTTGAGTAGAAAGTGAAGACCTCTATATACAGTGCTTGAGGGGTTGGCCTTGCTTTTCTTTTCATTCAGGAGTGTCTTTTTTTTTTTTACATCATTTAACAATATTGTCTGTCAGTGGAAAGGTCATCATGGAAAGATGCTATAAATAGGATATAACATCCCAAAAGATGCGAATGGAAAGGAAGTTAATTGCTGACCATTTTACTTAACCTCAGTTATAATCTTCTTGCTGGATGCTCTCTGAAGGAAACAATTAATGAGAAAGTAAATGTGGTATCACACATGGTTCAAGGCAACAATGGCTCTAAACTGCCATGTCAGAGAAATAAATAAATGCATCTATCTAAGTGATAACTGTAACAGGCTAAAAATTTAACAAGGTGAAGGAAATAATCACTAAGTAAAATAATTCAATGTATAGCATTTATTTTTACAAAGCTGAAGCCCTTGGTGTGACTTCCATCAGCATCAACTAACATAGTGTATGACTCTGGATATATCAGTACTTACATCTAAAAAAGGTATTTGGAAATGTTCATAAAGATTTGTAACTTCAAAGTCTGTACTTCTATACTGCTTCAAAAAATTTCTCACTGCTGTTTCTCAAATGAAAGCTTACAATGGTTCAATGACAATCTAATAATGTAAACTTTTATAGTCATTGACTAAAGTACTAACTAGATGATGACTGTTTAACTAAAGGCTTCATCCAGGTCTCTGCATGACCTTCTGTTATTTCAAATATTTATTTATGATCTCCCCAGCATATGACTTAGATAAACTATATTCTTTACAATGATTACATTGAAATCAGTCAATCCAAGTTAGTACATTCAGATTTAAGTTCAATACAGAATTGCCTTACTGTTAAAGGAAAAAAAAAAAACAGTAAAGCACAAACGTTGATAAATGAGGTTTGGTAATGAACCAAGTTGTCCTGGGACATCTTCAGTAGGGGTTAGGCTGATATATTAATGAGAGTTAAGTGGGTGGGGGAGGTGAAAGGTTTAAATGGAGGGAGGGATGATTGGGAGGAAATGAAATAAGGGTAGGGAGGGGCTTAAGGGGTTTAGCAAAGTGTAGCTGTGTAAGTAATCACATTTTGGTGTGAACTTGCTAAGGCAAGGTATGCCCGTGATGACCTGTAGGTATTCCAGTAGAAAAGGTAGGCCTTGGGGGTACTGGTTAGTGGTAGGTAGTGTTGTGTATATATGGCATATATTATTATAGAGTCTTTTTTTCTGGAGGCATTAAGATAGGGGTATTTGTGTCTAACTAAGGGGTAATTTTGGTTAAGGTCGGGCTGGGATTTATGGCGTGGTTCATTGGGGGGCAGTGTGTAAAATAGAAGGTGTATGGAGTGACTGGTTGCAGCTCTAGGTAAGGCTGTCTGCATCGCACTTCATTAACCTTGGGGGCTGATACCCTGCTTTAAAAGGAAAAGGATACAGTGCAGGTTATACAAGGTTATAGCCATTAGTGATTTTAATTAAATTTATGAGATAAATTCCGGCGACTGGTGTTACCAATGGTCAGTATAAGTGATTAGAATTGATTGTTGCCTATACCATCAGGATAAGCTTTATTTAAACAAAGAAAGAGCACTGAATTTCTGGCAAATATGCTATATCAGCACGGTAGGCGTTAACTGTATGGAGAAAATTATTTCGGAAATAGTGGTTATGGCTTTCTGCTGCATGCCATTCATTAGTTAACAGTAGATAGATGACAGGGACAGAAGAACATAACAAGATGGCCATTTCATGGGCTGCAAGCTCTGTGTGGGGAAAAGTTTGCCACTGCATGCACAGTGTAGCGTAGGTGCCTAGGGAAGACGAAAATAAAAATAGAGACTACTGCATGTAGTAGTAGTAGTAGTAGTAGTAGTAGTAGGCTGATCATGTATAAGACTGATGGGGCAGACCAGGCATCTCTCTCAATGGTTGATTTTAGCTGGGTGTTCTCCATTTGCCTCGTTGTTAGTGGGCCATGCTTGGCGCACAGGTTGGTTGATGTGCAGATTCATGTCGGCTTCGGAATTTGGATCAGGGAGGTTTTCGAGTAGAAGAGTGGATTATTTGTTCCTTTGAATGTCACAGCATATAGCCTGAGGGTGGAGTAGTAGTATGACAGGCAGGTAGATTTTCTGTTGTAGATGTAACTCATTCCACCTGAAGTTGAAGGGCTGAGTCTGAAATGCTTTGGTTTTACTTGAGGGTGGAGCTGGTAGAATTCATTTATATCAATAAAAACTGTATATAGTGATTCTAGTTCTTTCAAGTTAATTTTAATTTCTGAAGTGTAAAACAAAATTGACAGTTATAACTGCTTATGGATAATGTCCTTATAATGAAATTCAATGAACAAATGAATTGATGAATGACGGAGATCTACAAAACATTGCTTAAATTGGGAAAATAGTGCATGGTGGTTGTCTTTGTATGGCCTGCCAAGCAGAAAATTCAGTTTAACACTGGCTGTTTATTCAGAAAAAGCATGTTCAGCCAGGCCATCTTATTTGTTAAACTAAGTAAACACCCTTGACTACATGACCACTTGAAGTTGAGCTTGGCCAGAGTAATAGGCATTGAACAGTATTCCTTTAAGCAGTCCAGATTGTGCCGTTCATCTTAAAGACCTGCATCCAGGCTGCTTAAAGTGGTTCTGGTAGGTAATTGACAGGAATTCTGGTTGTTTCACAAGCCTAGATATTTGGGACTTTCAACTGTGTGATTTGGGGTGTTGAAAGGCAGGATTATACGCTGCTTGGTTCTTCACATTTTCGTAAAGGGAGGGATGGTTGGCTCTGATCTGAGTTTTTGCTGTGTGTACGGAATGCTTCTCAGTGGTTTAGTGGAATGGCCAGCTTTGTGCCTTCTAATTTTGATTAATTGAGTAGTTACCATGAGCTATTCTTGCATTTAGGTGTCGTTGGTGTATTTCCCTCAGCAGCACTGGCTGGGGGCTTTTCGTTGGCTACGAGTGATGAAGAATTCTGCCTGCCTGCAGCACACATGGTGTAAGATGGGGGACTGTACAGATTGCATTAGGCTTGTCCAGGAGACTGCTTTGAACTCGGTTAACCAGGGCATAGTCGTTACCATGTACTGGGTTGAGTTCAGTCATTACAGTGTGTTGTTTAATGTTATCCTCAGTTAATTTGGGGGGGGGGGGGTTGATGCTAAGTGACTAGGATTTTGGTGGGCCTACTGTACTTTTATTCAGTGAATGTACATGAATTTGTTAGTATAGTCGCAGCTGGTATGTGTCAGGGCAGTGTGCTTGTTTTGTGTTCCTGATAGCAATATATATATATATATATATATATATATATATATATATATATATATATATATATATATATATATAGCCTCAGTGATCACTCCCCAACATTCCTACTCAAAAAATACCTATACCAAGCTAAAACTGTTATCTACCGTCAAATACGTAAAAAACTAAACTTTAACCCACTCACATTCATCTCATCCCTCAAAGAATGTAACTGGCATCCTCTAAAGTACCTCAGTCTAGACGGCGCAGTTGAATTTTTTAATACTACCTTCCTGAACATCCTTAATTACCATGCCCCCATAAGATTTTCCAGAACCAAAGCACAACCCTCCCCATGGCTACAGAAAACCACTAAGTCAGAAATGAAAAACAGGGATAAAGCCTGGGAGCACTGGCTCAAAACCAAAACCCCCTCAGCTAGACAGAAATTCCTAGAACTACGCAATAGTCAAAAAGCTAATAAAACAGGACAAATTCCAATACTACCAGTCTGCCCTAGACTCCTCACAACACAGCCCCAAACAATTCTGGTCCACCATAAACTCCATCCTCCACCCAGGTAAAGTCAGTACCCCTCCTCCTAACATCCCTCACTTCTCAGAAAATATTGCTACCTCATTCAACACACACTTCACCCAAACCATACTATCACTAGCTAAACAACACAATCCCCCTCCCCTCCAACCCACACCTTCAACTAGTAATCTCCCCACTGCCTTCTCTTTTTCTCCTGTACCTACCAACAACATAAAAAAACTCTTAACTAAACTTAAACCCACCAAATTAGCAGCAGACAACCTCCCAAGTGAATACCTACAAATCGCAGCTGATGCTCTGGCCTACCCAGTATCCATCTTGATTAACTGATCTCTGTCAGAAAGTTACATTCCCACACTGTGGAAAGTATCACATATAATTCCCCTCCACAAAGGTGGACCCTCCGCAGAACTAACCAATTACTGCCCCATAGCTATTCTCTCTCCACTCTCCAAAATACTAGAGAGATGCATACACTCTCAGGTCTCAGACTACCTACTTACTAACAACCTCCTTTCCAGTACTCAGCATGGTTTCCGGCCCAACCATAGCATCACCACTGCCTTACTCTCCTTTACTAACACTATCTTTCAGCATAAAAACAATGGCTATCTCTTTTCTGCTACTTTCCTAGACCTATCTAAAGCATTTGACATGGTCCCACACAAAGAACTTATCTCTGTCCTCAATAACCTATCCTTCTCACAATCAGTCACCAACTGGTTTCAGAGTTACCTGTCTGACCGCCAACAATTTGTTGTATGGCAGAATGACATATCTCCCCAACTACCTGTCTCCATAGGGGTTCCCCAAGGATCCATCCTTGGACCCCTACTCTTCTCAGTTTACACCAATAATCTAGCCTCTGCCACCAAACATGGCACACTCATACAATACACAGATGACTCGACCATCATCTGCTCAGCCCAGTCCCTACCCAAACTGCAAAAAGTCACACAGGAAGCCTTTTCCTCTGTTGAAACATGGTTATCCGATGCCCAATTAATACTCAACCCAAACAAAACTAAACTACTCATCTTCCAACCCACCAAACATACTCAAAACAACTCTCACTTTAACATCACAGCAAAAGACAACACCACTATATACCCAACTGAACACACCAAATTGCTAGGAGTGGAAATAGACAATAAACTAAAATTTGACATTCAGATATCCATGACCATAAAAAAATCCACAAAAAACTAGGAGCGTTATACAGAAATAAGCAATTTCTTACCAAAGCAGCAAAGATTTCAATAGCAAATTCCCACCTTATCTCCACCCTACTTTATGCCTCTCCAATATATACCAATCTAAGGCAATGTGATCTAAACAAGCTAGAGACCTGCTACAACAAAATTGCCAAATTCGCCACAGGGGCATCCTACCATAGTCACCACTGTCTCTCACTTGCTGAACTGGGCTGGCTTGAACTCCCTCACCTCCTTCAGTGATATCAACTCTCACTCGCCCACAAACTAGTAAACCATCCACTAAATGTCCCATCCCTCCAGAATCTACTCCAACCCTATCGCACCACCAGACCACTAAGATTCAGCAACAAAAATCACTTAAGCCAATAACTCTGCTGGTGAAGCACTATTCTCTTGCGCCATAGCCAAATTATGGAACTCACTCCCCCCACAATTACCTCCTTACCATCATGCACCCACTTCAAAACTTTACTAAAAGCACACCTAAAAACATGCTGGCTATGCCCTTGCAACTCATCCACCCCATCCAACCACTACCTTTCTCTCCACTCCACTAACTACCTTGATTATAGCAAGCTCAGATGCTCATAAGCCTAGTACTTATTATACAGCAGGAACTTCTCATTGTCACATTTGTTAATGTCTGTTATGTACTTCACTGATAAAGATTCTAGTTGTCCACTGATGTACTATGTTCTTCATCTGTAAATATGTTGTAAGTAATTGCTATGTTAAATTGTTAATCGCTATGTAATCCAATGTAACTACTGTCTGTTTATTTTACTGTGGAGCTTTTCTCCCCGGGCCTCCACTGAAAATGAACCTACATCCAGTCAGACACTCCCGGTCAACAAATTTAAATAAATAAATAAATAATATATATATATATATATATATATATATATATATATATATATATATATATATATACATATATATATATATATATATATATATATATATATATATATATATATATATATATATACATATATATATATATATATATATATGTATATATATATATATATATATATATATATATATATATGTTGGTTTAACATGGAGCACATAGTCATATTATTTGGTATGCTCTCTGTTTTCTGGGACCATTTATGTTGCTAGAGATATTGTTTAGTGATTACCAGGTTTGTGTGGAAATGCCAATCATGCATGCTCATGGTGCGTCTGATGGACAATGGGGAATGTTTGTGGCCTGGTTGGGATGTTTTGCAGGCTGAACGGGCATGGGGCCGAGATTCAGTAGTTAATCGTTTCACTGAGCTGTGGACGGAAAGTTTGTACTTAAAGTTTTGGAGATAAATTTGAGGTGACTGGTGCATAGTTTGTTTGCTGGAATTCAGTTCAACATAGTAGCATAAATGATGTTGTGGGGGAATGTAATGGTTTTAGAGGGTGTTTGAGCATGTGCAGGGCCCAAGGAACAGATGCGAGCTCTGCTTACTGAGTCAGGCATACATCTCAACTGTACAGATTTTCGCAGACTGTCCATGTTTTGCCTCATAATTTTGGTCCATTTCTCATAAAATTGTGTTTTTTATGTAATCATTGGCAAGTTATTGAGGGTGGAAGTCAGAAAATAATGAACACTTGGATTTCAGACTTCATACCCTTCAGAGAAGTTCATGCTAATGCAAAACCTGTGTGTGTGAGGGGAGTGGTAAGTGGGGCAATTTGCAGAATGTGCTATCTCCCATTCAATCATCAGTGTTTCTTTGAAGAGGGCCAAAGAGGCTCTCTGCTTGACATGTATGGGCAGTCTATTTCAGAGTCTGGGGAGTCTGTGGGTCCGGAATCTATCCCCCCAGCATGCTTTGCTCATGGTGATGACAAGGTTTAGATCCCTGGAGTGTGTGGCTCTGAGGGATTTGGATTTCTTTAAGTGTAGCATATTCAACAGATTTGGTTGTCTGGAATTGCAAAGTTACCTGGTTTGTGGTTAGGGATAGGTCCCTTCAGATTGGGGTTTACTTTTAATATATTCACTGGTAGTTAAATTTATCTTGGGTATTTGATAGGGCCATAGGAATCATTGATTCAGTTATGGCTGCTTTGTCATAGATGGGAATGTCAGTGGTACATTCCACTCTGGATTGGCAGGATAGGTTGTCCTTGAAGATGTCTTGGAATGTGTTATGTATTTTGGATGTTTTACATGTCATTTTCTTTCTTGCAGATGGGGTCTTGGAACACTGTGGCTATAGTCTGGAATAGGTGGGTATAAGGTGGAGCCTTCTCATTCCTATTAGAGTGTTTAATTTTGTTCTTTTCTTTGTAGATGATGGTGTGCTGAGTTCCAGTGGTGAGATACAGTGAGTTTGCAGATGATCATGCTTTGGTGTCGATTAAGCGGTGGGGTCATTGGGTGAGTAATCAGAAATGGATAGGTGTAAAGGTAAGCACAGTGATCTGGAAGAAGAAGAAACTTGTGGCTGCCCAGGATAATGAAGCATGACCAACTTTTTGTTACACTAGAATAAGTATTAATGTTTTATGGCCTCATTTGATTTGTGATACAGGATAATGTACAATATATGGTGAATTAGAGTTCTATTATTTGAGCATTATGGGATGCAGTGGTGCAGCGGTTTGTGTCATTTCACAGCTTGAGGTTCTCCAGTTTGATTATCGGCCAGGGGCCAGTTGTGTGGGCTATGTGTGCCTTCCTTGCGTTTGTGTGGGTTTCACTGGATACTCCTGGGTTTTCCTTCCATGCTGATAAGTTGTTAGTTACTTAATAGTTTATATATATATTTGTACAGGAAGACATATAGATCACATATGTTAGATGATTGTCATAGTGTGAATGGTTTTGCTGCATGTTTAAATTTGGATGCATGTTTAAACGAAGTCCTAATCACTTGGGTGGGTGCATTGAGGTCATAGATGGAGTGCTGAGTGAGGAACAGTCAATGCCCTGATGGAAATGGACTTGAAAGGTAAAGGTTTTTGTTTTGTGGGTGTTTTGAGGGCTGGATAGGCTATAGGGTATTAGGTAATTTTGTTCAATGGTCATTAAGGCATATTACAGTTGGGGCAGTGGTGATTTCTTGGCCAGTTTGAGTGGGTTACTTTGAACGAGGAGTGGTGGATGGAGTGGTGCACAAGGTGGTCTCTGTTAATTCCCCTTGTTGGGTCATTAAGGCAAGATAGGGTACTGTGATCAAGTAGCAGGGGAGCTGATTACTGCTTTGGAATGTAGGGCAAGTTAGGTAGAGCTAGGTAGGGGGCTAGGGTGAAACTGGTGGGGACGGATTATGGGGTGTGGGATCCCACAGGAGGAGTAGAGTCACATCATTCATAGGAGTGCAGGAACTTATTAGGCTAAAGCCCCATTGCTCTTGCAAACCAGTTGACTTCAACACTCTGTTTTCAGGTGGTTGGACTCTTGGGGGTTTTAGTTACTCATCCAGTTGTTTAAACCATATCTTGGGGGGAAGGGCCAAAGACAAGTTGTTCTTTAACAGGAGGCCTGAGGGGTTCTTAACGTGTGGTTGTTGGGGTGATAAGTTTGTCCTTTGAGTAGGTAGGGTGATTGCCATTTGGTAATGAGTACACTGGTGGTGTTTATGGTTGGGCACGTAGTTTACTTCATGGTTGGGCTTAGGTGAGTTTTCAGGAACTATGTCAAGGGGTTCTGGTTTTGGATCTTAGTGTTAGGGCATGGTTTTGGAGTTAGTCTATTCCCTGCAGTAATCAGGTTACTGTACATACAGAGCTGTGTAGTTTGGTGGGCTAGTGTGAGATGCTATAGTTGACAGGGTCCTGGGTTCAAGACTTGTTAAGGGTATTCTTTGCCAGGGTGCGGAATTGTATTCAAGGGGTTATAGTTTCTGTGGCACTTGTTATGACTATAGGTTCTCATTCCGGAAAAGTTGAGCCATGGTTAGTGGCTTGAGGGAAGCAGACTAAAAGGAATGGATTCTCTTGGAGTGGAGATTTCGGTGGTGCAGTGGGGTCATGGGTAATCCTACTTTATTTGGTTTTATCAATGCTCATTCCAGTGTTAGTAGATTAAGGAGTGGCGTTGATCACGAGATTCTAAGGGTCTTTACCGATGAGGGTACACTGAATGATGTTTTGCTTAACCCTTCCTTTTATGGGAGGTTGTTGGCTGGACAATTTTGGGTAGAAGGAAGGGGGAACAGCCTGGTCAGCCTGGTCAGGCTGGTTGGCAGAGAAGAGGGACAAGCTTGCCCTCTTCTGTTCCCTGTCCAGTGTGCAGAGGCTTATTCCAAGGATTGGTTCAAAGAAATGAGCAGCTGGAGGAAGTTTGCTGAATAGGTAAGCAAACGGAGGTAAGGATGCTGCTTATTTGGTTGGTGTTTTGGTAATTTGATAAATGGTTTATTAAGCGAGCAAAGGTTTGGACGCTGCTTACTGGACAGGATGAGCAGGTATGGGTATGATGTCCTGATTAACATTATAAGGATGTTTATGCTGTGTTTAGAATCAACTATACTATGTCCAGTTATAAATAAATTGGTAATCAAAGTTATGAAGTTTAATAAAGGTTGTCAAATGTCATTTGGTGTGATGTGTTTATTGAAGGGAACCGGGAAAATAATATACTTTGTCTTACTTCAAAAGCTATCCTTATATCAGAACTTAATATTTAATGATCCATCACAAATTCATCTACCCTATACCAGTCTTTGAAAACACATAGGCATCCTACTATATCAGTTTCCCAGTTTCAGTCAACATATCAAATGTATTGTGAACAAAGTCTTATTTTATTACAGCTAAACACTCCTTATAAAACTGTCCATTTACCTAGCAAATGAATCCAAGAAAGCCATTACCTTAATAGCATTCATACATAGACTTGAATACAGACTGTCATGGGGCTGCTCTGTCCACATATGACAACAATACTGAAAGTAACCAAAAACAAAATTCTAAAATTTGTCAACCTGTCCGTCAAAAGAGAACATCAGTGTATGATACTACATAAAACATTCTTGCTCCAAATATCAGTTAAAGCTGCATTGCTTCTAAACTGTTTATTAACTAATGGAAACTATGGGCCACCATAACTGCAAAAGCATCAGATAAAAATGATACTTTTGGATTTTATTTTCCCATGGCTGTCTTCCTTACCTGTCCTCCTTTCACCATTTTTCTTCTATTGTCCTTCTTTCCCTCACAATTGAGCTTATTGTATTGTATATATTGCTTTTACTTTCAATGTCTTTTTCAGAAGAAATATGTGCAGTTCAGATCATTTTCTGTTTATTACTATTGCAGAAAATCATTTGTCCTACTTAGACATTTCTTAATTTCGGAAACTACTGCTGGATGACCACTGAATGTCTTTCTGATCTTACTTTTCCCAGGCTGGCCTGAAAATGAACCATGAGATCAGTGCTCTCTAACCTGGTGAAAAAAATAAAATAAGTGAAATAAATAAATACCTAGTCATTTAGAAATCAAGAAGAAAAAACTGCTTTAAAGGCTTTCACTGACATTTGCTTTAAGGCAAAAGTTCTTTTGTAAAAAGGTTGTCTTGGAGAACAAGTATTTAACTAATTTGGATATTTTATTGATTGGTGAGTTCATGAAACAAGTTTTAGATAACAACTTTATGTTTTTAATGTGTAGTTTTACAAGCAAATCAAAGGACTAGCAATGGGTGCTTGTTCTGCTCCCTTATACACAAATTTGGTATTATACTATTGGGAAAATAAATTTATTTTGAATTGTAGGCATGCCTCAGAATGACATTTCTCTACTCATTTTCTGGATGATTTATGCATTTTATGGAAAGGAACAGTAGATAATCTAAAATATTTTTGAATACATTAATTACACTTAATTTCTGAAATTTATCCACTTGCATTCTACTAAGAGGGTTAATTATTTGGAATCTTTTATATAAGAAAAGGACTAATAATATATTTCATTGCAAGGTATATAGGAAAGACACATTTTCTAATTATTATCTCGATTATTTAAGTGAGCATCCCTTTTACCAAAAAAAGAAGGTATTATCAAAGGACAATTAATTAGGCTACTCACATGATATATAATTATCAAGAATTTTTAGAAGAGGTTGAATATATTAGGCATGTATTCCTAGAAAGTATTACCCCCTAGATCTAACTGGTAACTTGGAACAAGAAGTTGTTAAAAGATGGGGTGAGTAATTTGAATCTATCTTGAGGAAAGGAATAGAAGTGGTTAGTAATAAAAATAGTTTTGATCCTACATTGAACAAAGCATTTGTGTACGCTTTCAATTCCAAATCTAAAGACATAGAAAATACTATTAACAGACATTGAGAGGAGTTGGCATGCTTCCCGGGCATTAAAGACAGCATATCTTCTAAACCAAGTTTTGTATGAAGAAGGAATAGAAATCTTTAGGAAATGTTGGAGAATACAGTTGAAAGAAACAAGGTGAAGATCAACAATAAGAGACTGGGCACCTTCAAATGGGGTCTATGGTTAATCGTCGAATGGACCAGCCAAAGAATGGCACATCATCGAAATCCAGTCATCGAATGTCCATCCATCAAACAAGCACTTCATTGAACCTGTGAGATGGGGAAAGTAACTAGCTGGCCAACACTTACCCATCCCACAAATGGCAGTATTTCAAATCCACCCATGTGAGGAGTTTGTCCCTACACCCCCTGTCTAACTATATATACTAATTCTGAGGTCACACTACAATGGGCATAAGTGAGAGAGGGAAGTTTTGGACAACTAGTTACTTTCTTCATCTCACAGGTTCGATGAACTGCTCGTTTGATGTATGGACATTTGAAGATTGTATTTCAATGATGTGCCATTCAATGGTTAGTCTGTTCGATGATTAACCGCAGACCACTTCAAACGTGGGGCCTGTAACTGATGTGGATACATAAGCAATGAGAATCAAATGCATTTAAAAGCAAGGGATGTATTTATTGAATTTACAGGTGACTTTAATGGAAAGGGGGAAGTTTCCTTAGTTCAGTGTTTGGGTTTTGCCAGTTTCTACATAGAAGAAACAGAAAGAACTCTCAAAAAATGTGTATACAAACACATATATGACATAGAGCATGGTACTGAGAATAATGCCCTGTACAAACATACTAGGATATGTGGTCAGAGCAAGTATTTCTTCTCGAGCAGCTTCCTCATAATTGGATGGAGGTTCCTAAGAGAACGGGATTGGTTACAAAGAGTTAATGTGGCAACTCAGACTGCATGCAAGGACACCCCCAGGTCTGAACGACAGTATTTGCATTTCAAGTGGTTTAAAATTGCATGCAGCCAAGTTGTAGTTTTACAGTTTTGTATTTATCTGATTTATGGTTTTAACACATATTTTAATATGAATTTATTGATAGAATAATGTAATCTTCCTTTGATGTGGGGCACTCTGTTAAACAGCTTTATATATATATATATATATATATATATATATATATATATATATATATATATATATTATTTATTACAATTTTAAACACATTATGACATATGAGACATTCATATATTTATATTTAATGAACTATATATATTTTTAGAATTTGTTTAGTGAGGTAGGGTAGGTAGGTACATAGGTAGGTACTTGGCTATCAGCCCGAGGTCCAAAGCAAGCCTAGCCAACAGTGCACCATGTATTGTTAAATTCCTGCCCTTCTATTGAACAGTGCCCCAGACATAATCCCGGGGTGAATTTCCTATCACCCATCCACTTATCAAGGTTTTTCTTGAATAGTGCTAATGATGAGCTCTGCTTGATGTGGATGGGAATCTTGTTCCAGAGCATGGGAAGTCTCAAATCTATCCCTCCAGCATGTCCTATTTATTGCTGTGGTGAGGTTTAGGTCCCTAGAGCGTGTAGCTTGGGGAGATTGGGATTTCTTCAAGTAGAGCATGTCCAATAATTCAGGGTATGACATAGCTTTGTGTGTCAGACAGAGGTCTCCTCGGAGTAAGAGGTATGTGACCGAGTAGAGTCTGAGTTTCTTGAGCCGGTTGGCATAGGGCAATTGTCTGAGGCCAGCAATCCTCTTGGTGAGGTACTTTTGGGACCTCTAAAGTTGTTGTAGATGTCTTGTGAGGTACATCCCAAATGGGACATTGTATTCAATGAGGGGTCTGATAAGTGATGAGTAGAGGGGAACGATGACTTCCTTATTTCTAGATGTGAACCCTTTTATGATTAAGTGGGCCACGTAGAAAGATTTTCTGACCACTGCGGCAATGTGGTTATCAAAGCAAAGGTTGCAATCCACTTGGGTCCCGAGGTATCTTATCACACTTTCTGTGTTGAGTGAACTTCCCCCTATTTGGTAATTCATGGATGCAGTGTTTTAGCTAAAGGGGATAACAGTGCACTTTTTGGCATTTAGTTTGAGGCCATGATTTTGACACCAGGTGTCAGTCTCGGTGAGGTCTATTTGCAGGATGGCTACATCGGCAGGGGAATCGATAATGGCACCCAGTTTGCAGTCATCTGCAAACTTGGTTAACCATAGATGCTTGGTGTTCGCTTGCACTTCAGAGAAGTATATACCAAACAGGAGGGGTCCCAGGACTGAACCCTGGGGTACTCCACTTGTCACTGGTTTGGAGTCAGATCTGGAGTCAGCAACTCTTACTGTGTGGGTTCTGTCCATGAGCCAGTTGGCCACCCATCTTGTGACGTAAAGGTTTATGTTAAGGTTGGTGAGTTTATCAATGATTCCTGAATGAAGAGTAGCATCAAAGGCTTTAGCGAGGTCCAGGTAGGATGTATGGACTACGTCGCCCTCATCTATGGCCTATGTAACTGTTTCATAAACGTCTACCAGGGTTAGGAGACATGACCTACCTTTTACAAATCCAAATTGGGTAGCATCCAGAGTTTGGAGGTTACCTATATCTTTGTTTATGAGTTCCATGATGATACACTCCATGACCTTGCAGACCAGGCTTGTCAGGCTAATAGGTCTATAGTTCCCGGGGTCTGTGGTGGTTCCTCTTTTGTGGAGTGGAATAACCATTGCTGTGAGCCATTCTGTGGGCACATAGTCTGTGGTGAGGCTGTGGTTGAACATGGATTTTAGGTGGGGGGGCTAGTTCATTGTGGAGTTCATGTAAGATGCAGCCTGGGATGTTGACTGGTTCCATGGATGCTGTGTTTTTGGTTTTAGAGAGTGACATTTTTACCTGTGTGTTTGTGATTGTCGGGGCTCTACAACCATCTGGTATAGTTATGGGCCCTTTGAGGAGTAAGGGGGGAGTAAAGTTTGCACTGAACCTATCTGCCAATATGTTGGCAATATCAGTCGGCTCTGTTAGCCCAGGCAGGTATGACCCTAGCCCTGAGTAGCATCCTGCCTTCACCAAAAATGATACCAGAGTACAGGGATAAGATGATCAATCTGGGTCTGGGTATTATTTTCTAGCTCGGTGCAGATCAGGGTGTTGCCATGGGGATTCTTTACATAGCTAAAGAATGCCTTGTGGTTGTCTTTGGAATCTGTGGCAATTTTTCTTTCAAGATTAGCTTTGGAAGATTTTATGAGAGATCTTAGTTACTGAGGCTCATCAGTGAGTTCCTCCATACCTGGGTTTTTACTCTCTTTTGCAACAGTTTCTTCCTTCTGTTGTAGTGTTTGTTAATGGCAGGGGACCACCAGATCGGCTTCCTTTTTTGGAGGATAGCATCTTGGTTTTGTTGGGAATAGCATGATTTATGCTCTCGTGCAGGTGCTTGTAGAGTGTGTTTGTGTAGGATTCAGCAGTCGTAACTGTATTGACTGAGTTATCCATCTGCATGGGTGTCACAAAGTCAGTCACCTCAGTTTTGAGAAACGTGAAGTTCGCTTTGGAGAAATTTTTTACAATGGTTTCCTTGTGTGAGGGTGGGGTCAGGATGTGGACATCTAGGGTGATTAGTTTATGGTCTGATCTAACCAGCAAGGAGTTGATCTTGGGCATTGAGCACTGGTCATGCATGTTGATAATGACCAGGTCCAGAATATTGTTGCCCCTGGTGGGGGCATTGACAAGTTGATCCAGGGTGTTAGAGTTTATGAACTCCAGGAATCCTTCAGCCAGGGGGTTAGTACAAGAGTAGTTTTCCCAGTTAATGATTGGGTAGTTGAAATAGCCCATTATTATGGTGTTTGGTTGGACCCCATTTTTCTAATGTCCCCAGGAATAAGGAGTGATCGTCCTGGGTCATGGTGGGGAATCTATAACAAGCTACAATTTGGAATGCATTTTTGCCCTGGGTTAGTTGCACTTGGAATTTTTTCAGAGGCATCGTATTTTGCAACTACACTGGTACAAGGAAAATGGACAGAGTACTGAGTTCATTCTAACAATGACACAAAAGTACCAAAATAGTAAGATAAAGAAGTTGCAGAGTTCCACGACAGATTTACCTTTTATTTATACAAAAAGAGAGTAAGCGCTTTTGCGATCTACCCAGATCGCTTCTTCAGACTGTATTACAATGTCATCTTATCTAACCAAGCATTTTAAACCTTCAGTCATTACCACATTGCAGTTAATTAATCAGAATTACCTAATTAAAACATGGGAGTGGTTCCCTTTCAATAAAAACTTTTTAAAAATCCAAAACTTCTTACTTTCCAGTGAGTAAATTTAAAATAGAAGCAAATATATATGCAGACTGTAGAACTACTGACATAGTATATTTCAGTTTTTGTCAAATATGCAAAGCATACTATATAGGTAAAATGAATAGGATGCTAAAAGAACGTATTCTAGAACATATGAGAGACATTGCGACAGGTAAAGAAACTAGTGCTCTAGCCAAACATATTCAAAAAGAAGGGAAAGATTTTAATTTTAAATTCTTTGTGCTTGAGGTAGTTAAGAAAGGCCTTAAAGGTGGTGATATAAAAATAAAACTGAAGAACTAGAACAGAAGTGGATTATAAAATTAAATGCAGATAAACATCCAGGAATAAATGATGCAGTATCACTTAAACCCTTCCTTAAAGCACGACATTTGAAGCACTAAATGTTTACTTATGTTTTTAATATGACATTTAATTATATCCATGCCTTATTATATAATATGTTGCCTTTGCTTTATGTCTATATTTGTAATGAATTCAAGTATATTAAATGAAATTAAGAATTTTGTCTGCCAAATGGTTGTGATCTAGCTTAGTTAGGCCTATATTATAATAATATGCACATATATATATATATACATGCATTTTCATAGGTAATGTTTTGCTAATATTTTTTATTAACATTTTATGTTTCTATTGTATCATATATACTGAGCTGTTTTTTATAAGTATTTTTTTAGATATAAGCTGATACAAAAGAATGGCAAAGTAAGAAGTTTTGGATTTTTAAAAAGTTTTTATTGAAAGGGAACCACTCCCATGTTTTAATTAGGTAATTGTGATTAATTAACTGCAATGTGGTAATGACTGAAGGTTTAAAATGCTTGGTTAGATAAGATGACATTGTAATACAGTCTGAAGAAGCGATCTGGGTAGATCGCGAAAGCGCTTACTCTCTTTTTGTATTAAGAAAAGGTAAATCTGTCATGGAACTCTGCAACTTCTTCATCTTACTATTTTGGTATTTTGCAACTAGCCTGGAGGTGTGGATGTCCTTGATGAATATGGACATGCCTCCACCTTTTGTGTTTCGGTCCGGATTTTTTAGCCGAAACGTGTGGTATGAGTTATAGCCTGGTAGTGCTGGGGTGCTCTCGGGAGCCTTGAACCAGATCTCAGTCACTGCACAGATATCAATGTTCTGCATTTTGAGGAGTGTCTCGAGTGAGTGCATTTTGAGGTTTAGACTCCTAACACTGAGTAACATTGCCCTCACTTTTTTGTTTCCTGTAGTTCTTATGATGGTGGGTTTGTTTTTTGAGCCTTGCCTAAAAAAGGCACTATAGGGGCGGCAAGAGCCTTGGCCAGTATTCTGAATCCCAGGGGTGACAGGCACAGGCCATCTCTAGTGAAGCATTGTGGCCTGTCAAGCATGTCATCCCAGGCAGACAGGTAATGGATCCCCTATGAATGACACCAGAAGCTTAGCCAATTGTTGAAGTTGATCATCTTATCCCTGTACTGCGGTATAATTTTTGGTGAAGGCAGGATGCTACTCAGGGCTAGGGTCATACCTGCCTGGGTTACCAGATCAGAAAGCTCTTCCATGTCTCTTTTCATGTAGTCCAGGGAGGTACATCTCAGGGCATTGACATCAACATGGACTATAACAGAGTCATATTTGTGTTTGCCTTGTAGTGACCTGAGTGCATGCATTATGTGGTGGATTCTGGCACCCGACAAGCAGCTGACAGTAACCTTCTCTTTGTCCAGCCTGGTGAGTGGGTCATAGGTGTGTCTGACTATAGAGTCACCTATCACAAGTGTGCTGGGTATTTGTAAATATGAAGTGTAGAAGACAGAATGTTATTAATTTATTTTCTGGTGTAATATATAATTAATAATTAATCAAGGCTCCTGGATTGTGATTATCACATGGACACTGGAGGGTTTGTATAATTGTGGACTGGGTATTTGAGTTCATTGTTCTGATGAACTCTGACATTTATATGATGAAAGCCCTTAACAGCTTGTGTATATTATTTATTTTTTCAATAAAGTGGGGTTTCTGCTGTTTTCCTTCAGTTCCATGGCATGTGCTCGCAGTTTTGTGGTGTTCCACTAGTCTGTACTGCATGCAGGATGCTTTTGTGTGAACATTCTCATTGACACTTGGAGGGTGACAGGCATCTAGTTTCAGCTGCCTTAGAAGATCCTTAACTTATATTACCTTGTCCCAGAGACCCCCCTTTAGACTCAGGGTTATACTTTCCAAAGTAATAAAATAAAACTTTTTGAAACCAGTGCAGTTAATAGAGTGTTTGTTCAGCCATTCTTAACATATTTTCTTTTTTTTTTTTTTTTTTATCACATATGAGCTCAAGTGTTCCTTTAATGTTCTCTCTGTTTTTCCTATATAAAAGGCCAAACAAGGGTGGTGTAAAGCTGCACATATAGCTCTGTTTGACCAACCAGTGTTGTAGCCATTCATTTTTACTATAGCTTGTCCTGATTTAAAAATGTCACCCTATATGATGTAGCTGGAAATGCTGCAACCATCACATTTAAATGCCCTCTTCTTTTTGTTTTTTTATGGGGTATGACCACTCTAACAACTTGTTAATATTTGCCTCTCTCCTGTAACTAACTCTTACTGTATGGAGAATTGATTTACTCAAAGTGTTGTTTGCTTTAAAGATTTTCCAACACTTCCTTATAATATGTGTAACAACTCCACTATCAGTAGTAATAAAATTGCCACAATGTCCTTGGATGTCACATTTACTGCCATTTTATTAATGTCGTCATTGTCTCCTAGAACAGACTTATAGATGCTTTGTTTATACTTCAGGTTCATAGGTATGTTTTAGGCGTGCTGCTCTTGCAGGCCATTTTAGGCATATTCAGTTTCACTTTTTGTGCTCAAAATGACTTATCCTATTTGGTTATAGACTGGCCTTACCCATCTCATTGTCAAGAATTGTGTATAATCTCTAATGAGAATAACTGGGAACATACCATAGACAATTTGAGGGGCCCCATGCATGGGATAACGCATTTAGGAACTGCATCTGTCCAGTACTAGTACTGGAGGCAGTCCTGGGCTAAATGTTCTGACTCCATCCATTGTTCCAAAGGCAAAAGTGCTTAACAATTAAAATTCTTTATTTTGAGCACAAAAAGTTTACTGGAGCTGCTCAGAGTCTGGCAACTTTAGCCAGAGGTCTAGAGTGCATCTGAACTGAAATCCAAGGTATCCACTGAAAACAACTAAAGAATAAGTATATTTTAAGCCTGTGTTGCACTTTGAGAACAGTATTTAATTGAATCGGTGCCTCATTTTTGCTGTTTTGCTGTTGAGTGTTTTTATTCTGCTCTTTGAATGTTTAGTACTAGTGCCTTATATAGCACAGGCTATATGCAGACTTACTGAATCTTGACAGTTTGGTATCACTTGAGTACTAAACCAGCCATCTTACAATAAGTCATCTTACAATAAGTGGGCCTCTCTTCATCCTTGTGGCAGAAGTGTGTATCTCAGAACATTTCTGAGTTGGGAATTGTTGGAGAAAGGCTCAGTGTGGGACTTTCCCACTAATAGTTTGTGTTAAACCTGTTTAATTCCACTAGTATTTAAGCCTCAGATTTGCATGTTGCACTCAGTTTACCAGTGCTGTTCAGAGTTTGGTGACTTTATCCAAAGGTGTGGAGTGTATTTGAACTGAAATCCAAAGCATCTATGGAAAACAACAAAAACTAAGTATATTTTAAACATGTATTGCACTTTGAGAATTGTATTTAATTGAATTGCTGCCCTTAGCATACAACTGCACTGTATTGTGCAAAAATCTCTGCATTTGACACTGAACTGATGCAGTGCTCTGCTGTTCCCCTTTAGACAGTGGTGGTTTCACTGTTCATTCATTGATAGGCTCCCAAATCATAATTATAGCCAACTGGCAAAGAGAGAAAAAGGGAGCCAGTCAGGGAATGATTTTGACCTTAAGCAGCCAATTGTAAAAATCCATGGTTCCAGGGGTGCCTATAACAATACCCCCGAAGCACAAATGGCAAGTGAAAATAAACTTCTGTCACGTTCTCCCTTGCTAAATGTGCTTGTAGCAAATTGCATTTAAAGAGGGGAGAAAAAAATAAAATATAAGCAAAACAGTATCAAAGTAAATAATTGCAATACCAGCAATTAAAAGGAATCCTTTTATCTGCTGGTATTGCAGTTATTTACTTTAGTACTGTTTTGATTCTATTTTATTTTATCTCCCTCTCTTTAAACTCGTACATGTCAACCTCCTAAAGTAAGAAATCTGGACAAAGCCAATAGCCAAACATAATGCAGGGATAAAGCCACAAATGATAAGGACAATTATTTAGATATTGCTGTTGTAAACTTATAAAGTTGCTGTAATAACAGGTTTTGTATTACCATATATGTTCCAAAGGATATATCTGAAACTCAAATTTGTCCTTATCTTATTATTTCATTCCTCTGCAATTTGCCATATTTTATGAGGAACAGACCAAAAATACGAGGTAAAAATTTGGGCATTCTGGAAAATTCTGGGCGGTTGAGAAGTGTGACAATGGTGAATGCACGCGTGCACGCGTGCATGTGTGTGTGTGTGTGTGTGTGTGTGTGTGTGTGTGTGTGTGTGTGTGTGTGTGTGTGTGTGTGTCCGTGTGTGTGAGTGTCATAGCTCTCAACCTTTTAGCACAAGAAATTTGGACATAGTCTTGGGGGTGGCAAAGTCCCAAAAAAAGGAACTGATTTTAAATATTGCTCTTATAAACTTAGAAAGTTGCTACAATAAAATGATTTGTGTTAGCATGCATCTTCTGAAGGATATAAAGTTTGAAACTGAAATATATGTAATTATTTAGAGAGTTAGCCTTCAGTGGTTTGCAGGAAACCATAGATTTTATGAGGAAAAGACCAAAAATATGAGGCAAAAATCTGGACACTTGAGCATTAGTGTGCATATGTAAACAAGTGACAATGTCTTAGCTCAGGAGTCAAGGATGAAGACAAAAAAAAAAAAAAAAACTGGCGACAAAGTTCCCAAATCAGATTTTAAATATTGTTATATACTTTGAAATGTGATAAAATAACACATTTGCTGTAGCATGCATTTTAAGAAGTCTAAAACTCAAACGGTTAATGATTATTCAGGGACTGTAGTACTCAACATGTGAAGAATGTCTGAAGAACAGATAGCAATATGAGAAAAAATCAGGGACATTCAGTAACGTCAAGGATACCTGAGAACATCTTATGTCTGTGTGTGAGGAGGGGGTGATGGAAATTTAAATCCTTGGAATGTATGCGTCTGACAGCAGTGACTTCACTGTTGGTATAATATGTATTTCTTCCTTCAATGAATCAGAATGAAACATCTGAGAAGTACTGGGTCAATAAAGTGGCATGAATTGCTGGATACATTTCTGTGAGTGGGCATGTTGTGGGTCACCTGTGTATCTGTGCCTTTGCATCTTTGTGTGTGACTATCTGTACCCAGCAGTTATAGCCACTTAATTGACAGAGTATACTTGGAGTTTTTTTCTGAATGAATGAAGAAATACATAAATTATAACAACAGTGAAGTTACTGGTGTGTGTGTGTGTGTGTGTGTGTGTGTGTGTGTGTGTGTGTGTGTGTGTGTGTGTGTGTGTGTGTGTGTGTGTGATGACATATGTACACTGGCCATGGCCAGGCCAAGGCGCTTTTCTCACAGTGTAAAAATACGGTGTAACACATTTTCACTATTTGTCACACGTTGCTATAGTCTACGTTCCACACTGGCCTCTTAGCAGGTTGTGACCTGTGTCACTGCCTCATTTTTGGTGTTATGCCGAGTCTGTTTTTATTCTGCAATTTGAATTTTTAGTAATATTGCCTTGTAAAGCATAGACTAGATTCAGACTTGCTGAATCTACACTGCTTGGTATCACCTGAGCACTAAACCAGCCATCTTACATTAAGATGGCCTCCCTGCACCCTTGTGGCAGAAATGTGTAGCTCAGGACCCATCTGAGTTGGGGATTGCTAGACAAAGGCTCAGTGTCTGGTTTTCCCATTGGTAGTTTGTGCTAAAACTGTTTAATTCTGCTTGTATTTAAGCCTTTCATTTGCATGGGCTTACACTCAGTTTACCGGAGCTGCTCTAAGTTTGGCGACTTTAGCCAGAGGTCTGGAGTGCATCTGAACTCAAATCCAAAGCATCCATGAAAAAAAAATAAATAAATAAAAACTATATTTTAAGCCTGTATTGCACATTTAAAACTGTATTTAATTGAATTTCTTCCTCATTTTTGCTGTTTTTCTGTTGTCTTTTTATTCTGCACTTTGAATTTTTAGTAATACTGCTTTATATAGCATAGGCTAGATTCAGATTTATTAAATATAGTCTATTTTGTATCACTTGAGCTCTAAACTAGCCATTTTACATTAAGAGGGCCTCTCTATACCCTTGTGGCAGAAGTGCATAGCTCAGGACCCATCTGATTTCAGGATTGCTGGAGAAAGGCTCTGTGTGGGGCTTTCCCATTGGTAGTTTGTGTTAAAACTGTTTAATGCCACTTGTATTTAAGTACTGCTGCATTTGCTTGTAACTGCACACTGCAATGCCCTGTATAGATACAAACACATAGAAACAATTTTTTCCCTAGTTATCTGTCAGTAGATCCCTCCCAGGCTTCCCTGTTGTGGGCAACGCAGCTGTGCCCTGAGCAGCATTGTCATAGCTTTTCATCCCAAATCTTCAGTTGAGCAAGCTCCCTTGTTATTCCTGGAGCAAAAGCTGATCTAACTTGCCCACTCCCTAATAGTACTTATGCTTTAACCTGCTACAATGGATGGTCAGTTCCACAACATTTCTCCAGCCAGCCTGATTGACATAGGCATCCTGAGCCAATGTACTAATTGTCTCATATATAATAACAACCACTTGCTCCTAAACAGCAAATACAGTACGTGAGAGATGTAACTATAACATGAAACTGGAAACAGTCCTCTCATGTAACAATAAACAGGACATCAGACAGGTTGTCACCACATACACCTTTCCCTTCACACAAGGTAAAGTCAGAACACTTAAACCCATGTACATGGAGGTACTCACTAAGAGCCTACCAAAATACCAGAGACCTCCCAAGTGCAATCCACTCATACCTACAGGAACATGAATAGAATCCACTACACAAATACTGGTGTCTCAGCAAATAAGCCCCTTAGGCAAAACACCTCAAGACCAAATGTCCTGGTCATAGGTAACTCAATAGTGAGACACACAGATGAACCCCTCACCAGGCTGGACAAGGAGAAGGTCACAGTCAGCTTCTTTTCAGGTGCCAGGATCCATCAAATCATGCATGCTGTCATGTCACTCAATAACGAGTATGGTTATGACTCCGACATAGTCCATGTTGGGGTGAATGACTTGAGATGTACCTCTCTGGACTATATGAACAGAGATGTGACTGAACTCTTAGATTATAATTCCCAGGCAGGTATGACCCTAACCCTAAGCAGCTTTCTACCTTCATCCAGAATAATGTCACAATATAGACAAAAAAAAAATGACAGACTTCAACAATTGCCTTAGGCTCAGGTGTCAATCCAGTGGGATCCAGTATCTGTCAGCCTGAGAGGACATAGTAAACAGACTGTGCTGCTTTGCCAGAAATGATCTTCACCTATCTTGTCTTGCCTTTCGGACACTGGCAAAGGCTCTTGCCTCCCCCATTAGGCAATGTCAAAAAAATAAGACATTTGATGTAACAAAACCCTCTCAAGACAAACTCAAGGTTATGCTGTTTAATGCTAAGATCCTAAACATGAAACTGCACTCCCTGGGAGTGCTTCTCTCCCTGGAAGATGCTGATATCTGTGCAGTCACAAATACATCTTTCAGGGTTGTGGAAGTCACCCCTGCTGTGCAAGGCTACAACATCTTCCACAAGTTCAGACCTCAAAATGAGAACAAGTATATAAGGATCAAAAGCGGAGGTGTATCCATCTTCATTAAAGCTAAATACACCTCAAGACTGGTTAAACAGTATGACTCTTGAGCTACTCCAAGTCCAACTAACTGTAGGTAAAGTACCCTACTGCATTATTGTTAGCTATAGGTCCCCCACCATTAGCCAAGAAAAACATACTGCCTACCTGGACCTACTGAAGTCACTCACCATACAAACACCTTATTCATGGGAAATTTCAACTATCCTTCCATCGTTTGGGTGACATACATGAGCACAAACATGATCACTTAGAGGTTCTTGGACTTCAACAATACAAGTGCCCTTGTACAGAAAGTCCGCACAAAGGATTCAAATGTCCTTGACTTAGTACTCACCAACATGAGGGTGGGTCACTGAACCCCCCCCCCCCCATGTGGTAAATCCCGGTAAGTTCAGACCATAAATCAGTCTTCTTTGAAGTAACTATTGGACCTGACATCCCCACAGGTGCAATAAAACTAAAATATTTTTCCATACCTAACTACAACTACTAAGCAATAGTATGAAGGATTTTAAACTCTGTGCAAACACAGCCAACAATGACTCCTATTCAGAGGCGTACACCTATGGCTTGTATAAACACCTAAACAGCTGTATAGACTCCACTGTAACTGACCAGATCAAAACCAGGTCCTCCCAAAAAAAACAGGCCACCCTGGTAGATCCCAAGTATAAATGGGTTTTATAACAACAGGGATAAACCAATGTCTAATAGCAAGAGGGAACTGATTCAGCAGAGTAAAAGAAAACCTCCACAACTCTAACAACCAAACCAGATATCTTGTAAAGTCCTCTAAAGCTAATTACAAAACTAAAATAGCATCTCTAGCTAAGGATAACCATAAGGAATTCTTTAGTTACATCAGAAATTTAAAATAGAATGCCCAGCTCTTTGCGGAAATAGTTGCAGATGGTACCACTCATATGGCACCTGAAGAAATTGCCAATTTGCTGGCCAACTGATTTGGCACAAACTTCATCCCCTCTTCCTACCAATCATACACCATACCATTTCTAATGCTAGTCCCCTCTCTAGTATTTCTAGAGAGCAGGTCATATCTATGCTCTCCAAGGTCAAAAGCATGGCTTCAGTGGGACCAGACAACATCCCAGGCTGCTTACTTAGCAATCTAATACATGACCTAGTGGAACCACTTGGCACTCTCTTTAACCATAGCCTGAGAACTGGCTATGTCCAGCAGAGTGGAGAACAGCAACAGTAATCCCCTTGCTCAAAGGGGGCTCATCAACTGACCATGGGAACTATAGATCCATAAGCCTGACCAGCCTCATTTGCAAGGCCATGGAAAGAATCTTCATGGAACTTATCAACAATAACATAAGCAACCTTCAAACTCTTGACCCAACGCAGTTTGGCTTTGTAAAGGGTAGTTTATGCTTGTTACACATGATAGACATCTTTGAGAATTTCACCAAAGTCCTGAGTGAAGGTAAGAGAGTGCAAACCAGCTGTCTGGACCTAGCCAAGGTTTTTGACATTTCCCCACTCAGGCATCATTGAGAAACTCACCCAGCTGACGATTAATCCTTACGTCACTAGATGGGTAGCAAAGTGGCTGACAGACAGAACTCTCATTGTTAAAGTCGAGGACTCTACCCTCTACCAGTAGACCAGTCACCAGTGGCATACCATAGGATCTGTACTGAGCCTGTTATTGTTTGAAATCTATTTTTCAGAAGTTCAAGCCAAAATAGGTGGCCAGTGGCTTACCAAGTTTGCTGACGATTGCAAATTGGGTGCAATCATTGAGTCCCCCAATGATGTAAACATATTACAGAAGGGACTATCACAGACATATGATTGGTGCCAAAGCTACAGACTAAGACTAAATGCAAAAAAAAATGTATTATTCCCCTTTGGCAAAGAGGAATACCCTGTTAATTACAGTATTGACAGCACCCTCACTAAGCTCAAACCCAGTGGTGAGAGATTTGGGAACTCAGGTTGATAGAAATCTAAACTTCAATCACCATGTCTCCACAGTGGTAAGGAAAGTCTCTATATTGTGCATCTCATAAGTAAGGGTATTGAATCCCTGTCTAAGGATGTTATAATTCCACTGTACTCAACCCTTGTTATACCCCTGATTGAGTACAATGCTCCCTTTTGCATGTACCTCACCAGACACCTACAGTAGTTGGAGAGGCCACAGAGATTTCTCACAAGGAAAATTCAGGGCCTCCAAACCATGTCTTACATGGATAGACTGAAAATCCTGTCACTGTTCTCTGTATCCTACAGGCTGCTGAGAGGTGACTTGTGCTTGGCCTACAGAGCAGTCACCAACCCTGCCCAAATGGAAATGCTGCACATCCTGAAATCAAATGGAGCAAGAGTCATTCACTCCAGAGATCATAACCTGGCCTGTGACATCAACAGAACATGCTGGAGAGACAGATATGTCTCCCAGAGATTGCCACTACTTTGGAATAGACTCCCAATTCACATCAAGCAGAGCTTCTCGCTGACCATGTTCAGGCATAACTTGGACAATTGGATAGGAGACCATAAGTTCACTCGGGGGGTGGAGCACATGTTCCTTATGGAAATAGGTAGTCAGTACTGACCTTAGACTTGCTCTTCAAATAACATCCATTTATGCATAATCACTTGGAATAAATCAGGTATAATATAGCAAAGATTGTAAGGGTAACTCAGATATAACATGGATAGGCTTATATGGGCCCTAAGGCCATTAGCCTAGTAATGTCCTGTGAACCTATGAACCTAGTGTTACTATTGTGGCTGTGTACTCAAGGGTGTGATAACAACTGACTAAAAAACTAACTTGAGGATTCAGGAAGAATCCCACTACCTGCAGTAATAGTTGCAGAAAAAAGGGAATGGTTCCATATTGCAGTCTTTTGTGATTCAGAGGCACATTAGTCGCAATTTGGAAAACTTCATTGTCTGCATATTTGCATGCCTTTGAATTGCTGTTAACTACCGCATGTGCAGGTCATCATTTTCCTTCTGTAGTTAAATTTGGTAGCCCATACATCATGTTGGTACAGGATACCACCTCATTCACTCTCTCTCTCACACACACACACACACACACACACACACACACACACACACACACACACACACACACACACACACAAAACACATATCCCATACTTGTACACGAGTTGTCTTAACATCTTCAATGTCTCTTTCTATGTTTTTCCAGCCCTTGTAAATCACATTACATTCAGTCAACAATGACATCACACTTCTTACTGTCCAGAAACTGCATTGTAATACCAGATATGTTGCACTACTAACTTTTCTAGTGATCCAAAGTCACAAAGTCACATTTCAAAATTCTTGCTGGTGTCATCTAGTGTTCCTCCTGACTTTGTCTTGGTATCTCCCTCTTCACTGACACATCCCTATCACACTTAAATGCTCCTGATCTGAAAGGACACATCTGCTGTTCCATATTCTATGATACACTACCTATACCTGCACATAAGAGCCATAGACTAGACTGTTATATGTGGAGATCTCAATGTCATGAGAATATTGAATTTTCGGCAATGGCGCACTTAAATACAGAGGCCTGCTTAAAGGATGAACACAAATGATGTCTAATGGTATGAAAAGCAACATATGGAGTGAAGCACAAAGTAGCCCTACTAACCTTGTGTTGACCTGATGTTGCCTATATATGTAATCTATGAATTTGTTTGGCTAGCCAGCCATTGATGGTTCAGTTGAGACTGTGTAAGACTTTCTACTATAGGGAAGAGTACAGATGGTAAGGTCAGGGTCACTAGGAATGAACTATCCAGGCTTCAATGCCTTATTGTGGACGCCCACCCCCCAGATTTTTTCTAAGGCCCCACTAGTCCATAAACAAACAGTGATTGCATGATGGGAGAGCAAGATATGAAAGTGTCCAGTTACCAAGACAGGGATGAAAAGCTACCAGTGAACCAAGATATTTTTTAGGTACTGCCTATTGCAGACAAGCTGGGCTTATTATGCAGAGGTGCATGATGTGCTTCCTAGATGGAGGTTTATTATGGATAGTGCCATGAAACAGAAACCAAAAATTAGTGTCTAGGCGTATGTTTCCCTTAGATTATATCAGCCTTGCAAAGTTAAGTGTTTAAATCTGTAGTTGAATATATAAATAACCAGGGAAAGCACCTTGTAAACAAAAGCATGTTCTAAAGATTTATTAAAAATTTCATGTAGAGTTTTAGAAATGACTGCCTAGAAATATTGAAGGTGCAAATACAAATAACCAGTAGTACTACTGTGAAATAAGAAAACACTTCAGATGGATAGTATTAAATAATATGTATTAAAAAAAAGCTGTTGCAGCAAAAACAAGCACAGTGCAGCACCTTTCATAAAATACAGTAATGAATAACACTACAGCTCTTACCACGTAATGACAATGATATATTTTGCCAATGATTTTAGTCATTTACTAAATACTAGTTCTCATACTGAATCAGGAGCAGTGACAAGAAATATATGCCTGTTGGAAATGTCTGCCAACAAAACAGCATGGGAGATGAAAGTTACTCGACTGTAAGGAGATATAACTTTCTCTAATTAAGGACATTTTCATTTATGCCCGAGAGATAATAAAAAATAAGCCCATATAAACTACTGTCACACTATTGTAGTACCCTTCAAAAGTGATATTATCAGAAGTCCAAAAACAGTGTTACACCATTGAAACATGTTTGTGTCACACAAATGTGTATATATATTCATGGGCAAAGAGAATTTGTTTTGCAATATTTTCAAAAAGTAGAGAAAATACTTCAAATACCATGTTTTAACTTGAGATAAGTTGTTGAGATGTGGAATATGTCAGGTTTAAATACCATGACATAAGTTGGTGTTAGTATTTGTAAAACAGTTTATAGACTACTGAAGAGGAGGTATTAGAATGTAAAGGTAAGAAAATACACAGTTAGATGAAGGGCAGTACAACTAAGGATCCAAACTGCAGCTTAATAAGAGAGATGCATGTACCTGCAAATACCTGTCTCAGTCTGTAGACATTCTAACAAGTATGTAGATGATGCTGAAGCATTTGCATAAAAAATTAGATAAGAGAGATTACAAATGGGCTCAGTGAGACTGGGTTGTTTGAACTATAGCACAATTTATGGGATGTGACTAAACTGGAGATTATTGCTCTTAATCTACAAACATGTCACTCTGTGCACAGAAAGGTTTCAGATGCATAAAATGAGGTTGTCGTAATCAGAAATTATTACCCACTGGAAGAGTGCCATACATTACCCGAGTCTTAACCAGGTAGGTGTGGCCTTGGCTTGCAAGTGGATAGCTTTATGCCTGTTTGTAGACGTAGAGGATGACTGACAAACATCCTGAGAGTAAAGTGTTTATAAAGGATAAGTGAAGCTAAACAATACACCCAGCAAGTTGAAATAGCAGTCATAGTACTGGAGAACTACATTTGTACCTGTTATCTTGCTGAAGTAGAAATTATTTCATATACACTTGATAAGTCACTTACATCTATTAGGTGAAAAAATAGCAGTCATAATTCACATGGACAGCTAGAAAAAATATGAAATATTTCTGTAAATGACCAACAGATTTCAAATGAGTCCAGGATGAATATGGTATAAAATCAAGAAAGAAAAACACAGAGAAAGTTTAATAACTAATTTACCTTATCTTGGTAGCCTGATGAAATATAGCAGAAGGGCGCTGCTGATCTTTAGTTTTATGTTTGATTTAATTGGAACGAGAAAGGTGACAGAATAATGAAACAGCAGGGGGACAGAAAATTGAGGATTAAGCCAGTTTAGTAATCATGCCACGACACAACAACCTCACATGTAGAAGATTTCGTTTAAATGCTCTGTAGGGACCCAGAGAGCATGCCTGCTGTCAAAAAAGGCACAATAGTGATAATGAATATTGCATGTGATGATTGGTATGTAAACAAATGACTGAGAATTAAATGTTTAGGGAACCAGCAACCCAGAACATTTTTAGAATATTGAGCTAGTTATGGCAAGTGGTCCTCAGCCGTAGATTTGTTTGGTCTGAGCAGGCCTCAGTAAAACATGTCTAGTGTTCTCCTTAGAATTATTCTAGGCTACTGACTACTTTATGTAATGTGGGTTCCAGCAGAGATGTGTTTGTTGTAGAAATTATGGGGGACTCAGTAGGGCTAGTGTAGTGACCTTATTGGTATTAGTTCAAAGATCCTGACCAAATTATGAATTTTAAATTTGAGGGGTAGATGTGATTGCTTTAGAGATTTATGATTATAAGGCTAATAGCCAAGTTGTATGACATAGGTCAAAGAATATGTTACCATCATATGTGTTGTCACTTGTAATCAATCATATATATGATTATGCCCCCTCTGTACATTATCAGTGTTATTTTCTTGTTTGCAACTACTCTCTGGGTCAAGTATCAAAGCAAAATGCAGAAAAATAATGTCCTTACCATGCCTCTCAACTTTCCAGATTTTTGCAGAATGTCCTGACTTTTGCCACAAAATTTCAGCCTGTTCCTCTTAAAATGTATATTATTTTCTGGCAAATCACTGGGATGATCTGAGGAATGAAATCACTAAATATTGACATACATTTGAGTTTCAGACTTCATCCCCTTTAGAAAATGCATTGCAACAAACCCTTTTATTCTAGCTACTTTCTAAATTTATAACAGCATTGTTTGAAATCTGTCCCTATTTTTCAGCTTTTGCCCCACCCCTCATTATAACAGGCACTGTCCAGATTTCTTGTGCTAAGAGGTTGAGAGGTGAGGTCCTTAGTATGGTACCAAAAATAAACTGAAACGTCATAATAAAGTAGTTAGTTTCATATGAGAAAGATAGTAATGTGACTTACAAATGTGTATCATTTTTTTTTTTTTTACAAATTACTATTAAGTATATTGTACCCTATATTATTGTGTATAGGAATAGTATAAAATGGATTAAAAAGAAAATGTCATGAATCAGATTTACTCAAAATTGTAATGCTCATGTCTGGCACACAGGTTGTTATTGTTACCAGCTCTTCTCCACCACACAGATAGTTGGGTTACTGTCGATATTTTCTGAGTATTGTTCACGGATTATTTCATATTCTCCATGATCAGTGGTTTAAATGAACGTATTTCCACCCCTACCATCTAAATAAAGAATTTCATTACAGCTGTAGGGTTTTAGAGTCTAGCTGAGTGAAGGAATATTCATTACAGAAGATTATTTAGTATTATAACCACATTAGCTCTGAAATGGATATTATACGCAAAGGGACTATAATAATGCTCAAAAGTTTATTGGAAGCATAGGTTCATTGCTGGTGGTTAGCACATTAAACAAATTAATCAAAATCTCTATTTTGTACTGCAGTTTATGAATAAACAACAACTTATATTCTTAAGTACATGAAAACACTCCAAAACCCATGACAAGAATGGACTGATTAATGCTTTCTTTATGAGCATTCTGTTAATAATGTTATTTATTTTTCAATATGAATTAAGGAATTGCAGCAAAGAGCTTCTGGAATTTATTAAAATGTAAGCAGAAACAGTGAAGCATATTTAATCTAACAGAAAGAAAATTCTCTCACATACAAAGCAAAAGTTAAAAAAAGACAAAAAATTTACATTTTTCTGCAGGGCCCTGCACCCACTACACACCTTGCTAATTGTATGCACTAATTCCTATGACTGCACTAACCCAGGAAAAGACCATATTCCTCAACCCCAGAGACTGTCAATCTCACACACCAGTCGATCATCTGCATTGTCAACCAAAATGTATCAACATAACAGATGTAGACATGTGAATATATATATATATATATATATATATATATATATATATATATATATATATATATATATATACACACACACACACACACACACACACATGCGTGTGTGTGTGTGTGTGTGTGTGTGTGTGTGTGTGTGTGTGTGTGTGTGTGTGTGAAGATATATATATATATGTGTGTGTGTGTATGTGTGTGTGTGAATACAGTGCATTCAATATTTCATTTGTGTCCTGGTTCCCAGCTGAAAAGAGGCTGTGAAAGAGAAGTTGATATACTTAAATAAATTGAACAAAAAAATTTTGCAGCTATCTAAACCAACACATTTAAGCAGAATTACTGCAATATAGTAAATCAGTAATATGACAGATAATTTAGAAAACAAAATATAAAACCACAGGGATGCAAAAGAGTTGGTATGTGGTGTATCTTTAGCAAAGTTGTAAAGGCAAAAATCTATTTGGAAAGCTAAATTCCTAAGACTTTGTCCAAGTGTGTTCCCACTACTCTGTTTCAAGCTGCATTTAGTTCACCTTTGAATGCTGGTATAAAGAGAAAGAGAACATTGGCAGGAAAAGTAAACAACCTAATACAATGAGCTAGAGCATCAGTGCTAGAATTCAAATGTCTAGTCAATTCTTAATAAAAAAGTATTGCAAAATTCTATTTGCCCTGTTCCTATATCCATGTCTTTTGTAAATAAAGATATGAAACACGAAGCATACTATTTATATATGTATATCCGTGTATAAAAATACACTCTTTTGTAAATATCATAATTCATTTTCTCTCTATTTGTATTGTCTGATTTATTTTTTTACTAAACAATGTTACTGTGCAGTAAAGTAAATGACAAAAGTATCCCAAAACAAAAGACCATAACAAACGCAAAAAAAAAAAACAAAACAATTTTCTGTTGTGTAATTTTAAGACTTAATAGAATATGGTAAAATAAAGAAGAGTCTCTTAGACCAGTGGGATGCCATGAGTTAATTGTATGTCTGTGTTTCTCTTTAACTCTAAGACAAGTTGCACAATGTGTATATAAATTAGAATCCGGAAAGCTCACCACCTGCATTGATTAATTCAGCTGTTTACTCTAGGAAGGCACTGAGCTGTTGTAGGAAAGTGAACACCTTAACCAACAGAAGTGTTACCTGCTGGGAAATCAAAACTGTGTGCCCTTTTCACGGAAAAATATAGCTGGGTTTCATACACCTGGCAGCAAAACTCCCTCTAATTCATATCCATGACAGAACAATACACAAAGGAATCTGCATCTCTCCTGCGATCTTCCAGTCATTTCAAATAAACTCAACAGTGAATCAGTCATCAGCCACTCACCTCATTTGCCCATGCACGGAATCCTCCTGGTCATTTGTCATATCTAACTAACATCTGTTTGGCAATGTTCGCAGATACAACAAGACCCTGAGGACCTACCTTTTGGAATTATTTTCAGTATTATCTCTGTGTTTTTCCATCTCTTCCTTGTAATGCATGTCAGTACAAGTTAGGTGAAACATTAAAAAAAAAGAGCAGAAGAAATGTGCTTGTTCCTCAGGAGGAGTTCTTGACCTACCTATAATGTAGGTAACAAATGCAATTTAAAATTCACTAGCCCCAGCCTTGTCCCAGATTAAGGCTGACCCAAGTTCAAAAACCGCAAAGATGAAATGACATGTCGTTGTGTTAATGTAGCTGAAGAAGAAGAGCATCTGCTAAATATGCCAGATGGTGAGGGGCTCTGGTGTCATGGAGTGAAAATGGTAGTGTCTTGGATACAGATAATCACGTGCAGTATACAATTCAGTGCATATTTATGAAGCTAATACCCATAACACTCTGCAGTAGACTATGCAGAATGAGATTAAGTGGAAAATGTTGAGAAGGTCTGCATTTTAAACTTGAAATAAGAACATCAGTTTTTTCTGTATTCCTTTTGTTAGATGATCTGAATGAAATGGAAAAGATATTTTTCATTGCAATAATTCAATTTTTCTGATCTCATTAGATGAGTATTTGGTGTTTTCCTTTTATTTTATAAACGAGTGTTTATGAATTAAAAATAGCTGCTAGGATATTAAGTGCTTTTACTTCATCAATACATTCAATTTGCATTAAATCTTTCAGAGTATAAAAAAATTCTTAATATATTAGTTTGTCTTGTTGCAAAGGTAGTATGCCACTTAAAGTTTCGCACTGAAGAAACTCCTCTTATTTCCTTAAACAAATTATGAATTTTTGTACTGTCATTACAAGGAATGAGAATTGATTCTATTTCATAAATCCCTAAAACCCATACTTATGGTTGATATTTCACATATAAT
>NC_056738.1:226515089-226755089 GCF_019279795.1 Protopterus annectens
AAGCTATGGAAAGGATCATCATGGACCTCATAAATAAAGATATTGGGGACCTACAGACACTGGATCCTACCCAGTTCGGCTTTGTTAAGGGCAGATCCTGCCTCTTAAACCTGGTTGATTTCTTTGAAACAGTCACCAAGGCCATTGACGAGGGGAAGGTGGTCCACACAGCCTACCTGGACCTCGCAAAAGCCTTCGATACAATACCCCACTCGGGCATTATAGATCTTAAATATAAACCCCTACGTCACTAGATGGATTGCAAACTGGCTCAAGGACAGAACCCACATGGTTAGAATTGCTGGAGCCATGTCAGACTCCAAACCAGTTACAAGTGGTGTCCCACAAGGCTCAGTCCTGGGACCTCTCTTGTTCGGTATATCTTTCTCGGAGGTACAGGCCAACACGGAAGGACTGTGGCTGACCAAGTTCACAGATGACTGCAAACTGGGCGCCATAATCGACTCTCCAGCCGACACAAGCATCCTCCAAAAGGGCCTCATAGAAACAGACAACTGGTGCCAGAGCCATGGCCTCAAGCTAAATGCCAAAAAGTGTATAGTCATCCCCTTTGGCAAAAACAAAGTGCCCACAAATTACCACATAGGTGGTAATCCATTAAGTACAGAAGAAGTAATTAGGGACCTGGGGACCCAAGTTGATAGCAATCTCTCATTTGACAACCACGTGGCCAAAGTGGTTAGAAAAACATTTTATATAGCCCACCTAATCATGAAGGGATTCACATCTAGATCAGGGAGGTCATCGTGCCTCTTTACTCAACCCTCATCAGGCCCATAATTGAGTACAATGCCCCTTTTGGGATGTACCTTACCAGACACCTGCAGCAACTGGAAAGAACCCAAAAGTACCTCACCAAGAGGATCAAAGGGCTCAAACAGATGCCATATGCTGCCCGGTTAAAGAAACTCCAGCTCTACTCAGTGGCATACCGCCTGTTCAGAGGCGATCTGTGCCTGACGTATAAAGCCATGTCCAACCCGGAATTAATGGACATGCTGCACCTCAGAAAATCCAAATCACATCGAGCTACGCGCTCGAGAGACTTGAACCTCAGCACTGAAATAAATAGGACATGCTGGAGGGACAGATTCATAACCCAGAGGCTCCCTTCACTCTGGAATAAAATCCCAGTCCAGGTTAGGCAGAGTCCCTCATTGACTCTATTCAAGAGGAATCTTGATGAGTGGATGGGAGATCATAGGTTTACCCGGGTATCACTTCTGTGTCACTGTTAGACAGGCACAGTATACTAACCTCGAAAAAGGGCATAGCAAAATAAATTTAAAATGGGTGGCGAAAGCCAAACACATTCTGGCTAGGCTTATAAATGCCCTAGGGCAGATAGCCTAGTATGAACCTATGAACCTATGAAATAACTGAAGTCATCATTCTACGATCTGCAGACAGATAGGTTAGTATTAAGGTTAAATAAAACCTAAATCTTTGTTATGCAAACAAATTGCTGATGCTGCTATCAAGAAATAGGATTGTTATACTGCTTAATGTTTTTTAAGTCACAGTGGTACAAGTCTTTGCGTCAAGACTCTGAATGGTGTGTTAAGACTTGTGTGCATTGAGACAAGAGCCACTCTTACTTAAGTGGCCCCGGGCATTCCAAATAGTATTTTACATCAAAAAGGGAAGAGAAAAAGCATTTAATTCACCTATGTTTGCAAGTTTGTGTTGCACTAAAAATCTCCTTTGTACTTAAACATCTGTGTTCACATACATTTCTTGTTTTCAGCCAAAACGTTATTTGTTTGTATTTCTGACTGATTTAGTGCCATAGACTTGTGATATGGCTCACAGTAGTGGCAGAAGTGTGCTGTACTGAAGGATCTGTGCTACTTACCTCTACATCTGAAATGTATTTGGAAACTTATTTTGTTTTACCGTCTGCATAAACTGCACACACTGTGCCCTCTTCTTATTACATTTGTCCCAGTCCCCTTCAATAAACACATCACACCGAATGACATTTGACGACCTTTATTAAAACTTCCATAAACATAACTTTGTTCACCAACTTTATTATTTACAACTGAACATAATTTCATTGATTCTAAACACAGCATAAACATCCTTGAACTGTTAAGCAGGGCAGCGTACCTACTCACCCTGCCCCAGTAAGCAGCGTTCATACCTCTGCTCACTTACTTTACTTATAAAGTGCCATCCTTGTAATGCTAAACAGGGCAGCATACCTACTCACCCTGCTTAGTAAGCAGGGTCCATACCTCTGCTCATTTACTTTACTTATGAAGCAGTGTCCCATCTCATTTCATACACCATTCATTGAATTACCTTCCACCAAATAAGCAGCATCCTTACCTCAGCTTACTCATCTATTCAGCAAGCTTCCTCCAGCTGCTCATTTTCCTTTCCCCAGCTCCTTGAAATGAACATCCATACACCAGAGGGAGAACAGAAGAGGGCAAGCCTGTCCCTCTTCTCCACCAACCAGCCTGACCAGGCTGTTCCCCCTCCCTTCTACCCAAAATTGTTCAACCAACTACCTCCCATAACAGGAAGGGTTAAGCCAAACATCATTCAGTCTACCCATCATCTGTAAAGCCCTTAGAATCCTGCAAACCATCCCTGAAACATGCCCTTATGAAACTAAATAAAGTAGGATTACCCATGACTCCACTGTACCAAGAGAATACATTCCTTTTAGACAGCTTCCTTCCAGCCACTAGTCATGGCTAAACCTGAACAGAATGACAACCAGTAGCCATAACCCTGTCAACTGTAGCATATAACCTTAGCCCACCAAACTACCCAGTTCTGGCTGTGCATTAACCTGATTACTGTTTGGAATAGTCTAACTCCAAAACTTTAATGCCCTAACCCTAAATGGTAGAAAACCAGCATCCCTTAACCTAGCTCATGAAAACTCGCCTATGCTCAGCAATGAAGTACTCTACATTCCCAGCCATAAACACCCCCAATTCACTCATTACCAAATGACAATCCAGACTAGAACCCAGGCCACCCCAATCAGAACCTCCTAGCAACCGTCCAAACTAGAAACTCAAACTACTAACCATCTTTAACCGCTGCTTGTCCCTGGCCTTTCCCCTCGAAGGTTCTCTTCCCCTATGTTACCTCTACCTGTAGTAATGAAATGAAACCTGACCTACGGCTGCCATATCCTGCAACCAAGCTTCCCTTAAATCTTCTAGCTCCCGTGTAAGCAACGCACTTAATTTCTAAAATTACCCCAACACAGCCACCTTCCTGCCTTGCATCCTAAAGCCCTACCTACAAACTAACCCAAACTACAAGTGAAATGATCCTTGTGCTACTCTGTAAAACCTTAACCTGTTAGTGACATTAACACTACCTACTCAAGGAACAAGTTTGTCACCCCAAAGCTAACACCCATTAGGAACAAACTCCAGCCTCCTGTCAAGCAAAAACATGTCATTGACCCTTCCTCCAAATATGGTTTAACAACTGGAAGAGTAACTGTAATCCCCCAGGGTTCCAACCTCCTGAAAGCAAGGGTTGAACTCAGCTGGCTTGCAAAGAAGAGAAATGTAGGTCAAAAATAAAACCCATTTGAATCCAATAAAGTATGCCCCACATACCCACCACCTCCTGTCAAACCCTCAATGTGCTCCATACACCCCACCTTACCATAACTGAAACCATCTCCTTTCCCGTCTACCTTATGTTATCTGACATAAGCCCACACCCAACTCTATTCATTTGCCAAGGTCTACCCCTAGTAAATTAACCCACCGCCACCATGGTATGCTGTCAAGTAATTAACATCTACCCAAGCAACCTCTTAAACTAACTAACATGCAACTTCACCACCACATAAATCCTTAAAACCAAATTCGAAAAATAACCAAGACCCATCTATATATATATATATATATATATATATATATATATATATATATATATATATATATATATATATATATATATTTATTTTTGTTAACTGGGTGAATACTCTGGACCAAAAGACTTAATCCAACAGTTGTATCAATATTAAAAAAAAAAAAAAAGGATCTCACATACAGATGTGCAGGAACCCAGAAACTTGGACACACAGCAAATAGTCATTTTAAAGACAATACTGTACAAGTGAGGAAGACAAACAACTTCAAAGGTACAGCCCGTCGTACTACATGCAGTAAATGCATTAAACAATTAGTCCTTGTATAAGCAGTAATTATGTTATATACATTGTAGGTAAAACAGTTGGATCGCAAGTGATCAGAAACAATACACACCCTGTAAATAATGCCATCTCAAACATAAAGTTCTCAGAAAAGGGTACATTGGTATATTACCTGTTGCATAATTATTTTTATCTGTGGTACTATAAGTTACAAATATCCTGAAAACTAAAGTCTAACCAATACTTATAAGATACAACTGTAATTCTATTTCTAAATACAAGAAAAGTCCAAAACATACATAGCATTAAATGAGAGTGTCTTCTGCAGCATGGAATACTAATCCTGCTGTAAGTTCAGGTTCATGGAGTACTTGTCACAGCTACTCTAACTCAGTCTTGTTACCTTACTACAAAAAGAGATGCCAAAAAAACTCCTTCATCTTGTATAATCAGTTTGTAAGTGTATGAGTCATATATCACACCCTTCAGACAATGAAAATAGGTGCAAAGGCTCAAAGGTATTATTCCTTAAACAGCATTAAATCACATCATAGCCGGCCTTAGGCATAGGCCAACTAGGCGGTCACCTAGGGCACCGCTGTAGCAGGGGCGCTATTCCAGTATTTACTTGGTGTAGGTAGACCAGGATGGGGGCACCAGATGGTGTGGTAGTGGGTGCATTGGAGCCCTTTTGCCTAGGGCACCAGTTGACCCAAGGCCGCTCCTGAATCACATTCATTACTTAAGGAAAACACTGTCCTGATGGCATGACTCAACTTGAAGGCCCTTTGTCTCATGTCAACCCCCTGTTATAATTATCATCTTAACAGTATTTAAACTTTCAAAATGTTTCATTATTGTTTCCTAACCCTCTTTTGTTTGTCAGGCTGATGTAAATACTTTGATACTGGGATTTCCAAATCACCTATTTCTTTGCCAGAATGACACATCACTCAATGGGAGCTCTGCAAACTTAACTAGGTGAAGAGACTTTTACATGTCATGTGACTTGCTTGTCTGCCTCCGGCTGTAACTGACACATGATTCCTGCATATTTATGGTACGCGCACTCAACAGCTTTTGACCACATCTCATTTTTTTTTTCCTGAAGTCACATGAATCCTACCTTCTCCTGCCTCCACAGAACTGCAGCCAGTTTGAGTCCATGGGAGAAAAACAATCCCTAGTAACAAATCCCAGTGAACCCCCCCAGAAAAGACAAGGCCCACTACAAAGATGAAAATTAAAAAAGGAATACTCAAGCCAACAAAGCAAATCAAGCTGTGAATCAAACACTTCCCCATACCTGACACACCATTCTGCAAAGAAAGTAAGAAAGCCAAACTAGAATGAAGCAAATCTGTCCAGAAAAGAAGACATACATGCAAAGCAAGGAAAAAAGCACTGGCCTGCAAACAGTTCAACTTGATTACAGGAGCCACATCCTGCCCAAAGCTTGCGAAAAAAACTGCCCACAGCACCAACCGAGAGGAACAGCAACAGCTGAGAGACAGGCCACCGCACGCATTACAGTCCCGTGTGCAACTCCCCGGCACCCACCCCCGTGCAACCTGCCAGTGACTGCAGTCGATGTCCATGAGCCACAATCCAGAACAGCAACACACCAGACGTGGCACAAAGAGGGACCCCACACCCCTCCACCAAGGCCCATCCCATGACAGTGATCCACACTCCGCCGAAGACCCGACGAAACTCCTCGCAGCAGCGACTTCCCTCAGCCACCCACAACCCAACCAACACACAGCACACACCGACCACACACCCACCAGTGATCCAAACCTCCTAAATGCAAGCTCCGGCCTTTTTTCTTTTCTTTCCTTTTTGATGCTGCATCGGGCATGCGTGGCAACAATCCCAACCCCTACCAACCCACAGCTCACAAAAACAGCCATCAACACATGAAACATGCAACACAAAGGAAACAGATGTCAACTCCTCACCAACAAATCAAACCCCAGACCCAACCATACCAAACAGCACCACGCAATAGCAGAGCACATCCACAACCTCTGTCCAGGGCCCATGGTTCACAACCCCCCGAGACACGCCGAATCCCCTTGTGTCCCACACGCACCCCCCCCATGGCACTACCACCACTCAGAAACACCAGACCACATGCCATCTCTGGCGCTGCCCACAAACTCCAAACTGCTGAACCGAAACAATACACAGACGCAGGAAGACAGGCACCCACCAAGCAGAACAGAACCCCAGTTGCAGCTCCGCACAAGTCCCAACCACTTCCAGCCCATGACCCCCACATAAACCCAAATCAATGAGCCACAAAGAGGGCAAAATCACAAATGCCTACCCCAGCACCGCCAGCACCTGAACCAAGCTCTCCCTCTCCATCCAACCCACCAACGAGCATCCACCAATGCCCCCCCACACAACCAGGACACAAAAGCACACCCACCTGCTCAACGCATCCCCACACACCAGAAGCCCACGAAACAGCACCAACCAACACCTGTGACTCCAGCGAGCCCCATGCAGCCACCACAGTCCTGAAAACCCACCAAATGCCACCACCAGTGAAGCCGAGAACACTACCGCCAATCAAACCACAGAAATCATATTGCCAACCCAAGGCCCCTGCCTTTTTTCTTTTTTTTTTCACTAGCTGCGCAAACTGAAGACACAGGAAACCCCCACCCTCCCATGACTGGACCAAAACAAGGCACCATCACCACCAACCTCTGCAATCGAACCTTACTCACCTCCTCCATACCCCACCACTCCAAGGCCTACCAGACCACCAGTACCTTCAGGTCATCATGGATGAGAGCCTGCTGTAGCAAGTTCACACCAAATGTGACTGCTTAACTAGCTACACTTGTCTAAGCCTCTTAAGCCCCTCCCTACCCTTATCTCTTTTCCTCCCAATCCTCCATGCCTCCACTTAACCCTTTCACTTCTCCACCTCACTTAACACCCACTAATGTCCATTTAACCCCTCATGAAGATGTCCTGGGTCAAACTTCATCTGTTAACACTTTTTCTGCTTTCTGGTTCACACATTGTTAATGATTTCCCTACTCTTATAGAAACTGTTAAATTTGCTTCAAATTCAAGCATAGCTGTGAACCACAGACTTCTAGTTTAGATTAACAGTACTGACAGCACTGTGATTTGCTGCAAAATATGTTATATTATAGAGCTCCATTGGCTCAAGGTTTTAGCATTGTTAATTGATTTACTTTTTCAGCTCAGTTCCAACAAATTGACCAGAGCTGCTTTCACCTAGGGTCTTTGAATCAAGACTATGAACATGTATAGAAAGCCTTTTGTGTTGTGATTAGAGCATTGTCTTTTGGTGGTCTCCAAACATTCTTTTTTTTTTCTTTTTTCATCAAAAAGTGAAGAAACAAGCATTTAATTTAATTTTGTTTCTTTATTTGTACTGTACCTTTTTTTTTACTCATACGCTTATTTCAGAATTTTTGTGCTATTTTTTTTCAGACAAAAAAGTTATTTGCTTTCATTTATGACTGCTCTGTTGATGCAGACTTGTGATGTGGCTTGCGATAGTGGGAGTATTGTGATTTATTGCAAGATCTGTGCCCCATACGACCATTTTATTCTGCATTTCTGATAGTTTTCTTTTCATCCAGCTAATAGTAGATTTTGTTCATTCTCCTTCCATGGGCTTGTGCCACAGATGTGTAGTTAGACTCACAATACTGACAGTATTGTGATTTTCTGCAGGATCTCTGCTACATACTTCCATTTATATGCATTTATTCTGCATACCTGACATTTTTCTCCTTCCACCTATTAGTATATTATACTTGTAATATTTACCTGATCTGGTGCCCCAGACTTGTAGTTTGAGTTGCAATAGTGGTATTACTGATTTACTGAAGGATCTGTTCTACATATAGCCCTCCAGATCTAAAGTATAGTTGGGAACATTTATTCCTTCTTATTGTCTGCATAAACTGCACATATTGGCCTTCTGCTTGTTACATTTGTTACTGCTTTCCCTACCTTCTGGTTGATACACTGATGCACATGTTCCTGCCTTTACAGTAATTGTTACATATACTTCAAATTCTAGCCTAGCTGGGGACCATGGACTAATAGTTTACACTCAAAGTACTGAGAGCATTGTGATTTGCTGCAAGATCTGTGCTACATAGCTACTCCGACTTGGCTGATTAGCTTTTTTATTTGTTTACCTCTCAGCATGTTTTCAACAAACTGTGCTGAGCACCACCACAGATTTCACTCAACAATAGGTAGTATGTGCAAGAGAATATCTCCCTAGGAAGTGTTTTGTAATCAAACAGACATCAATTGTCTGAATTGTGACCACTTTTAGGTTATCTGAGTGCAAATAAGAAGCTATATCTGCAGTAAGAATGACATATGGAATAATTTCTTCCCAGCCATAGATAACCATGTCACCCCTTCACAAGTAGTTACCCCTAAATCTCTGCCCTGTCATGCATTAACACCCCTATGCCTCTGTACAAACTAAACCAATCAATCAATAGGTTCTGCCACCACTGTATCCCCTGACCCTGACAAATAAGAACTATGGACAAGCACTTTCCAGATATTTCTATGGTTAGCCTGATTGAGTTGGATAACTTGAGACAATGTAGAATTGTTCCATGCTGTCTGATGATCCCCTACTACTTAGAATGCGTAGCACAGTATCTGAGAGATGTATGTTTAATATCAGTGAAGGTTAAAAGCTCTAACACAGTCACACTGATGTCATGATCAGCAGCAGCTCACCCACAAAACACCTTCTCACAAACACTTAATCCATCATATGCCAAGGTTCTTATGCTCAAGTTTCCCAATCCAAAAAGCCTTCCTAAATGAGATTTAGTCAGTAAGAACCTGCAGCAACATTCCAAGCCTGCAACATGGTTTAAGCCTACCACTTCACATAGTAATCAGGGTCACATGGATTGGTAGTTAAGCACATGAGACAGAAATACAGCAAACCAAATATTCTATACTTAGGTGACAAAATAGTAAGACATACTGTTGCATCAGTCACTAGACTGAGTAAGGAAAGATTAAGAGTCATTTGTTTAACAGGTGCCAAGATGTACCAAATCACTCATGTACTCTTGTCTTTGAACAACAGGTACCAGAATGACTCTGCCATAGTACATTTGAGTGTAATTGACATGACTCATACCTCTTTGTACTGTATGAAGAGATACAAGCAGGTATGAACCGAACAATGAGAAATATTCTACTTTCTGCAAGGATGATACCTCAATAGTAGCAAAAAATAATTACATTCAATGATTGGCTTAGTTTCATGTGTAATTTAAAGTGGGTACAATATTTTTTCATGCTGAGAGCATCAACAGATTGTTCTGTTTCACCAGGGATGGTCTGTACCTGTCCACTCTAGGTTTTTGCATATTGGTTAAAACATTGCTCGTCTTCATAGTGCCTTGTTTTAGGCAATACCAACTAGATCAGCTACCAATGTAATAAAACAAATGAAGGAAACTATAAAGGTGCTACTGTTTAATGTTAGGAGCCTTAACAAAACACTCCACACTGATAGCCCTGCTCACACATTGGATGACACAGATATCTGTGTAGTGACTGTGACATGGTTAAATTAGCAAGAAACATTCAGGCAGTGCAGGGATACAATGCCTTTCACACATTTTGACCAGCTGCTACAGAGGACGATAAGGAATGTGAAGTGTCTCAGCCTTCATCCAGGAAAGACTTACATCAGGTCTGATTAAGAGACATGATGCCTTTGACTTTCTTCATGTCTAACTCACCATTGACAAAGTAACCTACCATTTCATGGCAAATTACAGAACTCATTTTATTACCCAGAAATTCCATGCAGCCTACTTAAATGAAATAAAGTCACTTTGTATTTAGCCCAACACCATTTTCCAGGGCAACTTTATCTACCCAGCTGTACACTAGGAAACCTATGCCACCTCTAGTGAACAATCTCAGATGTTCCTGAACTTTGTCAACACAAATGCCCTTGAACAACTTGTTAAAGTACCCACTAGTGGAAACAACATCCTTGACCTTGTCCTCACTAATATGGGTGAACTGTGCTTCATCCCTAATGTAACACTCTCACTCATCAGGTCTGACCACAAGACCATGTCCTTCAAAAAAAAATTAAAACTCGAGACCACCCCAGCCTCTGGTATTTTTAAAAACTTTCCAAGACAAATTTTCTGCTGTTAAGTGATACCCTGACAAGTTTTAAACTCCCCCAATTCCCAAATGCTCTGCTGCTTATATACAAACATACACTGTAAACATATCTCAACAGGTACACAACTGCATTAAAGCAGCTCTACCTAGTAGAAGCAAGTGCAGGGCAAACCCTAAAAGCAAACTGCCATTGTGGATCCACAGCATCAATAAAACATGCAACAAAAGGAGGAAACTTTTTGCCAAAAATAGGAAGTGCAGCACCATACAGGATAGGAATTATATCATTTAATTATCATTTAATTAAACAAGGGGCTTAGAAACCCAGTAAAAACTACAAATTACAAATCTGAAAAAATAGCCACCCAGGCTGAGGAACACCACAAGGACTTCTTCAGCTACATCTGCAATTTCAAGGACAATAAGCAGCAAAGTGGTGACCTTATTGTAAATGGCAGTACCAGTACTGAAGCTGAGGACATAGCAAACTTACTGGCTGAGAGATTTGGCTCAGACTCCACCACCCACCCATTGTAATTTCACAGGAAATATCAGAAACCTATACAACCCTGGCCATCACTCCGAACCAAGTCCAGTAGGTCATATCATTGGCCAGAAATCTAGCATCTCCAGGAGTTGACAACATCCCAAAATGCGTCCTGCATAACATGAAGCACAATATTTCTACACCACTAACAACATTGTTCAACCTAAGCCTCCAAATGTGGTTTGTACCAATTGAATAGAGGACTGCAACATTCACACCCCTGCATAAGGGAAGATTTATCACTTGGGAAATTACCATCTTATAAGTCTGACCAGCCTCAGATGTAAAGTTGCGGAAAGACTTGTCATGGGCTTATTCAATAAAGAGATAGGAAACCTGAATACACCGGACCACCCACCACAATCTGGTTTTATCAAAAGTAAATCAGGCCTGCTAAACTTACTGAACTTTTTTGAAAAAGTCACCAAAGTATGAAGAGAATACAGTAGACACTGTGTACATTGACCTTGCTAAGGCTTTTGACACAGTACCCCATTCAGACATTGTTGGAAAACTTGCTAATTAGGAATAAACCCCTATATCACCCACTGGGTACCAAACTGACTCATTGATAGGACAGAAGAGGTTAAGATAAAGGATTCCATCTCCACAAGAAGATCTGTTACTAGTGAAGTTCCACAGGGTAATGTGTTGTGGATACTCCTATTTGGCATCTGTTTCTTATAATTACAAGCAAACATAAAGGTTCTTTGATTGACCAAGTTCACAGACTACTGCAAGCAGGCACTGAATTCCCCCAAAGACTCAGCGATCCTCCGGGAGGGTTTGTCCCAAACCAATAACTTATATCAAGAGTCATAAACTAAAGCTGAATCTCAAAAAGTGCATTTCTGTGCCGTTTGGAAAGCCAACTGCCCCTGGGAACAACCACATTGACAATACTCCCCTAAGAGAAGGCCCAGCAGTTAGGGACTTGGAAATGTATGTAAACAGTGACCTAGCATTTGACCAACATATGTCTTCTCACAATCTAATGACTATTGACAATGTCACTAAGTTTCCAGAAGTAGAATCCCTGCAAGAAGCCAGAGCAAGTTCAACAGCCAGAGAACTACTGGTACTTTTTTATCAATGGATGTATCCCCAAAGAAATCTTCATTGAGCATAGAACCCATTTATGCCTGGTATAATGGACCGGCTTTTCCAGTGTTTTGATGTAAAACAATTTATAACTTCATTACACTATCCTCAAACAGACAGACTAGTAGAGCACTTTAATAAAATTATAAAGTCTGTGCTATGGAAGTAATATTCTGGCTGTTCTGCGACATAATATTACTTGTGTTTTTATAGACAATGTTTTTTGTTTATCCCATTTAGCACTATGGCATAATTGTTTCTTACAGAACTGTCATTTTCAGTAACAAGTGTATCGGATTTCACTTTTTCTGGCCATAATTATCTTGTATGCTTTCTGACCTTAGTTGTTACTCCTCTGTTTCTAGATTTTAGCAGTATGTCATTCTAAAAATGAAACCGTCACAAACGATGAAGACATTTAAATTTATCAAGAATGAAACCCAATTAGCATTGCAAATGTGCCATGTGCAATTATGCATAATTACAACTGAAATAAAGGGAAAGCTACCAATTATACACATTATGTTATCAGCTGTTTCAGTTTGAAGTTTGCACACATGCACATGATCTCACACACACACACACACACACACACACACACACACACACACACACACACACACACACACACACACACAAATATACATAAACATGACCATTTTGGTTTCTCAAATTCCTTTACCTTTAGGAGTTGTTACATAATACACATGTGGGAATATACATGTCTTATTTTATCTGTATATTTCTTTTGATATTTCTCTTAACATAAATTGCAGTATTATTTTTAGTCCACTGGAAAAAGGGCTAAGAGAAAAGAAATACTAAAATATAAACATGCACTTGTTGCACTTTATAAAACATCATGGATGACTGCCTTTTCTAGCAATATATGTGTTTTATTCCTATATACACAGCAGTGCTCACAGTCTCTATTGCTTACACTGAGAAAAACATACATCACTTAAATATTTAACTGGGTCTACTTCTGATTGTCGAAAACCCACTTTTTCGACAACCACATATATATATATATATATATATATATATATATATATATATATATATATATATATATGTGTGTGTGTGTGTGTGTGTGTGTGTGTGTGTGTATGCAAGTAAAACATTTAAACCAAAACTTTATATAGTTTTACAAGTATTTAGCATGCCCAGATTCCCCAGAATTATGAACTATGTCAGATTAATTCATGCTATGCCTGAGCATGGAGCAAATCAATGCAAAAGATTACAATGAATGGCACTACTCATAACACATAAAGGAGTAATTCTATGAATTTGAGTCTCGTCTGGCCATCATTATGCTTGGCATAAAATGACATAATGGACTTCCACTTTGAATACCATATGTTTAAGATAAAAAATGAGAAAGCCAGACAAAAACATTTGGTTGGCACAGTGTGAGGAGAGGTTAAAATGAATTCTTTGTCACAACTGCATGGTGAATGTCAGCCTCTTTTCCTCTAATACTGGATGCAATATTGCCTCTTCCATTTTTCATTCTCATATTTTTACTTCCACAACCACACCTCACCAGAATTCATCCTTCATTAAGCATGCGGTATGGCAAACTTACCTGGGAAAGAAAGATTATGGAAGAGATGCAACAATAAGACTTTATGTCCTAACATCTAAGGAATATCACCTTGAAGCTGTTACCATATAGAAGAAACTGTTCGCTGAATAAGTAGTCCTATCATGCCTACTTATTCAGAATGGGTGGGGTTATCACTCGTCATAGTCATCACAATTCCCATTATTTATATGATACAGGGAATTGCTTTCCATTCTATCAAAGGGAGGTATTTTTTTCTCCACTTTCTAACAGCTTTTTCCAGCACCACTACTAAGATACTTAATTAATCATCAATGCCTTTGCTAGTCCAGTCCTGTCGTTATGGAGGAAAATGTGGAGCACAGGTGACACTGATACCTTCAAGCACAGTATAACATTTAATGTCTACTTTAGTGCTTACAAAAATTAGTCATTATAGGGCATTTTTGAAACACATACATGGATGTAGTATGTCCAAGAATTCCCACTTCTGTATCCAAAGTGAGAGCCTTTAACATACCTTTACAACCTAGCAGATACAACAGAGTATCTATATAGTGATTTTTAGCTAAAACATTTTCACAGTAGGCCTGTTAATCCTTCATTTACTTTATTATGAATTGCGCTTTGTCTTCATACCATGCCATGCGGAGTTTTAGGGAATTTCCCCACATTGTAAAAATGGTCAGCAACGATGACATGGTTGTAGTGTCATACATTTGTGTAAAATGGAAATAGCACCTTTTTTTTAATAACTGGCTTGGTGGTATCAAAAACTGATGATTTGTGTGCTATATCCCTGGACAAACTTGAAAACTAATCTGGAATGCTAGAATGGTGATCACAGTTTTTCACCTGGACTATGTGAGGAAAATCTTCTTAACGGCAGGCATTATTATTTTCCAACCAATATTGTTTGATATGGCTACGCTTCTCATTGTTTTCTTAGTGTAAGTTTAATACGAATCTGTAAACTTAGAAACATATCAACCTTTGTGTTTTAAATACTAAAGTCTCCACATGTTGAGACGTATTGACCCATGTATCAAAAACCTAAGAACAGTAAGAGGAAAAATCCTGATGATCCATTTCTACAAGGAAATGTATATTTATATTACAGAGCAGGGACAGATAGCACCCTGAGGCTGACTAGATCCTCAGGAAGTTGCTTTCATTCTTCTGTTTAATTGTGTTACCACATTTGCAAGCATCAACTGCCAGATGATCACTAAGGATGCCTAAGAGCCCCCACAGTACTTCATTGTCACACTGCATACAGTCCATGCCGACTGCAGAGTATGGTCAAGCCTTCAAATATGCAACTGTTCTGAGTTTGAACAAAAAGTTAAATCAGTTAATCATTCTGTCTCCAAACACCCACACTTTGAGAAGGATGACATATTTTCAACTCTCTTAATGTATTTAGGATGCCATAGCTGTTTGCAACATAAAAGATGAGGGTACCTAATTAGCATGTGCTGTGATACTAAAACATAACAGCTTCACAGAACCACTATTTCCCCCTGAAATTCATTGACTGAATATGAATCAAATATTAAACAACTGGCCACATGTCTTTTTATGGTTCTTTCCAGTTCTGCATGGTTTATAAATTATACATGTGCAGACCTCTATGCTATTTTTTGTCCCTGGATAGCTGTGTTTTCCAAATTAAATGGAATCATGCTGCTATACTGCTACAGTTAGATGAATCTAATAGGAAGAGATATAGTTGTGTCAGTATCATTCATGTAATGTATCATCCTCCCAATTTTTCCAGAAATGTTTTGAGAAAGGATGTCAATGTGTCTGGATTGGCAAATTACACAAGGAGGTTTTAAGTGAAAGACTTGAGTGCTTTTCTCCACCCTGACAATACTTATCAAAGCTAATCATGCTGTCTGATTTTGCACAGTAAATATACTGTATAGCTTGTTAAGATATGTTAAGCATTAGGGTATTCTAGCATTCATCTCCTATTTTATTAAAATAGATGTCAAAGTGGTTAATTTTAATTGAAGCGACAGTATCCTGGTGGATCTAAAAAGTCCTACAGAAACCAAAACTTGAACAACATTTAACTAAAAAAGCACCAGTGTATCCCAATGCAAGACCTTTCCAAAGTCATGGTTCAAACAAGCAGTAGCTGGCCATGAAACTTCATATATTCTACTTTTTGCAACTTCTTTAATGTTTTAAGTATAACTTAGCAAGAAAAATTGAGACTTGTCAAGTCCAATCAGACTCATGTGAATCATAGGTTTATTAGTCAAAATATTTGTTAGTAGCTTGTATTTTGCATTTAGAAATGAGTCTCACCTCTTGATGGGATTCCTCAAATGATCCTTGCGTAGTTTTAAGACCATTACTATGGATGTCTCTTTGTAAATTAGAAGTCTGGAATTAGCCTCTAACACTAATCTCATGGCAGCAAGATGTTTAAGCTTACTGGCTGCCCACTGTTTTATATGAAACTCATTTGATAAACATGGTCTAGAATGCTTTGTGCCATGGTTGGTCATAGTTCTTGGTAGATTTCCTCCTGAGTAATGAAGGTACCTGCTCTGACCTTAATGTATAAAACTTCTTATCGTGAGGAGTGATGTAGGCCCTTGTAAAAAGATCACGTATTCAGTACCTCAACTGCTCTACTAATTATACCACCTGTTAACTCACTGCCACCTTGCTGATTTCAGCCTGAGCCTTTTGTTTATATAAGTTTAGCTATCAGTGTTTTTTCTGTCTTCCCCATTCCCTTCAAAATGTATTTGTCAAAGGAAGCTTAATAATAACTCTGTCTGTCCTGATGTAGTGTGGTACCTTCTTCCTTTCTAATGCAGTCCTTGAACACGATACTCTTGTAGCAGCCTCGTCTAGTTCAATTATACCTCATACTTTTTAAACAGCTGCCTTCATTTGCATGATGACTACTGAATGAAGTACACCCACCAAACTACCCTGTATGCATATATTTCAGCTGCTATCATTTAGGCAAAGTGCTATAATTTTACCCTCAGATTTAGCCTTGCTTCACCTAGAGACCTACTGATGTTTCTCATAAAGTTAAACCTTCTTCTGGGTACATACCTTATTAAATAAATAAATTAATTAAGCCCGTACAAAAATCTCTTTACCTCTAACTATGCAAAGTCTAGTATAGACTGACCATCTATTGTGAAAAATAAGATAGTGTTCTTCCTTCTGACCCTCTGCTGTGATTTTTAAAAAACAGTGAAATTATTTTTAATGCTCAGAAATTGAGAGTTTTATATATATATATATATATATATATATATATATATATATATATATATATATATATATATATATATATATATATATATATTTCTTCACAGGCAGGAGTAATACCTTCTTTGAGATTATCAAACATTGTTTAATAAAGCTTATCCTGGAACAAATTTACAAACTCCTTTTTCTTTTGTACATTGTCCATTAAGGAGCCATACTGAAGCAGCCACATTCTTTAACTTTTTATTTCATGGTTAATGGGACATGATATGCAGCTAGCACTGGTAGGGTACCTGGTTTCTTAACTCTGAGACTGTGCTCATTTGCAGCGTAGGTCCTGTGCTTACATATTCTAGAACTTCTTTGTGTTTGTAGTTGTAGAGAAAAAGGGGTAAAATGTCACCTTGATGTTGGCAAGATGTGTATAAGATCCACTTTGGATAGCTTGTTCTGAAATTTGCAGCAAGCATCTCTGATAGCTGAATGTAACTTTTAGATAATAGTTCCTAAAATCAGTGACTAGGTCATACACCCAGCTAACATGATAAATCCACTAATAAAATTGTTAAATCTTAGCAGGATGCTGCCTACTTTATGCTTTATTTTATGATGATAAACTTATCAAAGCTACAGTGAACATTGAGCCCTCAGATTAACATTTGATAACTGCAAATTTCCTCTTAAGATCTGAAAGAGTTTTTGGAACTTGAGTTGTATTATTGCTTATAATGAGAATGGTCCTCCCTCAACATTCAACCTTCTTTAAAAAGGAAAATTCTTTGAAAAAATACCCTTGCTAGTTGTTCTTTAGGTGGTCTGTACAGAACAAAGATGCTTTACCTAAGCATATTAGGGCTAGTCTCTCTTAATATAGTACAACACTTCATAGATTTTGATTAGATTTGCAACTAAATTTACAATCCAAAAATATAATTATATCTTCTCTCAATGATTGCATTTAATTTGTTAGCCTCATGATCTCACTATGCAGAAGTGACTAGATTCAGGAACCAAACATTAAGTAATATCTGCTTAAGTGACTTGCTCATTATTCAATAATTGGTAAATGGAGGGTGAGTAAGCCAAGTGTAAGAATGCAAGATGAAAGTCATTGACAACTCATAGCCTTAAGTCTGTCTTTTAAGATTCCAGGCATATGATGACTCCAGCAACCTATTCTTTCCTCCAGTGACCTCAGAGTACATATGTTAAAATGTCTGGGTGTACTTATTGAGTCATGGCATTCATTTTATATCATGACCACAAGAAGCTGTTTATCTTCTTCTATTTTATTTAAGATGATAAATGGCTAGAACACTTATCACTCAAAGGAATTATTACACCTTTGCTGAGGAGTACACATTCAAGAACTATATATGACAACAAAACATTGTCATATGTTATTTAAGTGCAAAATAATGAAAAGAAAAAATCCAGAAATATCTATTAAGTAAACAGAAAAATATCAAACATGAGAAAGGGCAATGTAGTCACAGATAAAGAGATCTAGCAATCCAGAGAAATATATTTCAGTTCTTGAGTATGATGGAGAATCTCCTGCTATTTCTGCATTAAGACAATGCTGCAGTGATTTTCTTTGTAACTACCTAAATAAAGTAATTAATTACTAATATATATAAAATTGGCACTGTACTGTGAAGCCTTCTGTTAGATGGAAGCATCTCATCAAATTAATGTTTATAAACTAGCAAAGCTTTTATAAAACATAAGCACATTTCCAGAATTCTCAGAAAATGAAATAAAACACGATAAAGATGAAAACCATCAAAATTAAACTGCTTTTGAAGGCTGCAAGCTTAAGAAACAATAATGACCTAAGCAGGAATTGCTGAGAATACCAGTAACACCCACCAAGTTTAGTGAAAATTGAAGAAGAGCATACTGTTGCACAGAGAGCACTAGACAGAATATCAAATAATATGAGACAATATACCTTATTAGAAGAATCAGACAAAGTAAAGCAAAGTAAACACAGGCTGTACAATCCAGCTTTAGTTTGGCTTGAAATTCAAAATAATATAATTCCAAAATTATTGCTATATAGCGATATACTTTGCTTTAAATGGTGACATCACAAACTGCTTCTGAGGCATTCCAACAGACTTTCCATGTTTAACTCAACTTAGTACTGCTTCGCTTTTTTAGGAACCGTCATCGAGGTGAGCAAACTAAGAGGACAAGAAAAAAATCTGAGAAAACACACGTATCTTCTGGATTCAGGGCTCAAATGTTTGTCATTTTCTCATATGCTGCATTGTGTAAAGGAAGATTAATTCTGATACCTTAAAAAATATATAGCGGCAAGAAATACTTCACATGATGTGTATTATACATTCCAGAATCCAGTTCAAGTCTGTGGAGAGCACCTGCCCATACCAGGTTACATTTCCTTTCACGTATTCTGACCAGAAACTGAAGGTATGAGAACTAAAGGAGGAGCTGTATCAATATTCATTAAAGATAAATACACCTCCAGATTAGTTAAACAGCACAATGCCCTTGAATTACTTCAGGCACAATTGACTGTTGTTAAGAACCCTATTCAAGTCATTGCCAGCTACAGGGCTACCTCCATGAATCAGGACATCCACATAGCCTACTTGGCTCTGCTTGGATCAATCAAGATATGACCAAACACCCTGTTTTTTGAGTGACTTTAATTACTCATCTATTGACTGGGTAAATTATACATGCTAAAATTCACTTGCCCAAAGGTTCCTGTACATTGTTAATTCCAGTGCCCTGGAACAGCTGGTTGTCACCCCCACAAGGTACTCAAAAATCCTGGATCTGGTGCCCACTAATATGAAGGAACATTGGAACACCCACAGTGTGCAGCTGTCCCTGATGAGATCTGACCACAAATAAGTCTCTCTAAAAGTAACTATAATACTAGACCCCTCCATAGCATCAACTAGACTAAAAAACTTCATCAAAGCAAATTACAACCTCTTACATGACAGCATATATAGCCCCACCCCACACTGATGGAATAGAGACCAACTTCACTTCTCTAGCGCCTCGGCCAACAGCCTTTACAGAGTAAAAAATGTAAAACACATTCAAAGCAGTATATATAACAAGCCCAACAATTAGTATAATTAAATAATCAATTAATTAATCAATTATATAAAATTTGAACTTTTAAAGTTATACAGTCATATAAAACTATGCCAATTACATTCCTTATTAAGTCCATAAGGACTTAAAGTATTATATTTCATAATTAAAAGTGACTCTTTTTGTCTCAGCACATTTTTTTGAAAAACAACATTATTAAAATGTAATGGTACATGTTCCAGAACAGAAACCTTCATACAGTCCAAATTACCATAGTGTTTATTATTAAAATGTTCTGAGATAGGGCTATTCATTTTTCTATTTCTTACATCTCTAACATGTTCTTTTATTCTGTGGGACAAAGTCCGTTTAGTCTCACCAATATAATATTTTTTACAGGAACAGAAAATAACATAAATAACTCCTGTACTAGAACATGAGTACCTAGCTCTGTTAGAAATTTTTTTTCCATTAATTTCTTTTATGTCCATATTTATGTATTTACAAATGGAACAATTATTACATGGAAAAGTTCCTATCTCATTGATATTAGTTAATATATTTTTTTTTCTCCTTATACACACTATGTACTAAAAAGTCTTGTATGTTTCTGCCTCTTTTATATGACATAACCAATTGTACATTCCTAAGTGAAATAATTTCCTTTTTAACAAAATCCCAATATTCTCTTATTATACCATTAATCACAGGGGAGAAGTTAGTATATTTTGTTACAAAAAATAATTTATCTTGATTCTGTTCATTATTATTGTATCTTATGGATCTATATTTATTATTTGATTTTTTATTATTAAACACTTCATTAAAACTACTCATAACACTCAATTCATTATATCCTCTATCAATAAACATATTAGCAGCTTTCAAAGCTTCATTAAAAGCTAATTGATCATCACTGCTAAGTCTTTTAATTCTAACAAATTCACCATATGTAATAGCTGTTAATGTATGGATAGGATGACAACTGGTGCCACACATCTTCCAATTCATTTGATCAAATTTTCTATGTATATTTGTAATTATTTTTTTACCATTAGTCCCAGTTAAAGCAATGTCTAAAAAATTAACTTTATTTCCTATATAGGTATCATCAAATTTAATACCAAACTCATTATTATTTAATTCATTAATAAATGTAGTAGATAAATCATAACCCCCATAACATATAAAAATGAAATCATCTATGAACCTGTAATAACCAATAACATGTTTTATAAAAAATGGATGTCTATAGACATATTTGTTTTCAAAAAGACCCATAAATAAATTTGCATAAGCAGGGGCAAAAGCAGCCCCCATGGCTGTTCCCTTTAGTTGTTGGTATAGGGTACCATTAAATTCAAAAATATTATAGGTCAAACAAAATTCTATATGTTCCAATATATGTGTTTTAGGGTTGTCACCCATAAAAAGTAATATTGCTTCCAAACCAAATCTATGTACTATACTTGTATAGAGACTCACTACATCAGTGGTAATAAAATACATGCCTTGTAGCCAACAAATATTCTTAATTTTATTAAGAAAATCATAAGAATCTTTAATATACGAAGGCAGTTTAATAACCTCTTTTAACAGGTGTTCATGTAATAAACTACACAAATTGTATGTAAAAAAATAAAAAGCAGACACAATAGGTCGACCAGGAGGTCGCTCTAAATTTTTATGTACCTTAGGTAGGCAAAAAAATTTTGCCACCTTACTATTTTTAACAATGATTTTACGGTCTACATCTAATCTTGTAAAATAGTGTAATCTAACACCCTTATTAAGTAGAGCTTTAAATTCCTGTTCCGCTCTCAAAAGAAAAGCAGTATCAATCACCAAATAGGTTTCCTTGCCATTCAGATGTTTCATGCACATATCATAATAATCATAGGAATTAAGAACCACTAACTTCCCTCCTTTATCGGACGGTTTAAAGACAATATCATCATTTCTACTTAACTGTTGTAGTTTATCCCATTGATCTTTAGTTAAATTAAAACATTGCTTTTTACATAGGAAGTCTTCAAGTTCTTTCTCTAGTAAAGTGTTAAGAAAAACATCAAATTTTTGAATATTCATGTTTTTACAGGGGGCACAAAACAATTACTAGTTTTTAAACTGCTGGTATCAAGCCAGCTATATGCATTGTTATTGCCCTCATTGTCCGAAATGCAAGAATAAAAAGAATCTTCACTATCAATATCACTACTAGTGCATATTTCAGAATTAATATAACCACATTCTAAATTCATACCTTCGTTTTTTGTAAAGAAGAAATCCCTTAAATTCATCTTACAATATAAATGAAACAGCTCTACTTTCAATTCATGTTTACGTGATATGCAAGTAGGTATAAATTTGAGTCCTTTCATAAGGACTGATAATTCTATATCATTAAACTGATAATTTGATAAATTAATTATATATTCATTAGTGGAAGTCTCTGAAAAAAATTCATGTCCATCTACCTTTTTTAAAATGTCCATCGCCCAGGTCTCTCTGGCGTTCTGAATTCTGCCACCCTCTCTTCCTGGGATTACTGTTTGATCCCCGTTGTTCCGTGTAGGTCCTCCGAAAAGTTTCCGAATTAGCTGCTCTAGGTAAATCGGGAAAATCTTCTACCTCCCTTTCATCCTCGTCAAAGGATGAAGCTCCGCTTTCACCTGAAAAGAAGCTTTTGTTTTTATATTGTTCCAAAACCGGATTTCCTTTTTGGAAAGTAACATTCTTTCTCCTAGGTCTGGAGTTAGTGGAGAGCACAAACGCCCTCTTGTGGTCGTAATCACGAATGTCTCTATTTAGCTTATATTTCTTTCTATCAACAAGTTCCTTTTCATAATTGGTTAGTTTGGTATTGATGTTAACCAAAAGATTTTCCAATGTAGAATTAGAAGTCATATTAACCAATTGTTCACAAGTTGATTTTGTTTCAACAATCAGTTTATCTCTTTTAATATTGTCCCGTTCAATCAAAATTGAGACCCATTCTAAACTGCAGCGATGAGCTGCTGCAATCCATCGTTCATGAAATTTTATTTCAGTTTCATCATTTAAATCAAAGGGAGAAGACGGTTTTTTAATGGACCTAAGTCCACGAGGAGTTATCTCCAATTCACAATATCTCTGCAAACTTCCGATATTGTAAAAAATAGCAGTCTCCTTGAATATTAACTTTTCTAGTTTAGAACATAGTTCTTGTACATCAGGATTATCTGAAATTTCAGACTTCTTACCCACCATAGCAAATGGGTTCAATGAACTTCTTTTCCGTGAGTCTTCCCATTTCTTCATAATGCCACTACCAGCATTATTGGATATATCCGAACCTGCATTTTTATTACCATGGAAATGAATATCTCCATTATTGGTTGTAAGAGTATTATTGCGTTGACTGGATTCACCATTACGATTGGGCAATTCCATGCCCGATTCTCTAAAGATCCTTGGAAAGGAGCACAGAGACTCACTGGTCATATTAAGCAACAACACTGGTGAAATATCATAAATAATAGCAACAACCACAAAAAACAATGAGTAACAGCTCAACTTTCTAAAATTTAATGAACAAACCAACTTCACTTCTCTAGCGCCTCGGCCAACAGCCTTTACAGAGTAAAACATGTAAAACACATTCAAGGCAGTATATATAACAAGCCCAACAATTAGTATAATTAAATAATCAATTAATTAATCAATTATATAAAATTTGAACTTTTAAAGTTATACAGTCATATAAAACTATGCCAATTACATTCCTTATTAAGTCCATAAGGACTTAAAGTATTATATTTCATAATTAAAAGCGACTCTTTTTGTCTCAGCACATTTTTTTGAAAAACAACATTATTAAAATGTAATGGTACATGTTCCAGAACAGAAACCTTCATACAGTCCAAATTACCATAGTGTTTATTATTAAAATGTTCTGAGATAGGGCTATTCATTTTTCTATTTCTTACATCTCTAACGTTCTTTTATTCTGTGGGACAAAGTCCATTTAGTCTCACCAATATAATATTTTTTACAGGAACAGAAAATAACATAAATAACTCCTGTACTAGAACATGAGTACCTAGCTCTGTTAGAAATTTTTTTCCATTAATTTCTTTTATTTCCATATTTATGTATTTACAAATGGAACAATTATTACATGGAAAAGTTCCTATCTCATTGATATTAGTTAATATAATTTTTTTCTTCTCCTTATACACACTATGTACTAAAAAGTCTTGTATGTTTCTGCCTCTTTTATATGACATAACCAATTGTACATTCCTAAGTGAAATAATTTCCTTTTTAACAAAATCCCAATATTCTCTTATTATACCATTAATCACAGGGGAGAAGTTAGTATATTTTGTTACAAAAAATAATTTGTCTTGATTCTGTTCATTATTATTGTATCTTATGGATCTATATTTATTATTTGATTTTTTATTATTAAACACTTCATTAAAACTACTCATAACACTCAATTCATTATATCCTCTATCAATAAACATATTAGCAGCTTTCAAAGCTTCATTAAAAGCTAATTGATCATCACTGCTAAGTCTTTTAATTCTAACAAATTCACCATATGGAATAGCTGTTAATGTATGGATAGGATGACAACTGGTGCCACACATCTTCCAATTCATTTGATCAAATTTTCTATGTATATTTGTAATTATTTTTTTACCATTAGTCCCAGTTAAAGCAATGTCTAAAAAATTAACTTTATTTCCTATATAGGTATCATCAAATTTAATACCAAACTCATTATTATTTAATTCATTAATAAATGTAGTAGATAAATCATAACCCCCATAACATATAAAAATTAAATCATCTATGAACCTATAATAACCAATAATATGTTTTATAAAAAATGGATGTCTATAGACATATTTGTTTTCAAAAAGACCCATAAATAAATTTGCATAAGCAGGGGCAAAAGCAGCCCCCATGGCTGTTCCCTTTAGTTGTTGGTATAGGGTACCATTAAATTCAAAAATATTATAGGTCAAACAAAATTCTATAAGTTCCAATATATAATGTGTTTTAGGGTTGTCACCCATAAAAAGTAATATTGCTTCCAAACCAAATCTATGTACTATACTTGTATAGAGACTCACTGCATCAGTGGAGCCCAAAAAAATGTGCTGAGACAAAAAGAGTCGCTTTTAATTATGAAATATAATACTTTAAGTCCTTATGGACTTAATAAGGAATGTAATTGTCATAGTTTTATATGACTGTATAACTTTAAAAGTTCAAATTTCATATAATTGATTAATTAATTGATTATTTAATTATACTAATTGTTGGGCTTGTTATATATACTGCTTTGAATGTGTTATACATTTTTTACTCTGTAAAGGCTGTTGGCCGAGGCGCTAGAGAAGTGAAGTTGGTTTGTTCATTAAATTTTAGAAAGTTGAGCTGTTACTCACTGGTTTTTTGTGGTCGTTGCTATCACTGTCGCTATAGTCTGTATCATACAGACTGCTCAGAGGTGACCTGTGCCTTGCATATAAGGCTATCTCTGACCCTGCTTTAATGGAAATGCTACACATTCACAAGTCTAAAGGCACATGGGTCACTCACTCTAAGGACCTAAACTAATATGTGACATCAACAGAACTTATTTGAGGGACAAACAAAGCCCCTCATTGACCCTATTTAAGCAAGCTATGGACAACTGGATGGGAAATAGGAAATTAACCCCAGGGCTTCCACCAGGCTCCTTCTTGGACAGGGGCAATAGGTTATGATTTTTAGTGTCTGCTTGACACTCTTGGAAACAAGGGTTAAACTTGGCTAGGCTTGTATGGGCCTTAGGGCCATTAGCATAGTAGCCTCCTATGATCCTATGAATCAGGGATTGCTGCTTTATTACTCCTGAAATAACTAAACACATTTCTTTCACTGGTCATACTAAAAAGAAATAGCAGACCTAGAACTGTAAACATTCAAAATAAATAAATATATAACATGCATTTATTATTGTTAGCACTTTTGTGGTTTTAAGTCTGACATTTATTTACTAGTCTGAAAGTTCTATATCTGCCATTTACTTCCTTATGTGAACAGTGAAACAGTTTTTGCCATTTTGGGGTTTTGTTTTTTATTACTATTATTTGGCCAAGCATTTGTACTATTGCAGGTTTTACATAACTACTCATATTGTTAGGTTGAACGTCGTGAGAAGTTTGAATTCACTTGCAACAAATTGCTTTGAGCTAGTTTATGAAACAGTGGGGCTGGACACCACCTAAGCATTCAAAGAAATGGATGAGCCCACTTCATAAAGGTTATTGTGAAGTGCACATAAGATGTAGACCTCACAGTGACAATTTCTGATTCACAGAGGGCCTCACTACGATGAAGACATACAGCACTGTGGTAGTCTGTCTCCCAGGCTAAGCTAAATGCGAATGAGTCAGCTATTTAACCATGAGCTCTTCTCTCAGAACTGCCTGTACTAAATGTTTATGGAGTCAAGAGAATCAATGAACTGAATGAATTAACATGACTGCTCCTGGCCCCCTCATAGTAATATCCATCATGGCAGAGAGAAGTGCTGGAAAGTTTTGTGGTCTGGTAGTTTTACAGTTTGTAAGTGCGTGTATGGCAAGAGCTGCATAAGTCAGTGAGTATATGTGTGAGTGTGTCTCTGCCTGTGAAGCAGATGTAGGGTGGGTTAGTGAGGGGGTAAGGTAGGTAGAGGTGTGTGTGTGTGTGTGTGTGTGTGTGTGTGTGTGTGTGTGTGTGTGTGTGTGTGTGTGTGTGTGTGTGAATATGTGGGGAAGAGGCTGTGTGTATGTGTGTGTGTGTGTGTGTGTGTGTGTGTGTGTGTGTGTGTGTCTGTGTCTGTCTGTCTATCTGTCTGTACACGTGCATATGTATCTGAGTGTATAAAATGATTGTGTAAATGTGTGTATTAGTGGAGGTTAAGGTGGCTTTCCCACTTCCACACACTCCTAAACTAATGAGCAAGGCCTACAACATTGGTTTGGGGACACTAGCCAGCAGGGATAACTCTTCAGAGGTGGGTCAGTAGGACCTATAGTAACCACGGATAACTTTACAGACTGGGATGGGGGGATCACTGCCACCAGAGATTACTCTACAAATGTGGGTTGGGAGGAACCACTAGACACCAGAGAAAACAACTTCTCATGGCTTAATGGCATTTAAACAGAACAGAGATAGGAGAATACAATACACCACAGAAAACATCTTATTGTGCCGTAATGATACATAAACAATACAGGTATGTAGGAACATACTAGACACCAAGGATTCTCCATATAGCATGACGTGAAGGCATTTAATTAAAAAATGTTGAGGAATATCACTAAATACTAGGGGATATTTGTATATATAGCTTGCCCTAAAGGGAGTAAAAGGGATACTAATCCTATAATGTTCTACCTCCCACTAAAGGCATTAGTCCTCTGTACAACCAGTAGATACCAGAACATGATAAAAATAAAAACTACAGCAAGGGGGAAAAGGATTTGAACCCTGCACCCTTACCACAGCAAACTAGTTTGTCATCATTTTTTTTACCTATATTGAGGATTTGGGGCATTATTCAATGTCTGAAACAGTTTGTGACATATGAGGGGAAGAGACAGGGAATCGTATATGTACTTCTCAATCTCATAGGATCATAAGGATCATAGAAAGTTACTAGGCTATTGACCGTGAGACCCTTATAAGCCTAGCCAAGAATTTAGCCCATGTTCCAACAAGTCAGTACCCTATGCCACTGTCCAGCAGGGACACAGGTAGAATCCCAGAGGTGTATTTTCTGATCCCCATCCAGTTATCCAGGTTGCATTTAAAAAGGGTCAATGATGTACTCTGCTTGACGTGGAGACAGAGTCTATTCCACAGAAGAGGGAGTCTCTGAGACAGAAATCTGTCCCACCAACAAGTCCTATTGACGTCACAGACCATGTTGAGGTCACAATTGCAGTTTACTCGAGTGGAGCTTGACTTGCTGATATGCAGCAGTCCCATCAAAGCGGGGTCTGAGATTGCTTTGTATGCCAGACAGCAGACAGAGGTCACCTTTGAGGAGTCTGTATGAGACTAAGTAGAGTGACAGGGGTTTTAGCCTATCTGTGTAGGGTAGATGTTTGAGGCCCTGGATTCCCCTGATGAGAAACATGTGTGGTCTCTCCAGCTGCTGCATGTGATTTGTCAGGTTCATGCTGAAAGGGGCATTGTACTCAATAATGGGTCTTTTAAGGGGAGAATACAGGGATGTTATGACCTCCTTGACCCTGGATAAGATACCTTACTAATAAGGTGGGCCATGTAGAAAAATTTCCATACAACAGAGGCAACATGGTGGTCAAAAGTCAGTTTGCTATCAACCTGGGTGCCCACGTCCCTCACGACTGATTACGTGCTTAGGTACTTGTTATTAATATGATAATTTGTGGGGACATCACTCTCCCCAAAGGGGATGATGATGCATTTTTGTCATTCAGTTTGAGACCATGTTTCTGGCACCGGTCATTTGTTTGGGTGAGACACTCATGGAGGATGTCCACATTACTAGGGGAAATGATGGCTGCACCCAGCTTGCAGTCATCTGCAAACTTGGTCAGCCATAGCCGACTTGTTTTGGCCTGCACCTCCGAAAAGTATATACCAAATAACAGAGGCCCCAAGACTGATCCCTGGGATACACTGCTCATTATAGGTCTACTGCTTGAGGTGGCTTCCCCTATTTTGTCTAAGTGGGTTCTATTAGTGAGCCAGTTTTCTACCCATCTGGTAATATACGGATCGATACCTAGGTCAGAGAGTTTATATATTATACCCCAGTGGGGAATAGTATTGAAAGCTTCGGCCAGGTCAAGGTAGGTGGTGTGTACTGTCTTCCTCTCATCGATGGCATTGGTGACTGTCTCAAAGAAGTCGACCAAATGTAACAGGCATGATCTCCGCTTGATGAAACCAAACTGTGTGGGATCAAGTGTTTGGAGGTTGCCAATGTCCTTCTTAATGAGGTCCATGATAATCCATTCCATGGCCTTGCAGATCAGGTTAGTTAGGCTGGTGGGTCTATAATTTCCTGGATTGGTGGATGCTCCACCTTTGTGCAAAGAGATGATGTCCTTCACCTGGCCGGGATGAAACCGGTACTCAGGATTTGGTTGAATAGGACACCTAATGGTACTGCAAGTCCCTGCCTGAGTTCATGTAGGATGCAGCCTGGGATGTTATCAGGTCCTATGGAGGCTATTTTTTGCCTTTGAGAGGGCAGTGATGACTTGCTCCCTAGAGATAAGGGGAAGAGGGCAGGTGCTGGGGATGTCCTGATTTACTGATTGGGGGACAGAGGGGTGAAGTTTTCACTGAACCTATCTGCCAGCAGGTTGGCTATATCTACAGCATTTGTGTATGTGGTGTCCTTGATCACTAGTTCTGAGCAGATCTAAGTGCTTCCTTTGATATTACCGACATATTTGAAGAAGACCGTATGATTATCTTTAGTAGATGTGGCCAGTTTGTTCTCGAAGTTTGCTTTGGAGCATTTCACTAGTGCTCTTATTTGCTTGTTCAGGCTAAGGAGAGATTCCTTCCAATTAAGCACTGGCTCCTTCTTGGTCTTGGACAGCAGTTTTTTCCTTTTATTGTAGAGTTTTTTTTATTGCATCTGTCCACCAGACAGGCTTACTATTCCTTGAGGAGGAGGATTTTGTCCTGTTCGGTATTCCTGATTCCATGCAGCTATATTAACGCTCGCATAGTACACTGGTGTAGGTTTGGACATATATGTCGGTTCCTATGGATGGGGCGGGGGCTGTGAAGCTGTTTATACCTTCCCTCAGGAAGTTGTAATCAGCTTTGGAGGAGTTTTTTGTTTGTCCCTAGCTGGGGGGGAGGGGGAGGTGTTGCGGAAGATGATGACTTTGAAAGTGGCCGCTTTCTGGTCTGATCTTACCAGGGAGGATGACACTGTAGGGATGCTGCAGTGGTTACTCATGTTTGTTAATACCAAGTCCAAGATATTATCTCCTCTTGTGGGGGTGTCGACTAAATAGTCCAAGGCATTTGCATTGATGAAATCAAGGAATCTCTGGGCATTTGTGTTTTGCCAAGAGTATTTCTTCCAGTCTATGGCTGAATAGTTAAAATTGCCCAGGATCAGGGTAAAAGGTTGAATCTTGATAGATGTGAAGAGGTCCAGATAAGTAGAGTAGGTATCTTGAGTCAAAGTTGGGGCCCTGTAACTAGCTATGATTTGAATAGGGGGTCTTATCAATGGTTAACTGTACCTGGTGTGTCTCCTGTGCATTATACTGTTTGACCAGCCTGGAAGTGTGTATGTGTTTAATATGGGGTCCATACACTAGATAGAATTTTCACTAATTCGAAATAATGCATGGAATGCTCACTGCAGCAAAAATGCACTTAATCGAAAGTGCACTGACATGAAGTTCAGTACAAAGAACGGGTGTTGTACTGAACTTCCGTGCAATACTCACAGACCTTAGGGTTAGGGCTCGGGTCATAGGGCTATCCCCTTACTATGACCTGTGCCCTAACCCTAAGGTCCGTGATGACTGCAGTGCAGTGAAGGACATAGCAATGTCCTCCACTATGGTGTGATAGTCATGAACCTTAGGGTAAAGGGATAGCTTTACTAACTATCCCCTTACCCTAACCTGTTCCCTAACCTTAAGGTCCATGGCTATCGCACCATAGTGGAGGACACAGCTTGTTTATTATGTCCTCTACTGTGCTGTGGTGTTTTCGGTGAAGTGCACTTATGCAAAAGTTCACTTTCGCAGAAGTGAAGCTTCCTATTACAAGTTTGAAGTAGCGAACTTTTGTTCTTGTAATAGGAATCTGTTTAATAAAAATTGCAACTCCACCTCCTTTTGCTTTGCTTCTCATAGTTTGGGGTCTGAAAATATGATAGGCTGAGTAACCTGTTATGGCTGGGGTGCTCTCCACAGCTTTGATCCAGGTTTCTGTAACTGCAGAAATGTCGGCATCCTCCAGGGTTAAGAATGCTTGCAGTGAGTGCAGTTTCTTGTTTAGACTCATGTTTAGCAACATGACCTTTAATTTGTGTTTTGATGACATTTTCATAGTACAAGACAGAACAGAATCAGGAACATATTTAAAATACACCTTCTGTAAAGTTAGAAAGGTGTTTTTTTAACAAATTTTCTACTACTATTAGTTTATTTAAGGATATGAAGTGTGAAACTTTGGTGTCTGGCATCATACCTCTCAACCTCGTAGAGCAGAAAATCTGGACAAAGCCTAAAATGATGGGAGAAAAATAGGGACAGATTTTAAATATTGCTCTTACAAACTTAGAAAGTTGACAGAATAATAGGTTTTGCATTAGCATGAATTTTCTGAAGGATGTGGTCTTTAACTTAAATATTTGTAATTATTTAATTACTTCAATCCTCAGCTATTTACCAGAAAGGTGCAGATTTTAGGAGGAACACACCAACAATATGAGGCAAAAATCTGGACATTCTGCGAAAATCTGTACAGTTGAGAGGTATATCTGGCATTTATAACTTACTGAAATCATCAGTGATTAAGAGGGCAGGAAAAATGGACATTGAGGATGTTGTGACAGCACAGGGACAAATATGGGCATATGGTGTGTGTGTGTGTGTGTGTGTGTGTGTGTGTGTGTGTGTGTGTGTGTGTGTGTTTTTGTTGTAATGCGTGTATAGCACATGGGGGAGTGAATGTGGCAGGCAGTCCTATGAAAACATGATACAGCTACTATCACTATTAACTACCACAGAATGAGTTGACCTGCACGTGAGGTCGATAATGGCAATTCAAAGACATGCAAATTACCCAGAGTTTATTCGGACCATGTAAGGCAAATGCTGGAGGTATTGTTTCTAACTTATAAACTGTGTCATCAGAAATCTGTTAAAACACATTCTATAATATTGATATACATTCATCACTATAATATTTCTAACTTTGTCAGTTTGTAGCAATGTTCCAAGTTTTACTAAAGTCCTTTAATTAAGGCTATTGATTTTTAGTCAGATTATAAAAAACATTTTTACTATCAAAACTAGAACATAAATGATTTAAAAAATATTGACTGCACATGAAAAAGCCTTTATATTTTCATTAGAATTAGGGGTAGCTAAGTGGCTTAGCTAATGGTGTCAAACAAATTATAAGCATTCAGTTCTCTTAAATCCATTTCTTTATCAGAGCAATAAAAAATTTCATCCCTAAAACTAATTGAAAGATCATGTATTTCATCAATACAAGCTTTAATATTCTTATTATGATAGAAATACTATAAAAAATGTAATGCCCTATATAACTTAAAACATTAAAGTTTACATTTCTAAAATTGTGACAAAACAATAGAAATATATTTCAAACCCAAAGTTAACAAACCATACTGTAATTTGGAAGCTAAACAGCAAATTTATTTTGTGTCACAATTTATTTTTTCTAATAAAATTATTGACAGTATATAAAAAAATGGAATATATATTTTAACTGATGCAATTTTAGAAAAAAAAACATTAATTACGACTCTATATCCTTTTCTGTTGGTAAAATTATTGGCAGAATGTTGTGACTCAGTTATTTTTCTTTCTTTTAAACTATAAGTGTTTACAGCTTGATATAAGGGGCACTGTCTCCTGCTGAAACTGTGCCAGTTGCCCTTTTGTTTGTTTCACATTTGAGAAGATTAATAATACAAAAGTGGATATTTAAGGGCATTTTTCTTGTGAGAGTTCACTGTGATTTAAGTTATAAAATGCTCATGCAATTTATATTATAGTGGGGAAACTAAGGAAACCTTTTCAGTTAGAATTAAAGAACATTTAAGATATATTCATTTAGGAGAAAAAAGTGCTGATTTAGCTGCACGTTTTGTTGAGCGTAATGATAGTAAGATAGATGGTTTTAAAGTTTCAATTTTATAACACGTTCATTGGAATACTAGATATGGGGGTACTGTTATTTTTATTATTGTATAGAAGGCATTTGTATTTTAAAATGTAATACTTTAATTCATTTTATATTAAATTATGCCTGCAATTAGAAGTTTGTTTTTTTTAAGTGTTAATTGATTATTTCACTTTTTCCTCCTTTGTATATGTTGTTTGGTTGTGTTGATTTTGTCTTCCTTGGAAGCCTTCTGCTGAAGAATGGAGAATTATGCAGATGTTATTAATTTGCCATTATCATGGTCTGACAACTACATTTCACATTAGTAACAGATTGATTTTTTGTTGGTGTAAATATAGCTCCCTATTACTGGTGCTACTAGAGAGACAAGTTTAGCAAATAAATAGGAGGGAAAATAGTACTGGTCAAAAAGTGAGATAGCAGGACACCGTGGAGTAACTGGTAGCCTACAGCGTATAAGGAAAGTTGTGATAATACATTGTGATAGTTTAAAGTTTTAATGTCTTGATTTTTTGTTAGAATAATCTAAGCCTTTTCAGTTGAGCAATATGTATGAATTTATACTTACCAAAGGGGTATTGCATTTGATGATGGCTCTAATAAAGGAGTATAGTGATAAGATGACTGTGTTAGGTCTTATAGATATTCCCTTGGAAATTAACTGGACTATATATTAGGATTGGGTCTTATTTAAGTGATCAAAGTTTATAACTTTGAATTTCATATGGTCGAAATCATATGGTCATAGTTTTAAAACTTTGATCACTTAAACAGAGATCTCCATACAGCGTGGAACAGGAATATTCCCTTTTCCTGACTGTAGTGCAGTCTTGGAGTTGGTATATTTTAATAGCAAGAGTGTGGAGGTGCAGGGGGCCTTGCCCTTCTGCATATGTGTTTTAATTTGTTTTTGTTTTGTTCTTTTTTTCTTTTTTTTTAATGTTCGAAATTACAAAACTTCGATCATATCGTCCCAACCATATGAGTTTGAAGTTTTGTAATTTCGATCATTCAACGTAGATCCATTAGGATTTTATGACTATGATCGAAACATGATGATCAAATAATAGAGTTCTCAACATAAGTATGCAAATCTCTTATTTTTTATTTTTATTTATTTAACATTTGTTTGCCAGGTAAGTCCAACTTGGCATGAAGACAATTTTCATTGGAGGCTCCAGACACATGTCTTTATAATGTGGGAAGAAACCCACACAAATGCAGGGAGGACATGCAGACTCTTCACTGAAGGCAGCCCAGCTGAGAATCAAACTAGAGAACCTCTTGCTGTGAGGCAACAGTGCTGTTGCTGTACCACTGTGCCATCCATAAGATGCATTTTATGACCGCACTTGTTTAAAGAGAAGTGTCATTTAAAGTGTATGAGGTGTGATCACCTAATTTGCTGAATGTTCCTATACTGCACATCTTTGTGTTTAATTTGAAACCTTTTTCAGTGCACTAGATAAGTTCATATTCTAGCCCTTGTTGGTGCAGGTTAGTATCAGTGAATGAGTAGGTAACAGTGACCAGCTTGCAGTCATCAGCATGCTTGGTCAGCTCAACCACACTTCAGGGATATGGCTTATATGTCTGCAAAATAAATGCCATAGAATTAAAGGACCCATCACTGATCACCGTGGTACCTACTAATTACAATGTTGCATGCAGAGAAGGTAACAGTAACCTTCGCAATTTGGGAAGTGTTGGTTAACTAATTTGCAATTCAGAGGACAACTAAGGATTTACATTAAATTTGTTGGTCTCTCTTGTTTTTTGTTCACAAAAGTTTCTTATACAAGGTGCAAATATCTTTACTCCAGCCACAGAAACCAAATCTCTTTCTCTGAACAGTATAGGTTTTTTTTCTTCTCCTTTTATTGCTTCATCCTTTCTGGCCATTCCAGTGCTTCTCCTCTTTTCTCTCCCAGACTTTTTACTTCTACTTGCCTGGGGCTGGTATGGATCTCACTGGCATTTTCGTGTAGTCTGGCAGCTGTTTCTGCATCTGTGGGGGTTATGTTATGTCCTACCATAGATTTCCCACCCCCATTGCATTCAATGACATATATCTGTGGGCTAGCCCCCTCTATAGGTCATGCCTCTACTCAAGGATTGTCATAGGATCATAGAAGATTACTAGGCTATCAACGCAGAGGTCATGTTAAGCCTAGCTGTTTCAACCCAATGTAAAACAATTGCATTTATTGATGACTGCCCATGTCCAAAAGGGTTGCGGCCACTATACCCGATAAGAATTTATTTTGCCCCATCCAACCATACAGGTTCCTCTTGAACATTGTCATAGAGGTGCTCTGCTTCACATGAATTGGTAGCCTGTTCCAGAGACATCACAGTCACTGGGAAATAAACCTGTCCCTCAAGCATGTCCTATTTAGGTTGCAGGCCATATTTAAGTCCCTGGAACAGGTAGACCTAGACCCATTTGATTTATGGATAGGCAGTAAGTTCATTAGGTTTGGGTCTTGGGTTGCTCTGTAGGCCACTCATTAGTCTCCCCTAACAAATCTATATGATATGGAGTATGGTGAGAGGGACTTTAGTTGGTCAGTGTTAGGCACATCCTGGATGTCCTTGATCTTCTTTGTTAGAAAATTCTAAGGTCTCTCTAATTGCTGCAGGTGCTTAGTATGGTTAATACTGAAATGGAGCATTATACTGAATTATGGGCAGGATAAGTGCCAAGTATACCGGGTTTATAACTTCTTTTGCTCTCAAAATGATGTCTTTAGTAATCAAGAGAGCAATATGGAAAGCTTTCCTTATAATGGTAGACATGTCATGGTCAACATAAAGGCCACGGTCAACCTGTGATCCTAGGTCTTTTACCACTTCATGGGTACTTAGGGTATTGTTGTTGATTTGATAATGTGAGGAGACTTTGTTTGTGGTGAAGGGAATGATGATGCATTTCTTTGCATTCAGTTTGAGATCATGACTTATACACCAGTTGTTGGTCTATGTGAGACCCTCCTGGAGTATACTGGCATCATCTGGAGATTCAGTGATTGCACCTAGTTTGCAGTTGTCTGGAAACTTGGTCACCCACAACCCTTTAATTTTGACCTGATCTTCTGAAAAGTATATACAAAACAGTAGGGGGCCCAGCAATGACCCCTGTTGCACCCCGCTGGTAATAGGTCTGCTGATTGATGTGGAGTCACTCACTTTGATTGTGTGTGCCTGGTCTGTGAGCCAGTTGGCAACTCTTCTTAGAATGAAAGGGTTTACATTTAGTTTGGTAATTGTATTGGTAATGCCTGAAATCGTGATTGTTTTGAAAGCCTTTGTCAAGTCGCAGTATGCTCTGTGAACAGATTTGCCCTCATCAATGGTCCTGGTCACACTTTCAGAGAAATCTGCCAGATTTAATAGGCTGGATCTGCCCTTCATGAAGCCAAATTGGGTAGGAGCCACCTATGTCTTTATTTATGAGGTCCATAATAATACGATCCATGGCCTTACAGATGAGGCTGGTCAGGCTTATGGGTCTGTAATTCCCTGGGTCTGTTGCTAGGTCACCTTTGAGGAGGAGAATAACTGTAGCTGTTCTGCATTCTGCAGGAACAAAGCCTGTGGTTAGGCTATGATTGGAAGAGGTGGTTAGTGGTGATGTTAATCCTATTTAGAAGACAGCCTGGGATGTCATTTGGTCCCATAGAAGCTGTGTTCTTTGCCTTGTACATGGCTTTGAGGACCTGTTCTTCAGATATGAAAGGTAGGGGTGATGTTTTGGGGAGGGTTTGTTGTAAGTTAGGAGGGGATAAGGGAGTGAAATTTTTGCCAAACCTATCCGCTAGCAGGTTCACTATCTCTGTGGGGTCAGTGTGTGTGCTACTTTTGACCACCAGTTCTGCACATGCTTGGGTCCTATGCTTTAGGTTATGTACATAGCTGTAAAAGGCCTTATGGTTATCTTTGGCAGTACTTGCAAAATTTCTGTCAAAGGTGCTCATGGAGGATTTGATAAGTTGTTTTATTTGCCCGTTAAGGCTGAGGAGGGTGCTTTTCCCTTGCTGGATCCTTGTCTTTGTTTTCTTGGACAGCAACATTTTGCATTTATTGTAGAGTTTATTGGTGCTGGAAGTTCACAAATAACACCTGAGAAGTAGCTAGGGCTTTATCCCTCTATGATACAGTTTCTCTAAAAAATAGCAAAAATAAATCAAACATTTCCTTTGAATGTCATTCCTGTATAGGTTCCATAATCAAGTCCCATGTTAAGGGAATAACGTGCTATGCACTATTTCTGATATACCAGTTTTGGAAATCTATTACAATTTATTATTTCTTGGCTAGTCTACCTTCCCCTTCTTCTTACCATATTATTAAGCAGTAACAGTTCACCCGTTCACCTATATTAGTAGTCTTTATCACCTTCTTAATCAGTACAATTGCATTCATAGTTATTGTCTTACTTTTAGAATTCTTCCTTTTAAGCATCTTATAAATTATGATCTTCCATATATACATTAAAACTACCAACCAAGATAAGCCAGAAGTAGATTCACAGTATAACAGAAAGAAAACAAAAATCCAAAGGAAAAAAATTAATGCTGTATCCTTACCAAAGAACTTTCTTTATTGAAGTTTTGCTTTTGTTCTTTGGATTCTTTAAAACTAATTATCACCTAAATTCATAGTCTTTCATTATCAACGTTTCAGCCATTCTGACATACTATACAACTAAAATCTATGTTTTCTTGTCCCCAGCTCCATTGGTAGGACAATTATATTCCAGGCCATTTTCAATTTTTTATAGTTCATTGAGAGTAGTTTTCCAAAATTGCCAACAATTTTGTAGGTAGAACAAGACTAAGCCGTTATGTGGTCTATATTATCAAACAGAGAATTAACTCCTCTGTTGCCTATATCTCTTGTCCCATATCCAAGCAAATTCTATGCAGTTTTTGATAAAAATCTTTAACCTTTTCTATAATACCCTGCAACATTATCAGCTAATTTTAAACCCCAATAAACTATGTGATTAGGTTTTGTTAAAACAAGCTGTTCCTTGTTTATTTTCTCCAAGGGAATAGAATTTACCTGCAGAGTTTTTTATTAATATTTGTTAACTTTATAACCAGTCTTCCAAATTTATCAAATTCTCTCACAAAATATCACTCCTGCTCTGTATCATTAAAGCATAACAAAAAAATAATCTGCTACACAGATATCTTAAATGTTGATCCTTGCAACTTATGCCATTTAATTGGGTTTTGCCTTAAACCGCTTGTCAAGGGTTCCAAATAAAGAGAAATCATGTTTGGAGAGTGAATATCATAGCTTGGCATGTCTTTTAAAATTAAATAGCTGTCAAGGTTTACTATCTGTTGTTATTCAAGCCATAGACCCTCCCTTGCTGTACTCATTAGAGGAACACAACAAAGCCCTGAGGAAATTTTAAATGCAGTAATTATTGAGAAATGTACTACCAGCTCATATTGTCAAATTGTTTTCAGCATCTAGCAATAATACTAATAATAGTTGTTCAAATTCAGTGACATATTCTGCTAGTGAACAAATTATTTATCAAATTATTATGAGTGGTTTGAGTATATATATATATATATATATATATATATATATATATATATATATATATATATATATATATATATATATGACTCCAATATATCTAATTCAGTCAGTAGTGGAAGCACTATGGACAACCTTTTAAGGCAGTGAAAAGTTCACATTCGTGCCTAAGAATAGATAAACTCTGCTTATTTGAAAAGGGTATTTGTTTAGTTTCAATTTACAGCAATTAGCTCCCTACAAGAATGAATGGTATCAGCTGAATTATGAACTCACTTAGCCATGACTGTGAAATTATTCATAAACATTTATTTAGACTCCAGATATATTTCTACAGGCAAGCTATCGGGACAAGGTGATTTATATTTAGTCAATTCAGCCAACATCTGTTGCATTTCCTCTAATGCAAACTGATATACTATATTAAGGTGTCTTCCTGGAACTGATAACCTTACTAGAATTTATAAAACCAACACATTCTTCATTCTTAACAGCTTGACTGACATCTGCTTTATATAACTCTTCATAAAATCTAACAAAACAAATGAATATATCTCCAGGGGTGTAATAGCGTCACACAGACAAGTGGTCCTTCGTACTATAGCACCTGACACTTTTATGCTTCCCTCTTTATGTTCTTTCGACTCATGTAACAGCTGGCACCTGTGAACAAACAATGTTATGGCATCTTAATGAAATTCTGCATTTCTTTAAAGACTAAACAGATTAAGTTTTAAAGCCAGTTGTTGTAATTGAGTAACCATTTCAGTTTTAGCTCATTTTTAGAGTTGCTTACTGAGTCCAATTACTTAGCTGGCCATTTAGAGATAATACCAAATGCTCTCCATGCTTCCTTGTTATCCACTGGTAGAACTGTTTTCCCATGCAGCTTTCCTCAAAGGTCTTCTACATATTGCTGTTGCTATTTGCTGAATGTGTTAATAAAGTTGTATAGCCTGTCTTTTACCTAATAAGCATTTTTATTTTTCCTGATAATGAAGACAGGGTACAAATATTCTCAGCTGCATAAAGTCAGGATGCATCTTTAAGAGGAAGTTACTATGAACCAAGGCCAATGCCAGGCTAGTGAAAACTGATATGCAGATGTTATTTATTTATTTTTTCTTTAGTTTTTCTTTTTTACAATGAGAAACGTATTTGGTCTGCCAAATGTGTATATACTTGGGACCTTTTCTCTTTTAAAAGTTAAACCGATGAAATGAAGGGAATGCATGGGTTTATAGTTTCAGATGTTGAATAAAACCTTTTGCATCTCCTGTGCTAGCAGGTCCTAAAATATAATCACAGTCCACTTCAAAAAAGTAGTTGACTAGAAAACAGCCATTAAAATGCAGAGTTTTCTTACTTTCTTTGTCTCAAAGTATTGCATAGAGATGCCTGTGTCAGACTGATGAGTTTTATGAAAAGACAGGGGCTAGGCTAAGATGGATCTTCATATTATCCATTATAGTGTGTGGTGGACAGACTGTTTAAGCCTAATAGCCTGTCTCTTCTCTCCTTTGTGCTGCACATACAGGTTTCTAGAATTAAAGTAAAACATTGCAGCAATTATGTTCAGCAGATAGATTCTATTAGAGCTGTACATTATACTCTCTGGGCTTTGTCTTAGATTGCCACTCTAAAACTAGTAAGAGGTACATATATGTGCATGCTGTTAATTGTTCTTTACCCCATTAAAACCCATTATGGGGTTGTGTTGTGTTGTGTCTGCCACTATGTGTGCCACATGACACTAAACTGTAACTATTTCAAATGCCATACTAGTCAACAATTAAAGATTTGCCCAGTGTCAGATAGCACATGTAAGTCAAGCTACATTTTCTAGCACTTTTTTGTTTATTTATTTTCACTTGGTTTTGCTCCCCTGCTTGACTGGCATGTGATTTTTCCAAATATCCAGCTATGAGAATGCAAATAAAAAGTATGTTGTTTGTTGCTTGCCTCAGTTAATACCTCTACAACCTGTCATTTACCATAACTTCACTCTCTAGCAGAAATAGAGCACTTTCAGATTGGTTATTTATTTAGTAATGGCTTTGCTTTATGTTTCTGTGAACCACAAAGTTGCATGCTTTATACAGTGATAAAGTTCAATGTCGCTGCTGACCAGTTTCAGAACATTATTTACTTTATATTCAGAGCAGTCAGAAACTTGTCCTTACTGTTCAAAAATTAGAACTTGATAAATATTTTCCTGTTTCACACAATGTGTAGTTTCCAAATAAAAGAGATGATGAAACATAATTTACATGTATTTATTTGTTTTACTGTAATACAGAGTGATGCATTTCAGACGGGCAAAATAAACTTGCTGCTTGAGAAAAGTGAGGAAAATGCATGACATCTATTTGGATGCTATAACATAAACATACAGAAGTTGCAGGTATATTTTTGTAGTAACAATAAACTAATCCATATTACTTTAGCCTAACTGAATGAACTATACAGATAGCTAATGCATTACATTCTTCATGATTAACAGGTTGGATGTTCTTTTTCTTTTTATAAAACACGATGCCTATCTTCTTATATGAACATTCTTATTTTTGTCATGACACATTTATTACCAAAGATTCCTGAGACAGAGCCTTCTTATTTTAGCCCAGAGTTTTGTGTCCAGATTACGCTGTACTCTTTGTATAGCTGAAAAGCATTGGCTGGCATTCTGCAGCTGCCATTGAGTTGTTTCATTAGTCGGTATTTACACTTTGTATGAGGACATCACTACCGGATCTTTGCACAACCATCTGCGGCACTGTACTCTCAGACTACATTTCTGCAAAACAGAAGCAGATGGCTTTTGTCATTATGCAAAACTGGTAGCAGCATATGTGTCACAGAAGTCACTAGAGTATTCTTTTCAGAAGGTACCATGTGGCAGAGATGCTGACATGAGTTGTATTCTTTTGTGCTTGGTGAAGTGCAATCGATAGGTCTCTAGATCACCTCAGAAACATAAAACTACTTTAATACCATTTTGTTAATGTAATTTACCTTACACTGATGTACTTGTACAACCTTTTTTCCTTAGACACATCATGACATGTGGCATTACCGTGTGGTTTTTGTATGAATTGCTTCAACGCAGAGTTGGTTTAATATATGAAATCAGATGCCTGCTGCATCTTATACTTATCTGTCTTGACCGCCCCTAAGTGATGATCGCATTAAACACTAGCATCTTTTTTAAATTTGTGCTGCACACATGACAGAGTTTAACAGCAGCTGTTACTCCCTGAATGCTTCAGCACAAAAATCAGAATTCTGTATGCTAATTATGTCAGATCTTAGAAACTACATCACTGCTCTCTCTTCTTTGCTGCATTTGAATAAATGTTTAATTCACAGTCATTCCCTCTATATAATTTTCTTTATATATACCAGAAGTCTATATAAAGCGTAATGGAGCTCTCTTATGCGAAACAGCAGCAGTGGTATGTAGTACAGTTCTTTGAAGGCCATTTACATAATGCTGTGTCATACAATAAGAAATGTGTCAAATGGTGCTCAGTGGAAACAAAGCTATGTATGTTATGTGTGGGTGAGTGGGCACCCACATCCCAATATGGGAAACTGTGGGCTGCATGCATAGTCATTACACAAACAAGAAATGGCAATCAGTGATTTATGTCATGTCATGGCCATGACTATAATTCTGCAAATTCACAAATAATGAGATGTAAATGAAAAATGATGTAACATGATTTAATCCAAAAAGAGAGGAGGAGATATAGTCAGAGAATAACACAGTACAATATTGAGAGTCAAGAATTTATATTTAGTTCAAATGTTTTAATTTAATGTTTTAGTCTCAATTCTTTTAGGATATGATTCAAAGGATCAACATTTTTTAACTCTGGTTGTATATATATATATATATATATACCTCTGACTCAGTAATCCAGTGGTAGTGTAACAACAAGAAAAACCAAGCCAAGCTAGAGTTTCCACAGGATTGTGATCTCAATGAATGTATACTGCCTGAAGAGTTAACTGATTACTGTGAGGCACTTCCCAAGCCTGAAGTGCCATCTTGTTGACATGCCACATCACTGTGGTGCTATCTGTGTGCACCTCAAGGGCCAGAATCAGAACCCTCACTTCTTTGATGTTGACATTGTCTGACTTCTGATGGGGAGACCAAAGACCCTGAACTTTCAGGTAACCAAGAGATGTACTACACCCCATGTCAGAGGCATCAGTGAACAGCTGTTGAGAAGGGACTAGAGACTGAAAGGAATGCACTTTCTTCCCTTCTTTTGATTCTCATTTCTTGAGACATGAAAGAGAACTAAACTGAAGGATTCAATGATGCTGCAAACCAACCCAACCAACTTGAGAATTATGCACATTGATGCAGACTGATGCAAGAGGGAAGCACTGAAGAGAAGAGGCCATGCCCAGGGCCTGAAGAAACTCCTGACTGACTATGCAGGCAGTCAAAGAATAGATAGAAAAAAAAAAGGCTGTCAACAACAATGCCTTTGGAGGCAGAAGAGAGGCCAACATTAGCACCATCTGAATCCTGCATCTGAGATACACATAATGAAGTTGATAGTAAACCCCAGACTTTGAAGAAGAGAGATGGTGACCTCCATGTACTGATATAAAATAGAAGACCAAGAAAGTAAAATAAATAAATAAATAAATAAATAAAAATAACACCAATCATAAATGTAATGTATGGTGCAAACAAGATCTCTTTTAAACTTATTTATTCTGGTTGAGCACTGTAAATAAACAAAACAGTGATGATATGGACATCTGTTGTGTGTTGTTGTTATTAGTCTGGTAAGGTAATGCAAAAATAGGTGTTGTTATATATAATATACATTTGTTTTACCACAGTTTTTTCTTGATAAATTTCACAAAAAAATTCAATGACTTCATGTAGACTATACATTATAAGTTAGTCCTCAGGCTTTCATTATCCAACTTGTCATAATATTGCTAAAATAAACTTAGTTTGCATCATGCAACAGTGCCGATATGAATTATATGAATTGTTCATTAAACCAGTTTTAGTAACATTCTCATTAAAATTCATTCTTCAGTTGATATATCAACCAACAAACAAATTCAAGCACAACAAAAAAAATTCAATTAACGATGAACTTTAGAGAGGACTCATTCATGTTGATGGATGCGATGGATACATAAAAAAGGTGGCATTGTACTCAATGATAGTCTGATGAATGCTGGAATTGAGTAGATTGACCACCACCTTGGACCTAGATGCCATACTTAGTTTATAAGTTACATAAGAATGATTTCCTCACTTACCACACATGACAACATATCATAGACTAGATTACTATGCATGCATGTCATGTCCCCAAGTCCTAATGGTTCACCTCTTTCTTAGTGTGTATTGTTAATATGATAGTACCCAGGCTGAATGACTTCCCAAAGGATACAGATTTCCTATGTTATTATTGATCATTTCCAAGATAACTCTTTCCATGGCTTATGAGACTAATGAAACTTATGCATCTGTAGTTCCCAGGGTTTATAGATGGCCTACCTTTGTGAAGAGGAATAGCTGTTGCTGTTCTCCATTTGAGAGGTAAAAAGCTTGTTTGGAGGCTACAGTTAAATAGCAATTCCAGAGGTCATGATAGGTCAAGTTTCATGCTATTTAGAAGGAATCTTGAGATATTTTCTGGGCCCATTGATGCAGTGATCTTGGCCTTAGAGAGAGAACATTAAGGATCTGTTCCCTAGTGATAGGTGGGGAATTATATTTGATGGTATTTCCTGAGGAGAGGTTGAGGGAGAGAGGGAGATAAAGCTGGAGCTAAATTTGTCAGTCAGTAGCTTTGCTATATCTTTTGACTTTCTATACGTGGCTTCATTAACAATCAGCTCTGAAACAATTGTGCATGGCCTTTGAGGTTGTGGACATTGCTAAAGAATGCCTTGTGGTTATCCTTGGCCTGAAATTTGGCTTATGTCTTAGGTGAAGATCTTAACCATTTGGCCACCCTTTGTCCCTGGACTGATCCCCAAGGGACCCTGCTTGTGACTCTCCTCTTTGTTGAGATGCTGTTTTTTTGCAGGTATGCAGGAGGTCCATCATGTTGGTTCTTTACATTCATTGTATGCCAGACATAGATTTGCTCTCTGAGTTTGTTTAGTTTGACAATCGTGCTTTTATCCTCCTGGGTGCTACACCTCCTAATTTTGGCCATGATTTTCTTCATCTATTATGCAGCCTACTGATATTGTGATTCTATCAGGGTGGCTTATTTTTTGAGTTAGTTCTGTACTTCTTCCTGGTCAGTACAACTGCCTCTGTGCAGCTATTAACATGCTTGTATAGGGTTTCTATGAGCAGTTCTGTGTAGACAGAATTTTCTCAGGGTTTAAGGGGGCTTGAATTGTTGCCAGTTTGTCACTTTACTGTAGGAAGTAAGCCTTAGAGTAGTTCCTGAATATTCCAGGGTTAGCTATGGTTACAGGTTTTATTTATACTTCATAGGAGACTAATTTGTAGTTTGACCTTATGAGAAGACATTACACTTGGGGGTATGCAGCACTCTCCGGTATCACTGAAGACCAGATTCAGTATATTTTCACCCCTGGTCAATGTTTTGACAATCTGGTCCAATGAGTTTGTGCTTACAAAATCCAGGAATATCTGTGCTTATACTTTTGGAGTTGTATATGATTCACAGTTGATAGTGAGGTAATTAAAGTCACCCATAAATATGGTATTGGGTTGGATGGTAAGTGTTTCCCATAAGTTTAAATACATGTTATGAGTTTCCTGGATCATAGAGGGGGGCCTGTAGCTTGCAAAAAAGAGTGGTATGGCATTTTTCCTGTGGTGATTTGAATGTGGAGAAGCTCAAGTTCATTGTCCTGTTTGGCCAGCCTTGAGGAATTTTTATTTTTGATGTAAATTAAGACACTTCCAACTTTAGTCCCTGTCTGTGTAGTAGCTGGTCTAAATGTCTGAAAGGCATTATAATCTTGCACTGGCAGTGTGTTCTCTGCAGCTTTAAACCATGTCTCAGTGACTGCTCAGACATCAGCATTCTCTATGATTAGGAAAGCTTCTAGGGAGTAGAGTTTTTTGTTTAGACTCCTAACATTGTGCAATAACACCTTTAGATTTTCTTGGTATTGATTTGCTATGTCTGACGTGCTTTCAGTTTGGTATTGCCTAAAAAAGGCTCTGTGGGGAAGGAGAATGTTTTAGCTAATTTTTGAAAGCCTAGAGGGGAGAGTTGCAGACCATGTCTGACTGAGCAGTGTGGTCTGTTGACCATCTCCTTCCATTCTGCAAATATTGCACCCTATTAGAATGACACCATTAAATAAGCCAATTATTAAAGCCAGTCATCTTCTGCTCATATTGTGGCATCATCCTTGGAAAAGGTAATCTGCTCCTCAGTCCTAGGGTCATACCAGACCAGGACACATATTCCAAGAGCTCAATGATGTTTCTCTTCATATAGTTTAGGGAGGTACATCTCAGGTCATTTACACCCACATGGACTATGACTGAGCCTTATTGGTACTTGTGGTCGATTGAGTTGAGTGTGTGCATAATGTTGGAGATCCTGGCCCCTGGTAAGCAACTGACTGTAACTTTCTCCTTACTCAGTCTGGTGAGAAGGACATCAGTGTGTCTCACAATAGAGTCTCCAGTGACCAAAATGTTAGATTGTGTGATGGCTTATCTTATGGGCTTAGAAGAAGAGGCTCTGTGAGATGCGACTGTATATAATGATGTAGACATTGTTTTGAAAGACTGCATTTGGGGACTTCAGAGGGTATTTTTAATGTGTACTTTGTCTAGGAAATCTTTGGGGATTAGGAAGTTTACATTTAAGTGACTCAGGATATGTGGGTCAATGTGCATGTTTTGAACTGTGCAATGGTTGCAACATGTGTACTACTGAAACCTTGACTTATGTTAGGAGTGCTTTTATAGGAGAGATTTGCCCACAGTGACATTGTGTAAATACATTTCTCAAATGCTATATCGGTTTGTTTGATAATTAACTGGTTGCCAGTAAACATGAGGCAATTTCTTCATTGCCTCAGGATGCCCATATCCACCAAGCTGGTAAGAGAGATACTGGGAAAGTTCATAACCATGGCAACAGGCCTTTTTTATTAATTAGACAGTTGCAGAGAGAATATAAAGTAATGTTAGGAGTATCTGGTTTGTAACTCTGGGGGCAGTGTTTGTCATTGCAAACTAGCTGCCCCGATTGCAATTTGGTATTGGTGAAATTTCAAGAGTGCTTCTACAGGAAAAATATCAACTCACGGTGTTTGTGTCTGTTCAGGACACTGACAAATACTTGAGAGGAACTAATAAGTAGACTCTGATGATTTATGGATTGAAGTTTTTAGGGAGATATTCTGAGGTTAGGTTAAACAGCAGCAAATAAAAAGAAAGAATCGGCATTGCTAAAAATCATGAAAAGAGGGGATTTGCCTGAATGGCTACTCCTGGCTGCTATTAGTGCTTATGTCTCCACAACTTCATGCTGATGGAATACAATGCTCTTTTGCTTCTTCTCTCACCAGAAGCAAAACAGTAGCACTAATCCCAAGGACATAAACAGGTCACTGGCTCTTTGATGATCACCTGTCTTGTCCCAGAAGATACAAAGGTCCATATGCTTGTTGTAGCCTTTCCCTGGTAGATGCCTTGAATGGCAACCAGGCCAGTCAAGATGGTCCAGCACAGACACTCACTGCCCAGTCAGAAACAGTTATGAATCAATGCTCTCTACACATTCTCTCACCAGGTGCAAAATATAAGTACAAATTCCAAGCTGGCATCTGTGAAGTGGTTATTAGGTTTTCCAGTGACCAGGAGTCTCTAAGAAATAATATCTCCTGTACTCCTACTCTCACCAGGAGCAGAATATGAGTACACATTCCAAATTGGCATCTATGAAGTGGTTATCAAGCTTTCTAGTGACCAGGAGTCTCTAGGAAATAATATCCACTTTTTTCCTTCTCTCACCAGGAGCAAAACAGAAGCACTAATCCCAAGATTATAACTTCGAAGCAGAATGTGGGGTCTCCAGTAATTGGTGGTCTTTGACTAGATGTTGCAGGTTTTAAAGGTAAGATGGGAAAAAAAATCTCTTTCTATATTCAGTGCCACTCCCCTACCTTCTTTGACAATCATACCTGACTGTTGCATGTCTTCTCTCACAAAAAAATCTATCCATCTCTTTCCTGGACACCCTTGTTTCCTCTTGAAATTTTCCTTTAAGTCCCAGTTATTCTTCACCAGATTATCTTTTATTTTCCTGCACATGTGCTTGAACCACTATAATCTGTTCTCTTTGATCTACTCTGCAATTGTAACTACTTGGTTTTCTGGTCTGATGTCCTCATTTCGTAGTTGTCCTACAGTGTGCATCCAACCACAGGCTCAGGCACTTCATTTCCATCACTTTTTCAACTACTCTGCCTTTACTGCCCAGGTTGCTGAACCATGCAGTATTAATAGTTACACCACTGTTTTATGCACCTTACTTTTCAGCTTCTTTGGCATTCTTCTGTCATACTCTACGCTTGACCAGATAGCTGCAGACCCTCTGAATCCATCTTTGGCCTCTTCATTCAGACTTCCCTTCTTTTCAACCAAACCTCCGAGATGCTTGAAACTGTTAACCTGTTCCACAATTTTCCCTTATATCTCAATTCTCAGTTTCTTCTGATTTCCTCTACTCAAACAAAAATATTATGCAAGTCATAAATATACGATTTCCATGTTGAAAATAATTTACTAATCTTATATCTGTTTATAGAATTGTAGCTATGTTAGTCAGCTATCATAATATTCATAAGGAAATGTAATCAGCTTCATTCATTAACACAACAACCTCACCCCAAAAGGGGATTTTCCTTTAGGGAAATGACAAGTACACCTCTCCTCACCCTTATTGTTGATGAATAATGTCTCAAAGAAGTGTGAAAAATGTTGAACACTTAGGCTGTGACCATGTACGTGTGCTGACACACATACACACACACACACACACACATACACAAACACATATTTGCCACTTACTTTGTTGAATTTGTAGTTCTTCAGTAGAGTGAATTACTTTGACATGTGGTTGAGTGTTAACATTCTTTGAAAGTTTAAGATATTGTAGTAAGAAGATCAAGGCATACATCTAAGGTAATTGTATGCATATAGGTAGATAGACAGACAGATGTCTGTGTATATATGATATATGTGTGTGTAAATATATATGTATTTATATATGGATCTAATGCTGATCATACTGAAAGTTTAAAATACCAGTGATCAACATCAAAAACTAAAGATATTAAATCAGAAAAAGTCTTCATATCTGCATTTATCTCTTTAAGCCTTGGTAGTACGTAAGAATTCAAACATGTTACATGCTACATATAATGCAATACGTACCATCAGTGCACTAAATTCAACAACGCTATTCCATAATGTCAAGCAAGTGGTATAATTGGAGGAATTGTCTGCATAACAGCAGAACAGTGAAGAAACATTGCCTTGTAAGAAGATAGCTTTAAGAAAGTCACAGCACAACCATCCAGGTACAAACAGATTTATTATAATTCAAGCTTTCGAGTCAAAACTCTTTTTCAAGAATATTATACTTCATTTAAAACCACACAATAAATATTCAACACCAGCCAATCAAAAGTAACATACAAGTATCTCATTAGATATTATAATACTTCTTTAAAGTAAAAGCATATAAAAAGCTCATAAAAACATAATGATTAACAGATGAATGCTTAAACTTTAAAATAGGTTTGATACTGTTCATTTTGTTAAGACCTGGGAACACATCTTTTCTAAAAAAGATTTATCCATTTGTATTCAGCTCCCTCTCTTGTCATACTTACTATATCTCCTCCTCTCTTATTCTTAAAGACGCTTTGTAAGACCCTAAACCTAAACACATGGTCATTACCTTCCTCTATCCTATCCTTACTTAATGCATTAGTCTCAACTCCTCTGCATATCTCTGATAAATGTGATGCTATTCTCTCTTTAAACTTGCAATTTGTTTGGCCTATATAAAAACATAAGACATTTTACACAGTTAGCCAAGTAAACTATATTTTCACTATTACATGAACCAAATGTTTTAAACATAAATCTTGAATGTGTAATAGGATGAATAAACTCTACATCCACTTTAATATACTTACAGTAAGCACAATTATAACAGGGGACTGTGTTTTTAATATTAGGCTGAAATCCTCCCTTCTGTACCTTAAGATAGGATAGGTGCTGTTTCAAAATGTTCTCCTTTTTATATGTAAAATATGGTCTAGTTCCCACTATTTCCTTAACATTACTATCAGAGCTCAGAATAGTCCAATTTCTCTCAATAGTAGCTCGAGTCTGCTGTGAATGCCTATTATATTTCATAACATAGCTTAAGTTATGCGTACTGGTGGTCTTTGCTGTATCAGTATTGGAGTCCATAATACTGTTCCTATATAAATATGGTTTACCTATATTTGCACATTCTAGGCTAACAAATTCAGCATCAACTAACAGATTTGTATCATAACCTCTAGCTACAAAGTCATGCATCATAGTATTAGTTTCTGTTAAAAAAACTTCTTCTGTGGTGTTAAGTTGATTAGCTCTTAAAAATTGGCTCTACACCACACCCTTATAGACATGTTTTGGATGCATGCTGGAGTTATGAGCATATGTAGTTGTTTGTACCCCCTTCCTATGTATAGAAGCGTGGAGGCTGCCATCTATATTAGATAACTTCCCATCTAAAAAAGTAATATCATAAGGTGAGCAACACATCTTAAATTTAAGAAAATGTATATATATATATATATATATATATATATATATATATATATATATATATGTATACACACACACACACACACACACACACACACACACACACACACACACACACACATATATATATATATATATATATATATATATATATATATATATATATATGGGTCTACATGAGAACACTGAAAGATCTAAACGCTGACGATGAGAACACTGACACCGGAAGACTGACAATGGAAATAAATGACAGTTCTAAATCCCGACACTGAAAACACCGACATATGAAACGAGCGCGACTGTGTAAGTATGCGATAGTGATGGACTTTAGGGTTAGGGTGCGGGTAAGGTAAGTGTGCATTAATGACGGACTGTAGGGTTAGAGTGTGGGTAAGGTAAGTGTGCGATAGTGATGGACTTTAGGGTTAGGGTGCAGGTAAGGTAAGTGTGCGATAGTGACGGACCTTAGGGTTAGGGTTTGGGTTAAGGTTAGTGCATAGATAGTTGTGTATGTAAGGTTTAGTGTAGGTTTGTAAGGTTTTTGGTGTTCTTGTGTTGTGTGTGTGTTTTTTATGTAGGTATTGGGTAGGTTAATGGGATGTTTGAGTTATGTGGGTAATGGCGTTATGGGATATTGCGGTGTAGTGGGATGTGTGTGATTTGCTGGTACGTTCTTGTTTATGTTTTAGTTGTAATAGTTTAGTTTATGTGTGTAATTTTCTGTAGTAGTATGTAAGAATGCTTGGTGTGGTTAATGTTGATGTTTCTGTTTGTGTTTTGTGAATCGGTGTTATGGTGTTCGGTAATGTGGACTGTCAGTATTGTGTGGTTTCGGTGTTTTGGTGTCGGCATTTTGGCTGTTGGGTTTGTGGTGTGTTAGTGTAGTGTAGGGGATTCATATATACACACATACACATAAGGTTGAAGCCCACAATCCCAAAATGCATGATCACAGTAATAACAAAGAAGACCAAAACGCTGAAGATAACAACGACTAAAAATTTTGAATAATGAATATCCCTGTCAGTTTAAACCCAGGAACAAGTGCCAACATGGGACCTGCAAGTGAGGCAAATCCAGAAGTTCGACACTGTGATCTTCAGCATTTTGGTCTTCTATATTATATTACCACTATTATGCATTTCAGGATTGTGGGCTTCAACTTTGTGAAAGACAACTTATACATGCATGCACACACACACACAAGTTCCCCTGCACCCTCCTCCACCATGCGACTGGCTACATCTCCACTCCCCTGCTCATTATATATTCTAACTCCAACATCACCCTACAGTGAGTAAAATGGTAATTTTCCCAATCCCCAATGTAGTGTGATCCAATTGTAAACAGCGACACTCAAACCATGAATGCAAGCTAAGTGTCGACGTTTCAGAGGTGACAGGATTTCCTCTCGCAGTTTTAAACTTTTTTTTATAGTAAACCTATCTATCTATACATATATATATATATATATATATATATATATATATATATATATATATATATATGTATATATATATATATATATATATATATATATATAGATATATGTATATGGGTCTATATTACGAATGCAAAAAAATGTATGAGAGAGTACGAAAACGTCGCCCCGTATTGCGTGAAGTATGGAAATCCCAAATGTACAAAACTGCGAATTCCGAAATGTCGATTTGTTTTGGTTGGCCCATCTGCGGTATAGCTCCGTAAGGTAAGTGTGCAATAGACAGGACTTTAGTATTAGGATTTGGGTTAAGGTAAGTGTATAGATAGGTAATGTATGTAAGGTTTAGTGTAGTGCAAGAAGTAGGGTTATTTTAAGTGTATGTATGTGTATTGTTTATTTTGTTTGGGTGTATGTCTATAGGGGAAGTGTGTGGTAGTTAGGGACCTTAGGGTTAGAGAGAGGTTAAGGATAGTGCATAGATAGTTGTGTATGTGGGGTTTAGTGTATTGTTGGAGGTAGAGTTTTGTTAAATGTATGTATGTGGATTATTTATTTTGTTTGGGTGCATGTGTGTAGGGGGAGTGTGTGGTAGTTATGGACCTTAGGGTTAGGGAGGGGTTAAGGATAGTGCATAGTTAGTTGTGTATGTGGGGTTTAGTGTAGGGTTAGAGGTAGGGTTTTGGTGTTTTACCTTAGGTTAGAAGTAGGGCTTGGTTAGTGTATGTGTGTGGTTTATTTATTTTCTTTGGGTAGGTAGTATGTAGCAGGTGGTGGGGTTGGCCGACTATGACAGCTCGATATTTTTTTTTCATGGTTTAGTGCATTCGGGATTTTTTCAGTTCACGGTATAGGTGTCGACGTTTAGCTATTCGGGAATAGGGTTTTTCGCTTTGGTAATATAGACCCATATATATATATATATATATATATATATATATATATATATATATATATATGTGTGTGTGTGTATACATGTATCTACTGTGTATATATATATATATATAAAGTCACACACACACATATGTATATATGCATGTATATTTATAGATAGAGATATAGAAAGATATATAGATAGATCTAGCTGTCATATATATAGAGATAGATATAGATAGATATATAGATAAATCTATCTGTACATACATACATATATGTAATACACATATATTCACATATATCTATATAGAGAGAGAAATGTATACAGACATATACATATATTATATACAAAGAAAGAAAAAGTAAAAGAAATATGATCACATCACAACTCATAACCAGTTTATCTGTTAAAGAAATAAATTTCAAGAAATTCAGCTCAAAACTTAAGTGAAAGTTACTTCTAGTATGGCAGCCTTAGACTATGGACAATTTTTCTTTAGTTCTCCCTCCCTCTCAGTAGGAAAACTTACTTCAAAAGTCTTAGAGTGTGCTCATTTTTGCAAGACAGAAGGCAAAATAGTTGAATATATGATTATTCATGATGACGAAAAGATGCAGGAAAAGTAAAAAAAAAAAAAAAAAAAAAAATCAGTAAAATAGCAGTGAGGTAATTGTACTAAACAGTTACCAGAAAGTATGGCTGCAGCAAATATCTTCTACACTGATCTTGGAGACTTACAGAAGGAAGAATGGGAGGTCTACCTAATAACTACAGTTTGTGAGATACATGATATAAAGACTACACTGCAGGTATATGTAAACCAGACAAAAGATTTAAAAGATTTGTATGGTCCTTACTGAATATTCAGACGCAGTCCATCATTTAATGTTTGGGGAAAATGTGGAGATGAAAACTCAGGCGGAAGTATCAGAAGCATTCGTAGACTGCCTAGATGTACAGTTATGGAACATGAGGACCATTCGTACAGCTGAGATACAATATAGAGGGGTATGAAAATTCTACAGTGAAAAAAAAATTATCATTACTCTGGAAGCCAGGCAAAATATTATTATGGCTGGACAAGTAGGTCTTTATAAAGCAGAGATTTTCTTTGATTTCCAGCAGGAAAAAGAGATGAGTCTACATCTTGGAATAGAAACTGTTGGCAGAAAAATGTAAGATTGAATTCCTGTAGCCAGCTATGGTGTTTTTTTTTTTTTTTTTTTTTGGCTCGGCAAAACTTCATTTTATTCAGATCCTAAGCAACCTGGACTGTCATTAATTAAATGTATAAATAACGAGATGGAAGCATTACCTCCACCAAGTGGTGAGCCAGTAGGGAAGGGCTTGATAATCTGGAGCAACAGTTCCAGGAAGTTGAGATGGTGGCCAGGTGTTAAATATTTCCTCTATCTTAAAACCAGTCAATGTTGAGTAATTAGGCCATTCTTATTAATGTAGCTAGGAGGTGTAGGGTTGTAACAACAGTTGAGATAATTGATTTTTTTTTTATTCTGAAAAAAAATTATTTTATTTCCAGGGATGGTTATTTAACAGGAACTATTGACAATTCTTCCATTAAACTAAAATCAACTTTAATGAAGTGCAGTATTTTCATAAATGAAAACAAGGCAGCAAAGTAACCTGAAAGTAACCTATCTGTTGTAAAATATTATATTCTAAATATGTCTCTGCAAAAGATGAATGTAATGCTTTGGTGCACTATATAAATATGTGAAGATTATTTAGAAAAAATTCAGAGAGAGAGATGATGGCAGCAATGCAACGAGATAACAAAATTAAATATTTTGGATGCTTATGGCTCAAAGACTTTTCTTCAGCATTTTTTTCAATGGTGAGTCGATAAAGAAGAGGATTTATTATTTTAGGTATAGTTGATGAACAAGTAGAATAGTGTGGCTAAGAGAGCAGAAACTGGCTCAAATTAATACAAAATGATGCGGATAGAATGCAATATGGTAGCAAGTGATTGTACTAACAGAATATATGTGTTTGCTAATATATGAGAAATTCTTTGTATTTATTAATTACGTTTAACAACCTGATACCATAAATTGTGTTAAGGAATGATATTACAAATTATTTCTTACTTATTCTTCATGTTTATCACAAAAGACTTTACCATGAAAGTAAAGATAATTGGGGAGAGTATAGTTCTCATGGGCATAAGGAATACATGGCAGCCACATAATTAGTGTGTAGAGACACTTGAAGCTTTGACCATAACTCTGCAACATAACAATTTATGTTTTTGTTAACAAAAAATATATATTATAGTTCATATAATTAATGGGAAGGAATGGTAGTTTCAAGATTTACAGTGATCCTTGGCAGAGGCCATGGACATGAAAGGATGCATAGTCCGACACTGGGCTTAAGGTGGGGAGATTAACTGAGCAACTGTAGAGGCAGGATAATATGTCAGCATGTGTGCATTGCATGCCAGCTCTCAGGCGATAACTGAGAGACTGAAGGGCAGGTAGGCCACAAAAAGAAAAATCCCCCAGCAGATTGTTTTATGGGCAGAACTTCCCTCCAAGTGACTTTAATATGTGCACTGGCCGTAGTCCATAATGGAGAATGTCCTGGGCATAGAATGAAGCAAGAACAAAAAAAATAAATACATATTACTCTAGCTGTTGCCTAACTGAGTCACAGTAATGGAGCATTATCATGTCTATATTTTGAATTACACTTCAATAGTTATTTGCCCTAGCATCTAACTGGAATTGCTGTCTTTCCCATTAAGCCTAATGGCATAGATTTCCCATTGAAATAGTTCAAAGGTCCTCATTCCATTTTGGAATTTTTAAAATGATTCTACCCTTGGGGAGTAATTTTGCAGGTGCAGGATGAGTACATTGAATATACTGAAATAAAACTGGTAACTTTTAAAGTATTCTTCCATTCTCCTTAGACTCTTCTCAGGCTTACTGGCCCTTCCATCTGCTTCTACTCCCTCAGTCACATCACTGTTCCTAAGAATTCAGACCCAGCTTTCCATCCGTCAAGTGAAGTCAAGGACAGCCACAGTAAAAAGGATTGGCTGCTTAAACAACATCTTTGTAATGCCAGTTTTCCTGTACGTATTCTTTAGGCTTTTCATACAGTTAGTTTCCCAAAACTCATCCATCTGTGTTTTGCAAAGCGGTCTAGGACAGTGTCAAATGCCTTGGTGAATTCAAAACAGAAAACCTGCACACTTACCACTGACCTCCTCCCTGAGCGATGTTACAGAAATGGGGTCAGCCTAGTCAGATTTGTTATACCTAATCATTCACATTCCAAAAACTATTTTTCTTAAAAAGTTATCTTACAAGAATCTGCACTATTCTCACTATTTATAAACAATTTACCATGTGATTTATAGCATATAAAATCAGCCTTTATGTAGGTGATATTATTCTTACTAGACTACATACAAAGGATTAAACAAAACATTACAAAAAGACTTAAATTCATTTAGATCTATTGCACCGCTAATTAATTAATCTTTAATTCTCAAAAATACACCTCAGTGGTTTTTGACACATCCAAAAAAAGATTTCCAACTTTCTACTATTTTCCATCAAATATAACTTAGGCACGCCTCTTTCTTACATTAATCAGCAAACTTGCATAGGATTTCTACTAGACACCACACTCCTCCATTTCATGCACATAATGAACAGGTATAACAAAACATTAAATCATCTTAAAGTTTATACATTCTGTAATTTATTTGCAACAGGTAAGCACACTAATCACTGTTAATGCTCCAATTCCAGGGCTAGACTTAGCAGTATACAATGATTACTATCTGCCTTTTGTTAACAAGCTTATTATTTGTGATGGAACTGATCTATAACATTCACAACTTGCACTAGCAACAAGTATATCCTAGCATCTTGGAATAGCCTATCCAGAATAATTATTTCTACTCACAATCTCACAGTATTTAAAAGAAATTGAAATTTTATCTTGAGGAAGAATTCAAATGTGAATGCTTCAAGGGTAAAGGATGGTGGCCTTATATAAATGCATAAGTAATAGCCCCGAATGTGTTGAGTAAATGGCGGTTTCTAAATCCTTGCAGACAGTGTTGTTGCGAACTAAAACAAATGTCAGCAGTTGTATATTTCCATATGTGCCAGTTTGCAATGCTGTATTTTTCAGCACATTTGACATATGTTCATACTTCATTTTCACTTGGCCTTACATGTGTTCTGCCATGTGGCATACTACTTTATTTTTGCCTTGTACTCTAGGTTGGCTGAAAGGGGTATTCTATCTCTCCAGCTACAGTTAACAGATTATTGATTAATAAAGCCTTAATACATAAATATATCAATAAATATCTAATCAGAAACCACACCGGAGTTCAGTAATCAGCTGATCTTAGCTGATTTTTGTCCATGAATCCTTGTTACTCCAGACTTTGTGACCACCTACCTTTTTGTTTACCTACCTGTAGCATGAACGTTTCTAGATTACTCCTAGCTTTACTTGTGCAGATGGATTCTATGGCTGATGTCATTTTTGTTGAGACAACATACATTCTAGGTGATCTGTTAAATATTCTCACATGGGTCAGTTGCCCTTTTTAGAATTTTTGTCAGAATTTTATTCTGTCCATGTACCTATTCACATTCAGTCCTCTCAAGGTCTTTTCAAGCTCTTTAATTATTATATCTTATCCTGTCTGTCTCCCTTCCATCCCAGCCTTTCCTTATCAGAACATTTATTCTACTTTCTTTTTCTGAAAAGTGGTGTTAATACTCATTTACAGTTGGTGGCTGTGCTTCAGCTTTTTCTGTTTGTTTCCTTTATAGTCTAGTTCACGGACTTACTAAACAGGCAGTGATGCATGCAAGGAATTCTTTCTTTAAAATAATTAAACAAATATAAACACTTTGTTAAATACTGTGACAAGCTCTTGAGCAAGCAGAACATCAGGTCTAAAAGAACTAGTGAAAAGGCTGCTTCTGAATCTGCAGTTGACTGATCACTAGTTAAATGTATCGATTATTTAAATTTTCTTTCTTCTTTCTTTTTTCCCTATTCTGCATACCTGAATTTAAAGAATCCTTATCACTTGAGATTTATTCCCTCCCTCCCCTTTGCAAACTTTTTGTGCTTTTGCTGAATCTTGCTCCATTAGTTTACCTCATCTTAAAGGAAAAATAATATTGTTTTTTTCCATCCTCTCTTATAACAATGCAGTTCTACTGGCAGTGGGAGGAAATTTGTATTTTATCACCTCTAAGAACCTCTTCTGCAATCACAATCCCCTGTGACCCTCTTCACTCCATGAACCATCAAGTCGATGTCGTTAAATCCTCTTCATCCTTGTTTTGCTGGGTCTCGGTATGGTTAAAACCTTTGAGAGGTCAATGGAACATTGCATGCCTCTGCATACTGCTACCACTACAGTGTTTCCCAACTCTACTGCAGATTGTGAATTCCCTTCTATCACTAAGTGGATGAATTTCTTTGCCCATGTACTCAGCTTTACTCTATGTTATGTTTGGCCACTCATGTGCATTAAATATTTTACTTTCCCTCTTTTCATCCTGCTCTCTCAGTTTTTCTCCATCTGTCATACGTCTTCTCCTGTTTAGACTCCCCCTTCCTTCTCTACCACCCATTCCAGGAATACACTTCATGTGTCTGCAGTCTTCTCTGAGAAGAAATACTTTCTCAAATCCAGGAGCAATTGGCCATGCAACCTATTGACAGTGTCATCTTTGCAATTCAAGCTTGACCCCTTCACATATCCCTGACATGATCTTGTTTACTCCCACTAAGTCTACTACTTTTGTATGGTACTTAATACAAAAACATCAAGTTTGCCCTTCTCTTTCTTTATATTGCTCCCCAATTACGTGCAACCTCGTGGTTGCCTTAACCTGGAATCCTACCAGCTGCAAGAAGTTGGTTTTCATGTATGATCTCCAGAATGACAAACGGCATTTAGATGTAGCCTTATCAGGATCTGAGAGAGCAAAAGAATAGAAATGTCCTTTTGTAGTCTAGACATCAACATTTGTTTAAAGTAGCTACTCTTCTTTTCCTGTTCCTGAAGATTCAGTACAAGTGTGATCAACGTGCCCACGACCTTTTCCTGTTCAGTTGTCTTGCAACTCTTCCTCCTCATACATTACATCAAGTTTCTTATACTCCCAACTGCTGCACTTTTTGTTGGACTGTAATGAACCTTAGCTACCAACTTTCTATGCAGTTATTTTGTCTTTACACATGTCTACTTGGACTATCTCTACTCCACTGCTGCATATATCTTTTTGTTATTAGCAAATAGATTAATCCTGTTCTCAGTTTCCTTACAGAAACAAGCCAAAGAGGACTAGACCTAGGACTGATCTTGTAGTACTCCACTAGTAATATTTTATATCCCTGATAATGTACCTCTCCAAAACTCTCTGTCTCCTGTCTATCAAACATGCAACAGTCCGATGGCATGGTGGTGCATTGGTAGCATTGTTGCCTCACAGCAAGAGGTTCTCTGGTTCGCTTCTCAGTTGGAGTGCCTACTGTGCTGAGTCTGCATGTTCTCCTTGCATTTGTGTGGGTTTCTATGGGTGCTCCAGTTTTCTCTCATTTTCAAAGACATACATCTGGAGCGTTTTTCCCCAGGCCTCCGCTGAAAATTGGCTATGTTCCAAGTCAGACTTTTACAGTTAACAAATGTAAAATAAATAATAAAGTAAACAGTTCAATTCCATAATATAGGCCTTGCCTATAAACCCTCCATTTTTCTAAGCATCTGGATATGTTTGTTACAGTAAAGTCTTAGTCAGGTCCAAATATATCATAATTAGTTGTGCTTTCCTGTCAAGTTAAGCTATAAATCAATCATAATGTGCGATCATGTTTGAATAATGCTATTTCTGTTCATAAGCTTATGCTGATTAGTTTTCCATAGTCAGGAAGGTAAATACATACTTCTCTGAAACAATGTAGGAGTTGAAACAGATAGTGGTGGTAAGATAATCACTGACAAGCTATGATATGATCTGTGAAACTCACCATTTCTATTGTAATGTTGTGATACTTAAAAAAAAGAAAGCAGACATTTTGTAATATGATAACTGACATTGTTCTGTTGAGAATAAGATAAAAATGCTGCAGAATCTATGAACAGTGGAAAGAGCATAGGCTCTGTTCAAAAAGACATGAAAAGGGAAGGTTGTCCTATATCAACAGAATATGGAAAAGTTTGCAAAGAAAAAAAATCAGTTATGATTAAGAGAGGTGATAAGAAAAGGTAGGTATATGTATGAGGGTGAAACATACAGTAGAAGACAAAACACTGAAAGGTACCACAGAAAAGTCAACAAAACCCATCCAGCAAGCACTGGTAACGCATAGGAAAGACAATCAGGGGGTGAGGTGTGGGCAAATTAAATCTGTCTCATGTGACATAATGGTGAAGAAATTGGAAGAACATAAAATTGCGGGAAAACTGGATTTACATAAAAAATGATACTATAGATCAGGATCTAAAATCAAGGGAGGACACTTCCTTTTATGAATCATGAATGTTTTTTATATGATTTCAGTTGTTCATACACTTAAAGGAAAAAGAAACAAGTATAACATTAACTTTCAGTAAAGATGCCTATGAGATTAACAGGATAATTTGTGAAAACTGGTCCATTTCATCTAGAACTGAACTGGTGAGCAGGATTCTGGATCCTGGTCCTTCTTGTTTTAAAAAAGGAGGCAACATTAGATCTTATTTAGAAGCGACATTCAGCAAGGACAGTATGGAGAGGTTTGGTACCTTTAAATGTGGGCCCCTTTCTGTACCTTTTTTGAGTTAATGAGCCACAGAGATGTTTTCATCTGCCCAGTACAGGTTATGAATATAACAGTAAGGTGGATGGGAACTGTAACAGTGAAAAAATTGTTTACAGAGCCCAGTGCTCAAAGGCTCAAAGTGTCAAGTTTTTTTTTTTTTTTTTTACATAGGAAAAACTAGTTCTAAATTTAAGAGAAGGATAGCCAAACACACATCTGAAATTAGAAATAGACTAAGTAAGAATCCTCTTGCAAAGCACAACATTGAATGACACATCATTCTTTTTTCACTTTTCACATTTTGGACATGATCGGGATGGGTCCACTCGAGATGGAACTGTAATTCCATTCTTATAAAGAAGGAGCTGGAATGGCAAATTTGCTGTAACACCTACAACCAGCCTGGACTCAGTAATGTTTCTTCAATTAAATGCATTCTTCAGCTTAGAAAGTGGACCACAAATTGTTTTTTTAATAGTTTTGACATGATGGGCCAGATACCAAAAGAGATGTTCTCAGTGTAAGGTTGCCTTTATTCTGAAAGACCTGTTCTCAGTGTAAGTGGCTTACTTTGGTTTAAGATCAATCTATAAACACGCTTCCTACAGGGACCAGAACCTGAAACACCTGCTATTAGCCTGCTCTCATTGTAAGTGGTCACTTAGACTGATAGCTAGTCTTTTGGAATCAGGGTTGACATGTTTGCACCTTTCTTCACTTTTATGGACTTTTTTATGCCTGCCATTTTGTTGGTTTCTGATTGTTTTCTGTTCTGCTGTAACATATACATATGCATAATCATTTGCATTTTTCCGCACATTTTATTGAGTGTTTTTCCCCCTGTTTTAATGTATGATTGTTTTATGGTTGCTCAGTTTTACCAGTTATCAGATGTGGACCTATAGGTGAAAGCACTTTTTTTGTTTATTTTTAATACACTTACGAATAATGTTTGTATTATGTTTGTGTTTTTATCAGTGATGTTTCCTTATTTTGCTTCTTTTCCTGTGTTACTATAGTGGGTGTTGTTTTTTTTTATTCATGTGCCTGTTGTCACATATGCATGCATACACATGGACACAGACATACACACATGCACACACCTTCTTCACTTCAGCAGCTGTTTGATTTTTTTACTTTGGTGCTAGATAGCCTTTAGTGAAGGGAGTTTTATGACACCTTGTTCCTGCCTGGACATAAACTGAAAGTTAATTACTAGTCTGGAATTCAGTTTATTTGGTCTTTGTTTTTTAGTACACTTTCTGTTTCTTATTTTAGTTTTGGTTTGCAAAAAAACAACTTGTGTTACATCAGGCTAGCTTTCAGTTTTAGGCTAGGCTCATTACTATGTATGAGGTTGTCAATCATGATTTATCCATTGTGCTTTTTATGTATATATTTGTTTTTTGTGGGTTAACGCTGTTATTGAAAAATTGATCTGACAATGTCCAGTTGGTAGACAATAGTGCATATCATATATTAAAGCTGAGTAATTCCAGTAACTGGACAGTGCAGTGGTTAGCACTTTCGTCTCACAGCAAGAGGTTGTCCGGTTTGATTCTCAGCTGGAGTGCCTTATGCTTTGAGTCTGCATGTCCTCCCTGTGTTTGTTTCCTCTGGGTGCTACAGTTTCCTTCCATATTCTAAGGACATGCAGTAGGTGGATTGAATACTCTAAATTGGCCCTAGGTGTGAGTGTGTGCATGCGAGTGTGTGGTGCACCCTCTGAGGGGGGGTTGAGCCTCAGGCTAGCAAATCGAACCCATACCTGCTACAAAAACAATGAATGCTGAAGGCTCTCATTGCCTGATGTGCTGAATGCACGGGAGTGAATCCAGGATCCAGGAATTCCAGGGACTAAGCCTGTTTGAGTTTTTTTCTTCAGTACCTTCATATAAGAGGCATTAACAGCTGACATTTTGGACTGCCTATTACTGTTGCTTAATATTGTACTGTTTAAGTGTTTTTACTTTTCATTTTTCACAAATAACAAGGAAGTGAAATCAGTCATCTACCTTTATGTTTTTGTACATGTTTTGGAAAGAGGGCGATGAATGTACATATTTAATCGGTAATTGTTTGGATTCACATAGAGTTTCTTTTTGATGTAGATGCAACAAGGCGAAGGCCATATTCCTGTTGAAATAGAAGAATACCATTCCCTATTTCTTTATTAAAAAAAAATAAAAATTACAGGGCCACAGTAGAAGGGAGTTAGCTTCTTGTATTGTCAAGGTGAATAGCAGCATTTGGAGATGGGCCAAGCCAAATGCCTACGTATTTAAATGAGGTAGCATTTTCTGTTGGTGTGTTGTTTTATCACAGATTTGCAAATGGTGTGTGATTTTGTTAAGCTTTTGCTTGGTTACAGAAATCGTGACTGAAGTTAAATAAAGTTTATATATATATATATATATATATATATATATATATATATATATATATATATATATATTTATTTATTTTTGTTATTAATCCAGTGGACCATGTCATTAACATGTACTAATATGGAAAGGTAAAGTAGGTCAACTTGCATTTTGTATGTACAGATAAACAAGTAGATCATTGAAGAACTCCAATTTTTGAAGTATGGATGACAAAGACAAAGTGAGAGAAAATCTGACATAGAACTGGGGGACAGATAGGTAGTTTTGAAACCATGGTAGGGTATCTGTGCTGATACGTATTTCCAAAAGGTGTTGAAGGAGGATGCCGTAGTCCACTTGATAAATGGCTTATGTAAGGTTAGTAAAGATAGCAACAATGAATAGCCCCTTATCCATGCCTAATAGCATTTCATTGTAAGGAATGCAGAGGGATGTTTGTGTATTGCATCTTCACAAGAAGCCATGTTATTTGTGGAAGAAGAGGTTGTAAGTACTAATGTATTTGGGCAGTTGAGAGTAGATGATTTTCTATACAATCCTTCTTACTGTCGGTAGTATAAACATTGGTTTAGTGTCATTAGCTTATTCTACCTAATACAGAAAGAACATTTGAGAAGGCCAACCCACTTAGTTTCTTAACCTTGAATTATCTTCTGTTCCTCTTTTCTCCTTTTCCATTTTACCAAAAAAAACTTTGCTAGAATCTACCATTGCTAGAATCTCCTTGTGTTCTGACTGAGTGTGCTTCTCAAACAATTTGGAAATAGAAAGCTGATAAGTATATTGTTGGCACTTTTTAACTGTTCAGAGTTCTGCACTGTCTTAATTTTTGCTTGATTGAATTATTTATATATTTGGTGGCATTGTTTTCTGATACTCTAAGTGCCTCCATCTTAATTTTTTCTTAATTTACTGCTTTCTGCACTGGCTTTTATTAATTTGTTTTTTAATTTAATTGCAGTTATTTAAACTGTATTTGTTTTAATATTGCTTCACACTCAAGTGTTCTAACTTGCATTGCATTTGAATTGTTTTTACTGCTGTTTTAGCTGCTTTTCTGCATAAAAAAAAGTTCTAAGCTTGTTTCCTGCCTTTCCGGTAACTAGTCTAGTCCAGATACAGATTTGCTCTATCCAGGACTATTTGTAAGCTTCTGAGCCCACCCCCAAGTCTTTCTATGTTGGAGGGAAGCCTTCTAGCTTATCAGTGGGAGCGGTATGCACTAGTTAGCCTATCTACCACAAGAGGAGTAGTTTCTTGCCCAGAAATTGTAGTTTATTGGCCATTAGGGCAGTTTTTCCATTCCATCAAAATTTCTGGTTTAAAAGCCTGTGTTTGAGCTTGTTTACTGCCTTTCCTGTAACTAGTCTAGTCCAGATAAATTTTTGCTGTATTCAGGACTGTTTGTAAGCTTCTGAACCCCCTCAAGCCTTTTTGTGTTGGAGGGAAGCCTTCTAGCTTATCAGTGGGAGTGGTAAGTACAAGGTAGCCTATCTTCCACAAGAGGGGTGGTTTCTGGCCCAGAAATTGTAGTTTATTGGCCATTTGGGCAGTTTGTCCATCCCTTTAAACTTTCTGATTTAAAAGCCCCCATTTTTGTGGGTTTGTGCTTGTTTAAGTTTTGTGCAGCAGTGTCGAGCTGAGGTAAACTATTACTGGTGCCAAAAAGTCTGCTCTTCAGTTTTTCCCTTAGATCTTGCTACTTTTTTCTCTCTTGCACTTCAAATAGCCTAATCGCTTTGCACTTCAACAGATTTTGTAGCAATTATTGTATCACTCCTAAGTGCCATCAGCACTAGTCATTTTTCATGGAAATAGCTCCAATACTTAGTAGTTATAAACACCCCTCCTGGCATGATTAAAGAGCAGCTCCCTGTGCACTTGGGTATTCTGAGGCAGTGTAGCAACTGCCTCATGTACACAGACAATCCTCTCCTCTTACCTCCCAACACTCAAACTTGTGAAAGATGTACTTATATCACCAAACTGGAAGCTATGCACTCTCCAGCCAAGACCAGACTAGCTGGTCAAGAGGAGAAGGTCAACACCTGCACCAACCACATGGAACACATAGCCCTCCAGAACACCCACTATTACAGCTCTCACATCAAAACACAAACCACACACCCACCTTCACGGAGGCTCTCAACAGAAATTTACCCAAACAGCAGAGACCTCCAAGACAGAAATGCACTCAACCACCACAACACAGCAGAAACCACAGGACACATAGCTCACCTCCACAGTGTGCTCCTTAGCCTAAGCCTCTAAGGATAAACACCTTGCCCAATACACTAATCATAGGTGACTCAATAGTGATGCACACTGATGTCCCACTCACTAGGGTGAATAAGGAGAAGATAACAGTCAGCTGTCTATCAGGTGCCAGAATCCGACACATAACACATGCACTCAGGTGACTCCACAACAAGTACAAGTATGACTCTGTCATTGTCTATGTGGGTTTGAATGACCTGAGATGCACCTTCTTGGACTACATGAAAAGGGACATGGTGGAGCTCTCTGATTATGAGGCCCAGGCAGGTATGACACTAGCCCTGAGCAGTATCCTACCATCACCCAGAATGATATTGCAGTACAAACAAAAAATGATTGACTTCAACCATTGGCTAAGTTTCTGGTGTCATTCTAAGGGGATCCACTATCTGTCTGCATATGATGACATGATTGACAGACCACAATGCTTTGCCAGAGATGGCCTGCATCTGTCACCCCTGGGATCCCGGGTACTGGCTAAGGCTCTTGCCAACCTATAGTGCCTTTTTTAGGTGGTGTCCAAATTCCAAATTACCACTATAACAGCTTTAAATAAATGTAATCTGAGAGTTATGCTGCTCAATGCTAGAAGTCTAAATCTCAAGATGCACTCCTCAAAATGGAGAACACCGACATTTGTGCTGTAATGGAGACCTGGTTTAAAGCGGCAGAAAACACCCCTGTGCTACCAGGCTATAACTCATTCCACACCTTTCAGCCCCGAAGCATGGACTGAAGCTCCAAAGGCAGTGATGTTTCCATATTCATAAATGATATGCACACCTCCAGACTAATAGCCTAGTATAATGCATCTGAGATACTTCAAGTACAACTAACATTCAGTAAGACGAGGATCCAGGTCATAGCCTGCTATAGGTCCCCAACCATGTCCCTAGATTCTCACTCCACATTGCTAAGCACCCTGGAATCTATTAAGGTCCAACCCAACACTCTCTTACTAGAAGACTTCAACTACCCCTCCATCAATTGGGAAAACTACTCAAGCACCAATACACTGGCCCAATGCTTCCTGGAATTCATCAATTCTAATGCCTTGGACCAGCTACTTCTGAACCCCCCCCACTAGAGGAAGCAACATCCTTGAACTGATTATTACTAATATGGGTGCCTGTTGCTCTACACCAATAGTCAATCCCTCCCTGGTTAGATCCAACCATAAACTAATCACCATGGAAATCTACATCTCACCCACACCCCCTACATAGGTAACCACCTTGAAAAACTTCTCCAAAGCTGACTTTGGACTCCTAAAAACAGAGGTGGCTATCTTCATGGCACCCATGCCAATGGCACATAGCTGCATGACTGCCGAATCATACACCAATGCACTGTACGAACATATACATAAATGTTCTAGCCATATCCAAAAGAACCAAGATGCTCTCCTCAAAAAAAGGAAGCCAATCTGGTGGTCCCCTGCCATTAATAAACTCTACAACAGAAGGAAGAAACTGTCACAGAAAAAGGTGAAGTCCCAAGACTGAAAAACTCTCTTATTAGCCTCAACAAAAAGTTGAAATCCCTCATCAAATCCTCTAAAGCCAGCTATGAAAGCAGAATTCTGGCAGATGCTAAAAACAATCACAAAGCCTTCTATACCTATATCAGGAACTTCCACTGCAATACCCACATTTGCTCTGAGTTATTGTACAATGGTACCTCCTTTACTGAGCCAACAGATATTGCCAACATACTGGCCGACAGATTCAGTGTCAACTTTACCCCTCCCCCCCAAAGGACCAATCACAATACCAGAAGAATGCCAGGCACCCAGCATTACTGCATCACAGCTTAAAGCTACATTGTCCAAGGCCAAGAATACAGCTTCCATGGGACCCAGTAATGTCCCTGGCTATGTTCTATGTGAACTACAAAATGAACTGGCACCACATCTGTGTGCCTGTTCAGTCACAGCCTCACTTCAGGCTTTGTCGCTACTGAATGCCGCACTACTACAGTCATCCCTCTCCATAAAGGGGAGCGATGACAGACCCTGGGAATTAGCGCCCCATTAGCCTGATGAGTCTGATACGTAAAGCTATGGAGTGCAATATTATGGACCTAATTAACAAAGATATAGGACATCTCCAAACTCTAAATCCCTTGCAATTTGGCTTTGTGAAAGGGAGAACATGCCTTCTCAATCTGGTTAACTTCTTTGAGTCAGTCATCAGGGCTGTAGATGAAGCTTAGGCAGTGCATACAGCCTACTTCGATCTGGCCAAGGCCTTTGATGCCATTTCTCAGTCAGGAATTATTGATAAACTCACCAAACTAGGCATCAACTCCTATATCACTAGGTGGATTGCAAATTGGCTCACAGATAGAATTTGCAGTGTGAAAATAGTGGACTCCAAGTCAGACTGCCAACCAGTCACAAGTGGAGTCCCACAGGGTTTGGGGCCCTCTCTTGTTCGGCATCTACTTCTCAGAAGTCCAGGCCAGCACAAAGGGACTCTGGCTGACAAAGTTCACAGATGACTGCAAGCTGGGAGCCATTATTAACTCTCCAAGTGATGCAAACATCCTACAGAAAGGCCTCACTGTGACCTATGACTAGTGTTGAAACCATGGCCTTAAGCTTAATGCCAAAAAATGCGTTGTCATCCCCTTTGGTAAAAAATCAGTTCTCACTAATTACCACATCGATTGGAGCCCTATGAACCCACTGAACACTGAAGGTGTTATAAGAGATCTGGGGACACAGGTTGACAGCAGCCTCTCCTTTGGCCACCACATTGCCACTGTGACACATCTCATTACTAAATAAGAAAGAGGTTGTCTTCTCTGTCTACTCTTTCCTCATTAGACCAATCATCAAGTATAAAGCCCCATTTGACATATATCTCACTAGACACCTGCAACAGTTGGAGAGGCCACAGAAGTAGCTCACAAAGAGGATCCTAGGCATTAAACATATGTCCTACACGGACTCCAGCTATTCTCTGTCTTATATCACCTACTTAGAGGTGATCTCTGCTTGACTTACAAAGCCATGTCTGACCCAGCATTGTTAGAAATGCTACATCTAAAGAAATCTCAATCACTCCGCACCACATGCTCCAGAGACCTCAACCTCATTACCACAATCAACAGAACATGCTAGAGGGACAGGTTCATAACCGAGAGACTGCCCATGCTCTGAAATAGACTTTCTATACATGTCAAGCAGAGCACCTCACTGGCCCTCTTCAAGAGAAATCTTGATGAGTGGATGGGAAATAGCAAAATCTCCCCAGGGATCACTCCAATTGCTCTACTTGATAAAGGCACTAGGAACTAACATTGGGCAGTACAATGCCAGGGCACTTCTATGGTCTAGGCTTGTAAAGGCTGCAGGGCCATTAGCCTAGTACACACCTTTGAACCTACTGATATCCTTTGCTGGGAGTTGCTGCCCAAGTATAGGGATCATTACAGCTACTTTCCAAGTATTTGTTGTGTAAAGATCTGAACCTGGTGCACTGTTGGTTCTGATTTGTTCAATGAGAGATTACATGCTTTTAGATTAGGCTGTTGAAAGTAAAATGATAGAATGTCAAGAGGAGCTTTAGGTGGATCAGTGGTACCTGTGTCAGTGGTAGAGAGGTTGGATAGATTGGCACTCTGAAAAAAAAACAAAAATAGTAGGAATGTAAGTATCATGGTAGTTGACTGACTTCCTTCCAAAATTATTTAGGGCAAGTTAATTAAGGAATTTTGTTTCTTCTTCACATGCTTACTTATGTCTTCTTATAGCTTGTTTTGAGAGGCTCCTGAGTTGTAAAAGTTTCTTGAGTTCGTAGCTATCCAATCATTTTTCTTTGGTTGTATAAATAAGATGTTATTCAAAAGTAGGAAAAGGAGATTTCTCTGTACATTTCTCAGGGATTATCTGGCTTAATTAGAGTCATTTTAATATAAGAAATGATCAGTCTATTTACCAAAGGGCTTCTTTGATTTTTTTAATGTTCTTTAATGTTGGAGACTACCCTTGAGCAAAAGATCATTAATTTAGAAGAAATGTGTAAGTAAAGAGTATGTAGGGAGAAGCTAACTGAACAATGACCACTGATGGATGATGGGTGAATAATGTAGTATGGGCTGTCAGTGATGATTAAGTCTACAAAAGTGAAGTTGTTGGCTATGAGGTTAGGTTGAGTGGGATGTAGTATTGCTTGTCTGAGGTTGTGGTCAGCTAAGATGGCTGTGATTTCATGTTGGATGGTATAAAGCAGATTTATGTTGAGATGAAAAGTTACAAGGGTCAGGCTGACCAGACTGCAAAGGCTTAATTGTTTAGCAAACAGCATGACTTCATGAAAAAGAGGTCTTGCTAAACTAATTAAGTTTGATAACTGAGTCACCACTTACATAAACAAGGGAAATTCCTGAAACATACCTGATCCCCAGCAATGATTTTATCTGTACTTCACAGAAGGATGGTGGGGAAACTAAATGGTCAAGTGTGAAACAGAAAATAGTGAAGCAGATAGGAATCACTAATGAACTGAAAACAGAAGGTGGCAGTCCTGGCCTTAGTGCTACCACAGAGTTTATTTTAAACCTTCTAAGGCAGAACTCTAGATGAATGTTTATAAGATTCAGTATTGGAATTGTTGTAGTTATCTCATTTGCATTGAAAACCTTATTTGTTTTTCTAACAAAGATCTTCCAGCATACTGATAGCATCAAGTTCAATGGTGTTTTCATGCAGAGAAGTGCAAGTCTCTAGCAAGGCATGTTAGAGCATGCGGAGTAGATGCACATATGTCACCAATGATTTAATGTAAAAAATCAAATTATGTGTATTTCTAAGAGCCCCTGGAAAGTGCACATATTAAATGGGTGATTCTAGGAACAGGTTGGAGGAAAATCATTGATGTCTTGCACTGAATGAGGCTGAATTACGCATGGCCCAGTGAAAAGACATGAATTAAATAAAAGCACACTGTAGCTCTTGGAAAGTCAGTGCACTCCAAAGATGTTAAGTTCAAAATTCCATTACCCTGCTTTGATGGCACTGCAGCATATCCACAACTCAAGCTCCACTTGAGTAACCCACACGCGTAACCTCAACCTGGTCTGTAACATCAGTAGCACTTGTTGGCGAGACAGATTTATCTCTGAGAGACTCCCCCATCTGTGGAATAGACTCCCTCTCCATGTCAAGCAGAATACCTCATTATTCCCTTTTAAGCACAACCTGGATAACTGAATGGGAAACAGAAAATATACCCCTGGGATTCCACCTGTGTCACTGCTGGACAGGGGTTTTGGGTGCTGACTTGTCTAAACATGGGCTAAACTTCTGGCTAGGCTTATAAGGGCCTCAGGGCCAATAGCCTAGTAACTTCCTGTGATCCTATAATTTCTTCTCTTCTCCAGCTTTGTAGAATATGTGACGCAGGATTTCGGGAACACTGACTTCTGTCATATGTGTGATAAATAGGAATTGCATGTTAAAGTGAATCACTTTAATAGCTATATTATTTACTTTTCTGTCTTTTATGACAGCAGCCTTATTCAGCAGTCATACCTTTCAGTATACAGTATTAGCATATCACCTGCCTGTGCTTCAAGTGCTTTATTTCCTTCTGCCTACATTACTGATGCTGGGAATGGATAATCCATCTTCTTTGCTGTTTCACTTCCTGAGAGTAAGCACTTTTTAAAGAAATCTTTCATATTTTCTACTGATAACTCTGAGATTCCATATTTTCAGTGTTATTGGCTTGGGTTTTCTATTCCCCTTGTATCTGTCTCTCTCTTTCTATTTGCCCCCCCCCCCCTTCACAACTAATACAACTTTTTTTTAATATGCTTTCTACTGTCCTATCAGGTATTTTAATTCCTTTCTCATGCTGATCATTTCAGTTTTGTAGCCTTTTAGTCTGATGGCCTTCTCCTTACAAAGTCTTCATCATCTTGTTTAAATTCTAAGGGAATTGTTTTCATCTCTAGGCATTTTTAGTGAGGCTTAAATACACTTTTCAGTGCTGATTATCTTTTTCAACAGCATTCATACAGCTTGTATTGTACTGCTCTTGTTCCATTTTCCTTATATAAGCACCTGCAGCTTCCAAGAAATCAGCCTTCCAACTGCAATGTAACATTCCCTTTTCCTAAATGCAGATGATGCAAGAGAGCAATGTGATAAACCGAGAAGGATGTGAAGGTCAAACAATGTGATAATCCTAGAAGGATGTGAAGCAATGTGAAAATCCTAGGAGGATGTGAAGCAATGTGAAAGCCCTAGAAGGATGTGAAGGTGAAGCAGTGTGATAATCCTAGAAGGATGTGAAGCAATGTGATAATCCTAGAAGGATGTGAAGGTGAAGCAATGTGATAATCCTAGAAGGATGTGAAGCAATGTGAAAGTCTTAGAAGGATGTGAAGGTGAAGCAGTGTGATAATCCTAGAAGGATGTGAAGCAATGTGATAATCCTAGAAGGATGTGAAGCAATGTGAAAGTCCTAGAAGGATGTGAAGGTGAAGCAATGTGATAATCCTAGAAGGATATGAAGCAATGTGATAATCATAGAAGGATGTGAAGGTGAAGCAATGTGATAATCCTAGAAGGATGTGAAGCAATGTGAAAGTCTTAGAAGGATGTGAAGGTGAAGCAGTGTGATAATCCTAGAAGGATGTGAAGCAATGTGATAATCCTAGAAGGATGTGAAGCAATGTGAAAGTCTTAGAAGGATGTGAAGCAATGTGAAAGTCCTAGAAGGATGTGAAGGTGAAGCAATGTGATAATCCTAGAAGGATATGAAGCAATGTGATAATCCTAGAAGGATGTGAAGGTGAAGCAATGTGATAATCCTAGAAGAATGTCAAGCAATGTGATAATCCTAGAAGGATATGAAGGTGAAGCAGTCTGATAATCCTAGAAGGATGTGAAGCAATGTGATAATCCTAGCAGGATGCGAAGGTGAAGCAATGTGATAATCCTAGAAGAATGTCAAGCAATGTGATAATCCTAGGAGGATGTGAAGCAATGTGATAATCCTAGAAGAATGTCAAGCAATGTGATAATACTACATGGATGTGAAGCAATATAGTGTTTTGCCAAAACCAAACAAGTGGTGCAATAGTGCTCAGATAAAAAAACTTGAAAACTAAAAAAAGAGCACTAATGTTGTGAATCCTCAGACAAAATGTATTGCAGATAAGGTTTAGCACTTTCGTCAATACCAGTTGACTTCATCAGAACTATAAAAACCAAACAGAATAAGTTTAAATACTACATACTTTACAGTGATTGGTTCTCCCTTCCCCCAATAATTGAACAATGTATCATCAGTTCATGAATATTAAGTATGTTAGTTACAAACACCACTAAAAACTTACTCTAATATATTTACATTATACATTTTGCAACAAAAAAGAGATTTGATCAAAATTTTTCATCATTGCAAAGGCATATTAAACAACCCCAAACAATAACTTTTTTTTATTTTTAAAAAAATATTAAATAGTAGGTGGATAAATTATTATTTCTAAAAACAACCATAATAACAAAGGCATTTAGTTAGAAGTAGAACTCCCTGATACCTCTTGTGATTGATGACCTGTATGTTTTTCAGGGAATATTTAAAAGTGAATAAGTTTACCTTAATCAAAGAGATAGCCTGATTGCTCCTTGTTTCTCTTTGGTAGGTATTTTGAAAAACAGCTCCCATGGTGGCCACTTTTAAGCTAATCAGAAGTCAATAGCATGATCTAAGATAATCTGTAGTGAAAAGAGAGATTTGGAACCCCCCCCCCCGCCAAAAAAAAAAAAAAACAGTTAATAGGCCATGTCAAATGTATTTGGTATTAGAATGGAGAATACCTAGGCCATTTCTAGTCATTTGTAATATCTTTATAATATTTGTTTTTTTTTAATGTTAGTATTCTGACATCTACTTCTATTCCTCCTTGCACTTGATGAAAGAATAACACGACACTGGCCTCTAATAACTGTTGTTTAAATAGTAGTCGTACTCCTTTGGAAAAGTTCCTGTTTCCCCTAAGAGACTTTTTTTTAAATTTTTTAAATTATTTTGCAAGCAGATTGCTTCAGATCCTTTTTAGTTATATTTAGGAACATCCATGTGGTGTGCAACTTAGAACGTATATAACTTGTCAGTGAGGTGATGAACAGAATATTTTTCCTGAAGTTAACTGCCATCGTTGGAAGCATATTTTGAACATATGTCAATAAATCAGACTTGAAATTTTAAGCATGTGCTTTTATTGATTAGAATTACGAACCAATATTTTTTAGCATATAGTCTGTATGTGTGACTTGCCTGTCAGTAGCAAGTTAATATGGTTTCTTTTATGGATTATCTATGATATTTGATTTTTTTTAGTAGTATATAATTATATGTTCAGGTGAAGTTGAGAATGCCTGCAGGATAATGGCAGGGAATTAGCTATGCTTAGCATAGAGTTACAGTTTAAATTTTGATCCTAGAAATGCTAATTAACTGTCTGTGAAGCATCATTTTATGATAACACCTGACTTATTGTTAGTGTTGTTTTGTTCCAATTATATATGTATAATTCATAGAATAAATGATCACCTTTGGGGAAAAACTGGCAATATCAGTAGAGCAACTTAGCTGCCTAACTACAGCAACAGATTTTTCTTGAATCTGAAAGTTTATTCAAGTCTCACAGGTAAATAGTTAAAAATAACATTTTAGCCTTAATTGAAATCCATAAAAGAAGTTCTAGTTGTTTGTTTTTCTTTTTTTACACAGACTGTAGGAAATAATTAAAATGACACTAAATGAGAGAAGGAATTAAGCTGCTTAGCATAAAAGTCTAGATGTTAATGTTGAAAACTCCATTCAGTGGTTTGCAGAAACTTGGCATGAGTATAGATTTCAAAATCTGAAGTATGTTCTTAATCATAAATTTGTGGTCCTGTGGTGAATTCATGGCACTGTGGAAAGTCATGCTGACCTATAATATCCAACCTCCTGCTCCAAACTAAATACAGTCATTCGATAACCATGAAACTTTGCCTTCTTTGACTAACTAGTACATCCTCAGATACTGGGCCTAAACATAGCAGACTCATACTGTATTGTCCTGTACTGAGACTTTATTCCTTTTCCTTGTAAAGATACTTTCTGTATATCCACTCAGGGATGCTCTTACTCATTTACTGTGAGACTAATAACAAGACGGGCTCAGCAGTAGCTTCTCACAACTAGCAAACATATCTCAGCAGAGATTATACTTGCACTAGATGTTAACAATGTGACTTTGACAAAAGCACTTCACTTAAATAGTATATTGGGGGAGTGTTTTGTATACCGCTGAAGGATCGTTAATGATATTTCCACTGGAGACATAATTAAGATATAAGGAATGAGCCTTATTTTTATTAGTGTGATAGTGATAGCTGTGTGTGTGTGTGTGTGTGTGTGTGTGTGTGTGTGTGTGTGTGTGTGTGTGTGTGTGTGTGTGTGTGTATGTGTGTGTGTGTGTGTGTGGGTGTGTGTTAGTGTGATAGTGATAGTCATGTGTGTGTGTGTGTGTGTGTGTGTGTGTGTGTGTGTGTGTGTGTGCGTGTGTGTGTGTGTGTGTTTGTTTTTATTTTTTTTTAAGCAATTAATTCTTAAACTTAGATTATACCGTACACTTAAACAGAATAATAATTAACAAATATGATGTGGACATTTTCTTTTACTTTATCTTGGAAACTATTTGCAATACATTTAATGATTGTTGTTATTTGTTTGATTTGACCAGCACTGACTCATGTCTAAAATGCTTAGTTAGATTTCCCAGATTTTCAAGTATTTTCATAGCAGTACTGTTATTATTCCTTTTTTACTGTATGCATTTAAAAACAACGTGAGTAGACCAATCTACATGAATCTTTTTTTAACCATAACTTGGGAAAGGTATGCAAAGTAAATTTTAATTAATGTCAAAAGGACACAATTAACGGGTCTATATTATAACCGTGAAAGCCCATTTCAGCGAATACGTAAATGTTGACACATTTTGCGCGAACCACAAATACACTGAACTCCCTAAACTGCGAAAATCAAAATCTTGAATTGGCATAGTTGGCCCTTCTGCGGTATAGCTCCGTAAGGTAAGTGTGCGATAGTTACAGACCTTAGGGTTAGGATGCGGGTTAAGGTAAGTGCATAGATAGTGATGTATGTAAGGTTTGGTGTAGGGTTAGAAGTAGGGTTTCTGTTAGTGTATGTATGTGGCTTATTTATTTTGTTTGGGTGGGTAGTATGTAGCGAGCGGTTGGGTTGGTCAGCTATGCCAGTTCGAGCTTTTGAATTTTGAGGTTTAGGGCATTCGGTGTATTCGCAGTTCGCACAATGTGTGTTGACGTTTATGTATTTGCTGAAACGGGCTTTCGCAGTTATGATATAGACCTTATTTAACAACAATTTGAGCTACATTTAACAAGAAAATAACATGATAATAAACTAGCACTGGAAGCTTTTCATATTGTCGTTTTGCTGTATAATAATATGTATAGTGCTTTCTTTGTAAGTGTGATTTTGGTTCAAGAAATATAAAGCTAAGATTTTTCAGATACCTAAGAGCATATGATGATCAGATACTTATTTATGAGTTTATGAACAAGAACAGAAGAGCAGAAGTGCTTATCCTACAGTTACCACTCCAATCCCATGGATTAACAGTATTTAGTTGTCTCGTTGGCATAATGGTTAAAGTGTTTGCCATGTAAACACAAGGTGCAGGGTTTGGTTCTCACATGTGGGAAGTATGACTTGGCTTAAAATGCTCCTTGATGTCATTAACCTAGTAATTACTTATGAAACCTATAATATTAAGTCCTCTAACGATAATAATGAAACTAAATTAGCATCCCTAGCTAAGGTACATCATAAAGCATGCTTTAGCTATGTCTAAAATCTAAAAGGGAAAGCTCAGCTTTGTCCCAAAATAGCTATGGATAGTACCACTTATACTGAACCTGAGGACATTCCCAACCTGCTAGCAGACAGGTTTAGTGAAAACTTCAACCCCTGTCCCCACCAATCATATGCCATAACGTAACTGTTACTTGTCCTCTGCCTAGTATCTTCAGATTGCAGGTCATAGCCACACTCTCCAAGGCCAAACACACAGCCTGTATTGGACTGAAAAGCATCCCAGGCTGCCTATTAAATGGCCTAAAACAGGAGTTAGCAGAACAGCTGAGTACACTCTTCAGTCTCAATCAAAGCACTGGCTTTGTCTGAGCTGAGTGGAAAACAGCAACTGTAATCCCCTTACACAAAGGGGGTCCCTCAACCAACCCCAGGAACTATAGACCCATAAGCCTAACCAGCCTTATCTACAAAGCCATGGAGAGAATATTTATGGATTTTATCAACAAGCATATAGGTGACCTTCAAACTTTTGACACAACCCAGTTTGGCTTTGTTAAGGGCAGACCTTACCTGCTAAACCTGGTAGATTTCTTCAAGAATGTCACCAAGGCCCTGAAGGAAGGCAAAACAGTTCACACTGCCTATTTCAACCTAGCCAAGGCCTTTGACACAATCCATCTCTCAGACATCATTGAGAAACTCACCCAGCTGGGGATTAACACTTATGTCACTAGATGGGTTGCCAGCTGCCTCATAAACAAAACATATACATTCAAATTTGGGGATGCTATCTCTGCTAGTAGACCTGTTACCACTGGTGACCTGATACCATTTGGTGTCTATTTTTAGAAGGCCAGGTGAAAATAGATGGCCTATGGCTTACCAGATTTGCTAAGGACTACAAACTAGATGCAATCATCAAATCCCCCAAAGATGTTAGCATACTACAAAATGGACTTACATAGACAAATGATTGGTGTCAATGCCACGGACTTAAACTAAACACAAAATATGCACTGTCATCCCTTCGGCAAAGGTGAAACCCGTGCTGATTACAACATTAATAATATCCCCCCACGTTCAAACCCAGCAGTGAGAGATTTATGAAAGCAGGTTGATCATCAGGTGTCGACAATAGTAAGGAAGGCCTTCTATGTTACACACCATCCAAAGCTAAGGAGGTTATAATTTCCCTATACTCAGCTCTAATCAGACCAATAATACCTCACCAGACATTGCCATCAATTGGATAGACTTCAGAGCTTTCTCATCTAGAAAATTCAAGGCCTACAACACATGACCTAGATGAACAGACTAAAGGCCCTATCACTTTACTCAGTATCATATAGACTGCTTAGGGGCAACTTGTGCCTGGCCTACAGAGCAGTATCAGACCCTGTATTGATGAAGCTGATGCATATCTGCAAATCCAATGGGACAAGATTCAGTTGCTCTAGGGATCTTAACCAAGCCTGCAATATTAACAGGACATGATGTTGAGAGAGATATGTCTCCTGGAATTTGCCACTCCTCTGAACAAACTCCCAGTTCATGTAAAACAGGGCTCCTCAATGACCCTATTTAAGCTTAACCTGGACAACTGGATGGGAAACAGTACATTTACACCAGGGGTTTCACTTATGTCCCTCTTAGACAGGGACAACTGGTGCTGATCTTAGATTTGCTCACAAACATAGACTATATATCTTGGTCCATAAGGAAACAGGGGTATAACAACGCTAGGCTTGTAGACAGGGGCGGCCTGTGCTATCGGACTTCCGGACTGCAGCCCCCTCAACTGAAACTAAAAGAAATAAAAATTAAAACAAATAAATAAAAAAGAAAAAAAAGTTAAAAAATGTGCGGACTTTGCGCATGCGCAGTAGTCCGGACTGCTGCTGAGAGTCTCTGCGCATGCTCCAGGCAGTCCTGATAGGGAAACATGAGGAACAGAGCTCCCAGAAGTCTATGCACTTTTAAACTGCATAGACTCACTGGGAAAACGCATCAGGGTGCAACACCAGCAGTCTGGAATTGCTGCAGTCTCCCATTGGAAAGATCTCGTGGGTGGGTCTGGAGTTGCAGGTGGGGTTTGGATCTCGCGGGTCTTTGGATGTATTGCAGGTCGCGGGCAAGGTTTGGATGTACTTGCATTGGATTTATGGAGAAAGGACATTGAATTTATGGTGATTTACTTGCAGGTAAGTGTATTGGATTTATGTATGGTGATTTGCTTGTGTGTTTGTGTGTGAAAATGCCTCAGGTGCAATATACTGGTGGTTAGACTCATGGTGGTGTGGTAGGGAATACCTCAGGCTTGAACCCTGTACCCTGTATGCAGGTCTTAAAGACTTGAGTTCCCTACCCACCACCATTTGTAAAAAAAATGCAGATTTTTGCCTCATATTTGATCTGATCTGTTCCTCATAATATCTGTGGTTTGTAAATGTTGCAATGCTTGATATTTGATGGTGCAGTAGTAGCATTGTTGCCTCACAGCTGCAGGTTCTCAGGTTTGATTCTTGGCTGGGGTTCCTTCTTTGTGGGGTCTGTATCTTCTCCCTGGGTTTGTGTGGGTTTGCTTTTATTTGATGGTGCAGTGGTAGCATTGTTGCCTTACAGCTGCAGGTTATCAGGTGTGATTCTTGGCTGGGGTTCCTTCTTTGTGGGGTCTGTATCTTCTCCCTGTGTTTGTGTGGGTTTGCTTTTGTGTCCTCCCATGTTACAAAGACATGTCTGCATTATTTCTTCCTGGGCCTCTGCTGAAAATTGTTTTTTTGTTCCAAGTCAGACTGTCCTGATTAACAAATGTTAAATAAAATTGACAGGCATTTGAATTTCAGACTTCAGGTTTCTGAATGTTTAATTCCTTACATATTTGATGGTGCAGTGGCAGTATTGTTGCCTCACAGCTATAGGATTTGTGGTTTGATTCTTGGCTGGGGTGCCTTCTGTGTGGAGTCTGCATCTTATCTCTGTGTTTGTGTGGATTTGCTCTGGTGTCCTGCCATTTTACAAAGACATGTGTCTACAGTATTTCTCCCTGGGCCTCTGCTGAAAATTGTTTTTGTTCCATCAGAAGTAAAATTGACAGGCATTTGAATTTCAGACTTCATAGTCTTCAGAAAATACATAGTAAAAACTTTTTATTCTAGCAATAAATATATAGTAACACAACCTATTATTATAGCAATTGTTTAAGTTTATAAGATGACTATTTGAAATTTGTCCTTATTTTTGGGACTGTAATACCCTGTTAGTGACTTTGTCCAGATTTTTTGTGCTAAGGTTGACAGCTATGGCAAGAACTGAATTCACTGAATATGTTTGAGGGCTGTATTCCCTCATTACTGGGTTTGTCCAGGTGTTTTGTGCTAAGAGGTTGACAGCTATGGTGAGAACTGAATTCATTAAATGATAGCCATTTAAGTTTCAGTCTTCCTCTCTTTCACAAAGCAGCTGATTTGGCGTAGTGGTATGTTGCTCTTGACTGTTTTGCACAGAGACCTTGGCTGTAAAATGTACGGTGGTAAAACAGCATTTTTCTTTCACAAAGCAGGTGATTTGGCATAGTGGTATGTTCTGACTCTTTTTTGCACAGGGACCTTGGCAGTAAAATGTATGGTGGTGACACAGCATTTTATTCTAGTAGCTTTCCAAGATTATACAAGCAATGTTTAATGTGTCCCTGGTTTTTGCCCTTTTGACCCACCCCAATAAATTTGGCTTTTTCCAGACTTCTTGTGCTGCGAAGTTGAGATGCAGTTGAGTATTGAGTAGATTTTACAAGGAGCTGAGAGCTGCAGGGAAAGAGAAGTTTAGTGCTGATTATGCTAAGTCAGCTCACATTGCTAATAGCACAACAGGTTGTGTACTTGCTTTTGATGCAGAAGGTTGTTGGCTCTACTCCCATAAGGGGTGAATGCTGCCGTACTGAAAGTTAAGATATTAACTATGAGCCTGTTATCAGTTTGTCATCTATTTCCTATTGCAATATTACTAGCTTATTTTTAATGTAATTTAGGCAATTTATACCTCAGGGGTGTCAGGCACTTTATTTTTCGATGAAACCATGAAATATAAAGGTGGTTGCTAGCAGCAACCTCTTCATTAAAGATTTATTTAACGTGGAATTATTTAGATAACTTTTTTACTAGTTCAGAGATTGTGCATATTTACTGATAATGGTGGACTGTAGAATTGTGCATATTTACTGATAATAGTGGACTGTAGAAGTCTGAGTAGACTTTTATGATGGAAATGTTCTGAATTGGGCAGTTTTGTTTCATTGTTTACTGGAAAAATGTTCAGAGCAATAGGAAGGTGTATCAAATAGCACATGTATGTTTCATATGCAAGGGGCCTATGATTTGAAAACAGCCCAGAATTAATTTTTATCTGCCACGGGTAAAATGTATTTTCTTTGAATGTGGGTTTTAATGTTGTTTCAATGAATGTGAGTTTCAAGGGCAGAGAAGTTTTAATGCCAAGTTTGTTTAGCAGATGTCTTAGTGTTTGTGCTGTAAAATGCAAAATAAAACTTTCAAATGAAGTTCAAATCATCATAGAAGTAAATCAGTATGCACATTAGTGTTTATGGTAAATGGAGTGAAATAGCAAAGTAATGAATCATTGGAATGGCTGCAGGGGGAGGCTCCATTCGACCATGGTTTTGTGAGGGGGGAAGGGCGGCAAACTTAGACAGCCCCAGCTGAACTATACCTCCCAACTGTCCAGATTTTCAAAGAATGAATAGGTTTTTTGCTTCTTATTTTTGGTTTGTTCCTCATAAAATTTGTGTTTTTCTGGCAAATCATTTAGGAATTAAGTCACTAAATAATGACACACTAGTTTCAGACTTCATAACCTTCAGAAAAATGCATGTTAAAGTAAGACCTGTTCTATCAACTGTCCCAGTTTATACAAGAGCAATTTTTAGTACTGTTTATATGTCCCCCCAATATATTTGACCTTGTCCAGATTTATTGCATTAACAGGTTGAGAGGTACATGCAAATTGCTTTATAGAATTAGGCATAGCCAAACCTCTCAACTGTCCCTGAATTTGGCTCAAAATGTTGCTCTTCCCCTAATAATCCCGCTGCAAAATAGCAATTTTGGAAGAAAACATGGAGGGTTTACAATTAAGAAATAACTGTAATAATCAGAGTTATGGATTACTTTTATTTCAGAAATGCATGTAGACTCTTTTATTTTGTCGGCTGCTCAAGTTAGCAGTACTAATATTAAAAAAGTGTCCCTTCTTTGACAGGTTCCCAGCTGTCTTGTGTGGCTATTTTATATTGTTGCATCGCATTTTTGGTCCATTTTTCATAAAATTGTGTTTTTTGGGCAAATTAGTGGTAAATCATTAAAGACTGAAGTTAAAAAACAATGACAGGCATTTGAGTTTCAGATTTCATATCCTTCAGAAAATTCATACTAATGCAAGACCTACTATTCTATTATCTTTCTAAGTTTATAAGAGCAATATTTAAAAATTGTCATTTTTGGGCCTTTGTCCCACTTCTATGTATGGCTTTGCCCAGATTTCTTGCTCTGAGGGTGAGAGGTATGACAAATGTGTTAGGGCCATCACCGTCAGCCAGAGACATTTCAAATTGTGACATACTTCTTGCACCCTACTCCCCCATGTAGTGACTCTAGATGTGTCCAAGCAAAGCAAGGGGCAGTTATGCAGTGTAAATGTGCAGGGTATCCCCCCATACAAGGTAGACACAAGTACTACAGTGGCTTTTCATCTGTTCTTGATTTTGCAGAATGGTCTGGTTTCTGTCATATTTTTGTACTGTTGATTTATGCTTATTACTCAAAGTGCCTGTTGCTCTGTGTTTTAAGTAGCAATACTTTAATGACCATCAAGTAAGCTTGTCTGACATCATAACATGCAAGTAAGCTTTAATAAGCATACTTTTAAAGAATTGTCAACATTGAAGCCTTTCTGTTGTTGCCATGCAGAGAATACTTAACTAGATAATGTATAAGCATTGGATATTGAAATGCATATGACAGTATTTGTAGTAAAGGACAGGATTACATTATTTTAAGAAGCTCATTACACTTGTTGGAGACTTCTAGTGATCTCTGAGGGCTTTACCAGTAAACTAAACAGAATGCCATTCATGTGTGGTCCATAACCTGTACAGTAATAATTTAAGCAATGTATCTTGAGCTTGTTTCTTGTTTGCTTTTCATTTTTACTTTGATCGTGTTTTCCCCATGAAACAAGTAGATAGTTGTCAGGCAGCAGGTCTGTTCTGGATAAGACACATTTTTACAAGTGGGGGCATCACAGAAATTGTTACTTTGAGCATGTTACTTGGCGCTTTAATAAAGCTGAATATAAATTATAATTAGAACTGCAGTGCAAGGAGAAGTAGTTTGAGTTGAGTGCTGCTTGTTTTCCTTATACTTGATTTTGACTGGCATTCCCGTAATGTATTTAAAAAGTAATTTATTTTTTCATGCCTCACAACCTTTTTGTTTCCATCTAGCTATTAAGTAAGCTGTCATGCAGCCAATGCATTTAAATATTTTTATTCTTTTACACTTCATTTGTCCTGATTGGACTCTCATAATGAGGGTTTGGCACCCAGGGCAGCATATTTAATTAAAGTTAGTTTTTGTGGTTTTGAGCATAGCTCCTCCCCTTTCTAGTTGGCCACACCCATTCCCATTGACCCCCACCCATTCAGCTATCCCCTGCAGCCCCCCTTTGATTTGAAGTCACCAGCTGCCACTGCTTGTAGAGGCCTTAGGGCCAATACTCTAGTAACCTCCTATGATCCTATGAACAGAGAATGCACTGCTGTCTGCAGGTAGTTTACAGGTTACAAGTACAGTAAATGAAGACGATAAAAATAAAAAAAATCTTACAGGCTGGAATAAAATAGAGGGTATGAGTAAACCACTTGGTATGTATTTAAGACTAAGTAGCCTACATAGGCTCATAGTCATGCACTCTGGGAGACCAATGAGGAACCTAACTCAATTTCCCAGTTCCACAAAGTGCTGTCATAGGTTCATAAGTTCAACTAGACTTGCACTCCATGAGATGCTTGAAGAGCCTAGCCCAATTTCCTAACTGCTCCAGAGCACTGTCAGGTAAGAAAATTTGCTGAAGGTCAAAAAGTAGGCAAATTATGTCTAAAAGAATCAAATCTTGAAACATGGGAAGCAGCTCATAGCCTTAATCCTCTGATCTAGCCACCAACAGTGTCTAAATAGGTGACTTGTTCAGTGTCACACAATTGGCAAATGAAGGCAGAGGGTATCGAACTTTGTACCCCAGGAAGCAGCTCATTAACAATTCATGCCTTAATCCCCTGTTCCTAGCATTAGTCCTCCATTCCAGAATAAGAAACAAATGAAAAAAGTGAGATCTTGTACTCCTATAATTAGTATATATATAACAATACTGTCTTACAATGTAAATATTTTATATGTAGTGCATATAGCATTCCTGTCTTAAAATGGTGTAAACATTTTTATATGTGCTGATTCTACTGCACACAATGAGATTTTTGTCAGTACTTTGTTCTGCCTTCTGTCTGGTTTGTGACTGAAAAGGGACCAAGTACCAGCTCACCTACCAGGTTAGCAAACAAATAAATAAATAATATTGATAGAGATCCAGCAGGTTCTGAAGAGGGTGCTACAAAGATGTCTATGGAAGAGGAAGAGAAGAGTAAAGGGAAATGTGACTTATGGTGTTGCTAGTTTATGATTATACATTTAATAGGTTCATAATCCTCATAAAAGATGTTTCTTAAATACTGTTAGATTTGGCACGTTATCAGCTTATACAATAGCATATTAGTTATATTATTTTGACCAGACTAAGTCATAATATTTGTTATATTAAATTCTTTGCAGTAGCCTGTATACTGTTACAAGGCTGTTCTGAAGCTTCTCCAACTGTCTTCTTCAGTAGTTAATAAAAGCATATGATAAGTTCATCCTTCCTTTCCTCATCCCCCTAAATACATCTATATTCCTGCTATAGTGATTTACCCATGTTCTTGTGGCTCAAATTACTGGTGAAATGGAGAGGGTTGATAAGCTCACTTAACCAGCTAGAAAATGTATGAATTAAATTAATATGCTTTACTGGTTAGAGGCTCAATGGAATAAAAACAATAACTGCATTCACAATCACAGACAGTGCAGCTCAAGACAATAAAGGTCCTCCAACTGTCTTCTTCTCTACAAACATATCTCTGTCTCATGGCTCCAAGGTTCTGGCTTTGTTCCAGGCCTTGACCCACTGCCTGTACAAAGTTTGGCATGTTCTCCCAGTGGCAATGTGGGATTTCTCCAGGCACTCCAGTTTCCTTTCATCTTATAAAAGATTTCTGATTGATTGGCTGTATGCCATCTGCTAACTAACCAACAGCATGCTCTACTCCATATATGTCAGACCCCAAAAATATACCTGGTTGTTTAATCAACATCACTGACCATGATTTCTCTGAGCCTCTCCTAAAAATGTTCTACTTAAGATTAGTCATAGGGTATTTTTTCTTGAACTATTAGAAGCAGCTTACATTGCACCACTCCTACCCAGAGGGAACCAACTCAGGATCTGAAAACTATAAGCTCTTCAGCCTAACAAACCTGATTTGCAAAGTTATTTCTGATTTTATAAACTCCAGTATAAAAAACCTTATTGCTCTAGACCCACAATAATATGGTTTTGCCAGAGAAAGAAATTGTGCTTATTAAATTTAGTAAATGTCTTTGAGTAAATCACTAAAGCTGTAGATCGTGGTCATGCAGTATATATGGATCTGGTCAAGTGCTTTGATACTATTCCATATGCTAGAATTGTAAATAAGCTAAACGGTCTTAATATATACCTTTATGTTGTAAGAAGAATAGCAAACTAGCTGATAGATAGAACTTATGCAGGTAAAATCGCAGTTATTACCTAACAGAGCAAAAAGAGCAATGGATGGCATCTCTCTGAGGCCCTTTCTGTTTGGCATTTACCTCCTGAATCTCTAAATCACCAGCCCAAAAATATGGCTAAATAAATTTGCTGATGAGTATAAGCTGTTTGCCTTAGTGATGCCATATTATTGGAGCAAGGACTAAGCTATATAGTTAGTGGTAAATTACACATAAGATTGAATTAAAAGTAATGAGGTATAACATTGTCACCTTTGTTAAACAAACCTTGACAGCAGCTTACACTACAGATAGTGCCCTGCTCAATATATATAAAGTCATTGGAGAGCTCAGCACTTCAATATGCAAGTCCCTATCCTTGACCATCATGTTGCAACAGTAGTCAAGAACACTTTCTGTTTAACCCAGCGCCATATCTAGTTTAGTGAAACAAAGTAGACTGCCCCAGGCAAAATACTGGCATTCATTTAAGAAACCACTGTTGATATCCTAGCTTCTTAAATGAATGTATTTAGTAGCTTAATGTGTCAATCACTGCAACAAGGAGCTTACATAAGCACTTTGCTACAATTCATTAGTAAATATAGCAAGGAACTAGCAAGGTATTTGTGCTACAAACACTATTTTATTGGTCCTCAGCTTCAGAGAACACCCTTGTTGGTCCTTAACCTCATGGGGAAGAGCATTTTTAGGTCTCCAGCTTGAGGCTGAATGAAGGACTTGTCCAGAGGCTATCAAATAACCTAGCTGTAACTTTGACTAAAGATATTTCATCCGGTTCAAAAGAAATTATTGTTACTTTATACTTACTGCTGATCAGATGGCTTCCAAAATATAATGCCTATTTCAATATGTATCTAGTTAAACACATCACATACCTAAAATGATCGCAGAGGTTTCTAGCCAAGAATATTTCAGAAGGAAAGACCTAAGCTACCCACACAGGCTTAAAGTTGCATCCCTATACCCAGTCTCTTATAGACTCTTTTAAGGTGATTTATGCTTAACATTCTATTGAGTTAAGGATCCAAACTTCCTTGACCACCTACATGTAAACAACAAATGCTTCCACAAATGTATAAAGTAAAGTCCTGAATCTCCAGTGAACTACAATATTAGATTAGTCTGAAGAAGTTTCCATTGCAGGAGATGAAAGCGCTTACTTTTGGCTTGTATTTTACTTGAAATATTGTCTTGAACTTGTGGATTAAATCTTGAGCATCATTTCTTGGTGCTGCCATCGTTTTTTTTGCTGTTTTGAACTGCAATATCAGATAGAATCCTGAATCTCCACCAAAAAATTGATAATACATGTTAGCTGGAAAGATTTGTTACCCGATTCTTCACCCATCTTTTGAATAATCTCCCATTATATATATAAAACACAGGAATTATGTAAATAATTTTAGAGAATCAATGAAAGTTATCGCATAGCATTAACAAAAAGGTGTATTACCCTGTGGCGCTTGTGCACAATGGAAATTCCTCGATTCAACTCCATATTGTATAATCTTGGATAGTGCCTTTGGCTTCAATGGACATTTTAATTGCTGTTCCAAGACATAATTTACTTAGCAAGATGTATTAGCTGTGATGTATTTTGTGACTGTAAGCAACACGTAAACAATCACAACATTTTTATGAGCTTAACTATGGCACTAAATTTAAAGCATTATATTATTTAAATATAATGCTACATATGCAGTTATAAAAAAAGTTTGAATATTGTGTTCCTAAAGATCTAAAAATAGGCATAAGAGGAAGTCATTTTGGTGATTTATTTGAAGCTGGAGAGATGTTTTGGCAAGTAACTCTAGAGGCAACATTTTGACAAGGCTCAATGCACATACTTATATAAAATGTATTTTAAATATAAGAGGTGTGAAGTAAATGAAAACTGAAAGGTTTATATAAAAGATTTTAGTGTTTTTTTAGATGTATTTTCATATTAAATAATTCAATGTTTTACTGGATATTGGATATAACTGTATGCTCTTACAAGATGCTTCATTAATGTGAATACTACACAGAAATTATTCATGTTCTGAAGAAGTTTCTAATAAAGTGTTACCAAACCACTCAGCATTAAGATGACCCACTTAATATGCTTTTTGCTATTTAAAATTAAAAATAGCAAATATATAAAAATTGCAAAAAATGTTATCTTGAAAGTGTTGAAGCCACCTCATTATCATCCATATTAAGCAAGCTGCCTAACATTTTCTTCATCTACTGGGACTTTTCCAGTTCTGATGTTAGAGGAAAGAGTCATATTTCTACTTGTCATCTGGACCATAGGACATTTATCACTGAAAGATGAAGAGCTGTTGTGTATTGCTAACATGTAGGTGTCATTGTGTGCCATGCCAGAAACAGATATTTATTCCAGTATTTCTGTGTTTTTACTTAGAGTAGATAAATGTTATCCTACTTTTATTGCATTCTGAGTTATGGTTGTATTCAAACATCTAAGATGTTCACTGCATCTCTGGAGAAATATTCCTAGCAACAAATGTAGCATGTTCATTTTTGCCTTGGGTCTGAAAGATTCTCAGCAACTCTACATTGGTCCCCTGTTGTAGAAGGAAGTAGCAGACCATAAAATAAGCCATGCACATAATAGAGTGGACTTTTTAGGATAACAAATAAATTATGTATTGCTAATATTCTGTAAGAATCCCAGAATTTCCAGCAGAAGACATATGATAAGATTAAGAGAGAAATTAGAGGAAAGAAAAATACTTTCACAAGAAAAACTGTCAGAAACTTCAAATAAAAAAATTGTGTTCATTAATAAACAGATCTGTGAAAAACACTATATAGACCAAGAAGCCTTGTGATGTTTGGAAAAAGAAGCGACTGAGGAAGTGCAAATGTTTAAAGAACAAAATTTAGAGATGATTGAAGGGTATAAAAAGAAATATGGACAAGGGAAAGAAAGAGAGATCTGATATGATGCAATATTTTGCAAAGCATGAAGCCAATTTAATCAACACAAAAAAGGCAGCCTCAAAGATATTCAAAGAGAAATATAGGCAAAGGCATCCAGATATGGACAATTTCACAATAAAAAATAAGACCACACGGAAAGAATGTAGAGCAGAAGATTAGTCCAGTAAAAGTTACAAAAAATAGAAGCTGCAGTTATGGAATATTTGCAAAATGAATGATTCAGCACCTAATCCCCAAAGTAAGGAGAAACAAGAGGAGCAAGAGACATATGGTGCAAATTTTATGCAAAGGAGAAAGTGAAACTAATCAATGCAAAAAGAGCAGCACCAAAGATATTTGAAGAGAAATACAGGCAATGACATCCAGATATGCAAAACTTTACAATACAAAAATAAGAAAGCAAAGAGAAAAAGTAGAAAAGAAGATTAGTGATGGAGAAGTTAAAGAAATAGAAACTGAGGTTATGGATTACCTGCAAAATAAAGGGTTTAGTGTAGAAAATTTAACTCGAATAACAACACAACAGTATAGAGCAATGCACACCCAAATTAAGGAGAAACCAGTGGAGCAGGAAGCATCTAATCAGTTGACATATGAAGATACTTTGGAGTCTCCCACAGGAAACCAGTACAGTGGTTCAGTTTGAGCTGTACAGCACAGGAAATAACAGGAAATTGCGGCAACTCTGAATAAGTCAATGCCATGCAGTGATAGGACAGTGAGTTCCCATATGAAACAGCAATGGATGACACAGGATGAAACTGAAGAGAATGTGGCACAGGAAGAAGCTCTGGAACTTTATAGAGTGCCTGCAGGAAATGGAAAACAAAGAATGTGCCCACAGTTTAGAAGAACATGATCTAAGAGAAGAGTTACTTGATTGAATAGAGATGGATAGGCATTAAGATTAATGAAAGAAATAGACTGCAGAAGTCAATAAAACCCCAAAACATAGAAGCTTGATAAAACAAACAAACACAGTAATTAGGACTGTCCATAGAGATTCATGCTATATAACAGAAGTAAATAAAATACATTACTATACAACCAAATTGATAACAGATAAAGTTCTACCATAAGAACACAGGGTGGTAAGGGAAAGGACTGGGAGAAAGCAAATGTCGTTATGGAAGTATCAAACAGAGAAAACTATAATGCAATGAAGACAAGAAGAGTATAGAAGAGGGAACAGATCAACAAAAATACTTAGAAAGATAGATGTGATAAAAGCAATTTGCAGTATTATAATGGATCAGGATTTATCATGTACTATCACAAACAATAAACTAAAAATATCAGAACAGGCAGAAAAACATAGAAGATACACAGATATATATATATATAAAGGAAAAGTACAAAATAAGCAATTTACTGATGACCCAAAAAAGATTTATGGAAATTTGGGAAACAAGGTAAAAGGAATTGAAAGACCATAAAAAAAAGAAATATAAACATTTTGGACAAGTATTGATGAAGATTCTATGGAACATAACAAATATACTAAGTGGACAGAAGAAGTAAAAAAAAAAGAATACAAAGTTCAAATGTACATGTACAGGATATGAAATGGGATGAAGTAATGACCAGAGAGATTGAAACAAAGTTAGGCAAAGCCTCTAACTGGATACCCAAGACCAAGATGCAGTTCCTAACTTCTGGCTAAAAGCATTAACATCTTTGTACGAAGATTTAGCCATGAGTAAGAACTACTTATATGTGCACCCTGAACAGACAACCAGCCTGGCTAACAACAGGAATGCCCCTTCTTAAGAGTGAACCTGCAAGCAACCCTAAAAATTATAGACCAATAACTTCTCTTCTGAATACATATAAACTATACACTGGAATTAATGCCAACATAGTTGATATCAATTTAGAAGAAAACTCAACTATGGCAACAGAACAAAATGGCAATAAAAGAAAGTTATATGGAACAAAAGATCATTTATTGTTAAATAAAGTCATAGTGGAGAACTGTAAAAAGAGGAAGAATCTGAATATGGCATGGATATACTATAAAAAAGCATTTGAGAGTATCCCACATTCATGGATAAAATAGTGCTAAAAAATGTATAAAATACATCCTACACTGATAAACTTCATCACGGCAACCATGAAACAGTGGCAAACCACTTTGTAGTTAAGCCATGATAAACAAATTATTGGGATATTCCAGGGTGACTCTCTGTCACTGTTGCTCTTTTGCCTTGCCCTTAACCCATTAAGCTGTCTGTTTAACAGATTAGGCCATGGCTATAATTTGACTCACAGAAAGCAACAAAGTGTAAAGACTTCTCATCTTCTCTTTGTTGATGATTTAAAATGTATAGCTCATCAGATGAGGAACCAAAAGCACAACTGCAAGTAGTCAAAACTTTTTCAGATGATATAAGAATGTTATTTGGTCTTGCTAAATGTGCAAAAGCAACCTTTAAAGCAGGAAAGCTGAAGCCCCAATAAAACATCTGATTGGGACATGAATGTGATATAAAAGATCTTGAGTAAGACTGAGTGTAGAAATACTTGGGAACTGATGAAGGATCGACCGTAAAACATGAGCAAATGTTAATAAAATCTAGCAATATTTTAGAAGACTTAAATTAATCCTGAAAACAGTGTTGACATCTAGGAACAAAGTTCAAGTTATAAACCAATTTGCTCTTCCTATCCTAACTTACAGTTTTGGAGTGATTCACTGGTCCCAAAAGGTGTTGATAGATTAGACAGGAAAATAAGAAGGATGCTTCATGCTCATCAAATAATTTATAAAAATCAGTGCATACCAAAAATATATATTCCCCATTCCGAAAGAAGTATGAGCCTCCTTGAAAGTGATTACATGTAGAGATCTGTAATGCGGGACTGCAGACATACTGGCTGATCTTATAAGACTCAAACATAGCGCAAGTTTTGAAACATGAGGAGAATAACTCTAAGGTGACTTCCCTTCTTAGTCTAGCAGAAGCATATTGGCATCAAGAGGAAATGGAAATCAAACCAGAAGTAGATAAAAATCAGGCAGAAACTGAATGTGCCAAAAAACAAAAAAACAAAACAAAAGAAAGTATATAAGGTGAAGGATCACATGAGAAGGCAAGAAATGTGGAAAATGCATAAATATAGTTGCAAGTATAGAAAACTCCTGGAACAACCTCATATTGATCAGAATCAAATGCAGGAATGGTTAGAGAGGTGAATTCAAATCAAAAGATGAAAGGTTGTTATTGGCGGCCTCAGACAGTGGACTACATACACATTGGTTTACAAAGTCCATTGAACATGTGGGCAAAATAGACAAACGTAGGTTTTGTAAAAAAGAATTGGAAACAGTTGCACACTTTTTGCTGGCTGTGACATACTATTGGCAGAAGGACTGTATATCAAAAGGCATAATAATGTGGCAAGACTGTTGCACTGGGAATTGTGCCAACATTTTAATATTGAAGTGGCTGAAAAACACTGAAAACATGAGCCACAAAGCAACATAGAAAATTATGAAGTCTACATCTTATGGGATCACCTATTGCCAACAGTTCAAAAGATAGATGCAAGAACACCAGATATAGTGGTCTATGAAAAGAAGACAAAAGTAGCATTGATCATTGAAATCACTCCACCCAATGACTGCAGTGTCTTGCATACAGAGAGACACAAAGTCATAAAATAACAGGATTTTCAGGCAGAAATGAGAGTAATGTGGAAGAAAGATACCCACACAGTTCCAATTGTAGTAGGAGCAATGGGTCACGAATTGCAGAAGATGTCATTACTGGGCATATAGCGGGTGCTGTGAAGAGTACTTCTGGTTGACATCAAAGATTGAAACAATGCTAAGTTCATGAACTGTAATCATACTTTGACTTAGGAATGGGGTCCATTCCCGTCATGGTATTAGAAACCCAAAATATTTGGAGAAATTAAAAATGGAGTAAAACATAAGGCGGGTATACATCTACAACAGGTAGGAATATTCTATGTTCTGGTGCTCCTATTGGAGGAATGCCTTAGAAACTGAATGGCGTTTGGATACTTATCATTCACTTTTATCATAGAAGAGCATCCTGAAAAATAATGTAGAAACAATGAGAAAATCATCAGATTGCTGAACTCTGAGTTTGTAAATGCAGTGCTGAGTAAAAGTTGTTGTTTTTGGTTAAAATTTCTTTTGACAATTTGATCATCTTTCACTAAAATTTTAATTGTATGTATTTAATATTTAGTGTAAGTTATACAGGCATTTAACCTAATGCCCCTTTTAGTTTTACTGCTCTTTTGCACTTATATTGCACATCTGTCCTATTTTTTTCAAAGTTTGCGGAAATAGTTAAAAGTAGGACATGAAAGCCACTTTGGTTATAATTTAAAAGTGTTTCTGATGTAGAAACTTTCAGTAGTTAATATGTGGTCTTCAATAAAAGTTGTATGCCTTTGTCTTATTTCTTATATCTCTACAGGTGTCCTCTTTCTTCTCCTTTCAGCCTTCTCTCTGCTCCACGTTTTTAGCATCCCATATTCTACATACCTATTCCAATTCTTTCCTACTTCTTTTTATTTTTTTAATTATTTTTATTCTTTCTTATTTCCTTTTATAACATAATTACATATACATATACCATCTATTCTACATCATTGTCTTCAAGGCTCCTTCTTCTAATACACACCAAACATGCTCCTCATCTTTCTAGCCACACATCTACTCCTACTGCTATCATACCTTATATGCTATATGATACATGTTGCACCTATTTCTCAATCCCTCACCCTTAATCACACTGCCTATGTCACTTGCCAGCCATTCACTATTACTATTGCTTCTAGCTTATTTGGTTTACACCCCCATCTCATTTTCAGACATAAAATTCTTATCCCTTCTCACAACTCATGTAAGAAAATTTAAATTTAATACCGACATACCTAAACCCTCAGTAGTGTATGCATAATGTAAAAAGATCATATTATGTGGCGATGTGCACCCAAACCAGTTTCTGACTGCCTCTCTTCTCCACCCACTCCTTATTCTACTGTAACAACAACTACTAAAATTTGAAAATCATATCCCTGAATATTTAAAGTATAATAAACAAAGTCTTTGAATTTCATTCCTGGATCTCACATTACTCCCCAGACATTGTTATTCATACAGGAACCTGGATCAAACCACAAATAAAAGACTCTGAAATTCTTCCCCATGGCTATGCTATCATCTACTCTGACAGATTAAGTAAAAAAGGTGGCAGTGTAGCAATCATGTTCATTAATCATATATCTGTCTCTCCTTCTGTTTCTCTGTGTAAATTCCTCTCTGCTTAGTTCCTTGTCTTTTGCTGTAAATTAAATGAGTATAAAACTCTATTTGCCCTATATATTCCTCCAGGAAATAGTATCCCTATTCTGGAAAACATCCTACACTGAGCATCTAGTTCCATTTCTCATGAAATAATAATTCTCAGTGATGTCAGTCTTAACTGGAAAACCTTCACATCAAACTACCCTTCATCTATTATCAATCTGTATGGTTTCAGACAACTCCTAACTTCCCATACTCACTTCAACAAAGCTAATAGCACCAAGACTACTCTGGACTGGATCCTAGTCTCAAACTCATACCTTTACAACTCTCCAAAAACACTCCCTATATATTCCTCCAGTAAATAGTATCCCTATTCTGGAAGACATCCTACACTGAGCATCTAGTTCCATTTCTCATGAAATAATAATTCTCAGTGATGTCAGTCTTAACTGGAAAGCCTTCACATCAAACTACCCTTCATCTATTATCAAGCTGTATGGTTTCAGACAACTCCTAACTTCCCATACTCACTTCAACAAAGCTAATAGCACCAAGACTACTATTGACTGGATCCTAGTCTCAAACCCATACCTTTACAACTCTCCAAAAATACTCCCAGACTCCCTCAGTGATCACCATCCCACCTATACTCTGAGACTAGTAACTCACCATATCAAACAGCATCTTTATAAAGACTGCTGTAACCTCCTAAATTTCAATTACAGATATTTAACGACATCCTTAATAACATTAATTCATCCATCCTCTATTCCCTACCACTGGATAATGCTGTTCTAAAATTTAATACAATATTTCTTGACATTCTTAATAGCTCTGCTCCTATAAGAAAGGAAAAAGAGAGTTAAATTCACCCAGTCACCCTGGCTAACTCCTTCTAGTAAACAATTAATGTGTATGAGAGACAAAGCTTGGAGAAACTGGCAAAAATACAAATCTCAAGCTCACCTTCAGACCTGCAAACAACTTTGAAATATGACAACAAAAACAAGTTACTGCAGATAAGAAATATTATTACTTCAACCCACAGGAAAACCAAAACACAAACCCCCCAAAATGTTGCTCCAGTATCAAGAACATATACCATGGAACTCCTAGTACCATTAATCCTTGTCTGGATATCTCGCCCTTAGAAACTCCTTTTAAATTTAACTTCTACTTTATAGACTCAATAGCCACTGTCACCCAAAACACCCTACAAAATCTTGCCACCCCTGACAAACTTCAAAGCCCTAACAATGCCATTTTCAACTTAAAATCTGTCCCTGTATCCTTTATAAAAAATATATATTACAGGAACTTAAGCCCTGCGTCACCCTCTGTAGAAAATCTCCCATATGAATATCTAATGAATGCTGCCCCCTTGGTTGCCTATTCATTCTCTATCTTGATCATTCAATCTATTTGTGAATCATATGTCCCATGTCTCTGGAAAAACTTTTACATCATTCCTCTTCATAAAGGGGGAAACTCCACTGAAATAAACTTTAGACCAATTGCAATCTTGTCCCCTCTTTCCAAGATCTTAGAAAAATGTATTCATAAACAACTTTTACATTACTTACTCAAAGAAAATCTATTAACCTCTACCCAATACGGCTTTTGCCAAGATCATAGCACAACGACTGCCCTTGTTGCCTTTCCAGACCATGCTATTAAAGCCAAAGAAAAGAACAATTTAATTTATTCCCTCCTTTTAGATCTCTCTAAAACTTTCAGTGCAGTGTCACATACCAAACCTCTCTTAAAAATGTCTACTTTAGGCTTTTCCAGTACAACAGTCACTTGGTTCTCTAGCCACCTATCTAACATGCTACAATCAGTTAAATGACTCTCAACTTACTCATCTTTTCTCCCAGTTAATACAGGTGTCCCAATACGCTCCATACTTGTCCCTCTCCTTTTAACATATTTATAAATGATCTGTATACATCCCTCAACAAGTTGCTATACAGTATGCATACGACTTCACTAATAATCCTTCCCAGTTACAATCTATCACTCAGTAGACTTTTAATTCTATTCAGAACTGGCTCAGTGATAATCAGCTTTTCCTAAATCCAACTAAAACAAAACTGCTCTCATTTCTTCCCAAATCCCAAACACACATAAACGATACCTTCAAAATATCCTCTCTCAACAACATTGAAACTGAAGTTGTGCTTTACACAAAGTTACTTGGTGTCATAATAGATGATCAACTGAAATGTAATCTTCATATTCAAAAGTGCTTAAAAACAACACACCAAAAACTGGGCATGTTCTACAGAGCAAAGGATTCCTTACCAACACCTCTAGAGTTATACTAGCCAATATATACCTCCTTGCTTCACTACTATATGCCTCAACCATTTTCCTCAAATTCAGATCTCCCTAAGATCAAAACTTGAGCTTTACTGTAACAAAGTAGCTATATTTGCAACCAGCCAGTCATACAATTCTCACCACTGCTCCGCCCCATATATTTAAACTGGCTTGAGTTACCTCAGTACCTCGAGTTCACCCAGCTCCTCCTTGCTCATAAAATGGTATACAAATTCTCATCCTACCCAGAAGCCAGTACAATTCTTAAACATTACCTCCCTAATCACACTCTTCATTCATCTGAGGAATGCCTCTTGAAATCCATAAACCTAAAACATCTATTGGTCACTGCCCATATTCCTACTCAGTAACCAAGGTCTGGAACAGTATTCCTATTGATATAAGAGCAATGCCATGTAGTTACATATTCGGTCTCCAAAGAGATTTCTCCTTAACTCCTGGCTCTGTACATGTCTTACACCAGGCTGGCACTACCCGTTACTCCTTCCTTCTCTTCCCTCTCTTCTTTCTCCCTTCTTCCTTCTCTTTCCCTTGCTTTTCCTTTTTCCATTTCCTTTATTCCTTCTCTTATTAGCCAAAGCACCAGTTACTTCTCCGATTGCTCTCCACTTTAACTCCATTTCTTAATCTTCCCCAACTGCAAAATCTCTTTCCTTTCTCTTAATCTTCTGCCCATATTTAAAATGCTTAACATCTTTACCATTGGTCATCACTATTGATTGCTCTGTACTAGGTTATCAGTATCCTATGATTGCTGCTTAATATTCACTGTATGATTTTCTGATCTTCAGATCTGACTTTATTTATCCTGTATGTTAATTCTATTTGTTTCTGCACTTCATGTGCTAATATTAATTGAACTATGTATGTTGGAGCTTTCCTCCCTGGGCCTCTGCTGAAAACTGGATTCATACCCAGTCGGACATTCCTTGTAAACAAATGCCAAATAAATAAATAAATAGTCTTGATTCAGACATTTAATAGGTTCATAGGTTCATAGGTTCATACTAGGCTATCTGCCCTAGGGCATTTATAAGCCTAGCCAGAGTGTGTATGGCTTTCACCACCCCTTAGGATGAGAATACTATACCCATTAGTTTGCTGTGCCTCTGTCCAGCAGTGATACAGAGATGATTCCCGGGGTAAACCTATGATCTCCCATCCACTCGTCAAGATTTCTCTTGAACAGAGTCAGTGAGGGGCTCTGCCTCACATGGACTGGAATTCTGTTCCATAGTGTAGGGAGTCTCTGGGTGATGAATCTGTCCCTCCAGCACATCCTATTTATATCCGTGTTGAGGTTTAAGTCCTGTTTTATTTGCTAGTCTATATAATAATAAACTTCAAACAGTCATTTATAACAAACATCATCAGCTAAGGCAAATTATTCAACAACAACAAAAAAAATGTGCCACTTCTAATCAAGTCACACAGATTGCAGCCAAACAGTTAACACTACAAGATTAGACAAGGTATAGGGACATACACAGCTGCAGTTTAATAATTTAAAAGTATAAACTACTGAAAGCAGTTCAAGATTATGACTAACTGAAGAACTTGAATTTAGTGTCAAAAATATCATTACATTAGTAAGTTATTCCTGCATTTGATAGGCAGTAAACATTTCATTGTATATTAAATGATGCAAGTGGAATTAAAGGTTTGAGAATATTATAAGAGCACTGATTATTGCTGAAGGTTCTAAATGCTTGACTGTGACCAGTGAAAGTAACTCTATACACACTAATGCATTCCATCTAGTTTCACACGTACACAACACACACACACACACACACACACACACACACACACACACACACACACACACACTCTCACTATTCCTGCAGGCCAAGTCAACAATCAGTATGTTTTATACACAAACTGCCCTCCTTACCCTCAAAAGCATCCACTTTCTTATTGGACATACCTTTCATATTTGTGACAATGGGCAAGAATTATGAACTTATGGGTACAGTAATACAGCTTAGCTGGTTTCACACTAACATTCAATGCACACAAACGCATATGCCTATACACACAATGCGCACAAAATGCACAAAGAAGCTACCCCAGACAATCATGTGTTCACATGTGATTAGATAAAATCTTGTGGCTACTTTAGAGTGTTTCAGCTTGATATTCTCTCCCCCTCTCATTCCCTCACATATGTGCACACCACCAATGCACACACACACATACATTTTTGCATAGAAACATATGCTTTACCGAGGTGAAGAACAACTATACATGGCCAGTTAACTGAAATCAAGTAATTGAAGAATAGCTGTTTACATTCATGATTTATCTCCATTACCAGAAAACCTCTTCTTTACTGGTATGTATGTAATATTTTATTGTAATTGTTAACTGATCTTCAAAAAGGGGCAACATTTGGTGTCAAATTATTCACTTCTTCCCATCCCAATCATGATTGACCAAAACCATATCAAGACATAGATCATTGTTGTGATCAGCTGTGGTGTTAAAATTGCCCCCACACATTTATGTAATGTGCTGCATATATTTGATTTATTGACTCAGCTTCTCTTTTTAATGGTCTATCATGAAATAATAAGACATTATACCAATGCTGACTAAATTGTAACACCTGCCAGCAGTCATTATCTCTCATACTAATATGCCATTGACCAGCTAGTCATAATCTCCTACGAGGTGATAGGGATGGTGGAAAGCTGACATCATAATATACAGCATGGCATTTTACATCTATGTTCATTGTGGCTTATTTTTACAGTTTAGTGCAACTATTTAAATGGCACATTATTTTTATTACCAAGCTTATTTAACCATTAAGGTTCTGAGGGTGTTTTTTTTTCTTAAATCGAATTTGTTTTAAGATTTTAAGATAAATATACAATAAAACCAATATATTCTGGAACCTGGTATGATGGCATTGCCATCCAATCTTGTGCCAAATTCAAGCCCAAAGTAAAGTGAATGAATAATTTCCAAGAAATGCTAGATGCAGTCCCACAAAAGGATATCAACACAAATCTGGCAAAATTAAAAAAAAAAAAAGCAGACAAAACAAAATAATAATAATTACTTGTACTGCAGCTTGGGCAAATCTAGCTGTAGCACATAAAGATGTGTATGATAAATGCAACTATTTCCTAGGGGCAGCAGAGATTTAATTTTAAATCATTAGACATGAATGGTAGAAAGCTGGATCTCAGCAGATTGTTAAATTTGGGAATTTTTAACCTGAAGCTGGAAGTACTACAACATTTACATGACACCAAGGAGTAAAACGCATAAAACATTAACATTTGGAGAGATTAGAGCACATTTTCCAGAATACTATGCAGCTACTACATAATATATCTGGTGTGAATAATATCAGGGATAATGCAAGTACATTTTGGAAATAGTTTATGACGGTAGTTTAGAAGTTATAAATTTAATATTAAAATTTGACATCCACCATATAAAAGTGTTCATTTAGAAAGAGCAAGTTAGAATAGTATGGATTTATATTTCCATACAAGTGCATTTCACTAAATAAAAAAGTGGATGCTATCCTCATTATCCCGATTCTGGAAGACCCAGGAGGAGTAAGAAATATATTGAGAATGGTATATTGATGTCCAAGTTTTATACCAAATGTTTCTCTATAATGGAGACTTTGAGATGTTCACTATGAAATTGCCAACCTATGTCTAAACAGTAGTACATATTCAAGTACTGAGAAAGTTGGCATGCAGTTTAAAGTCAATTTAAATGATGGACTGTTTTGAGTCCAGTAAATAATCTGACCTAATAATGTATGGCAATCCCATCAGATTGTGAGGTATATGACACAGAAACATCATAACTATTGCAAGTCAGTAGCCTTTAAAAGTAGAGAACTGAATAACATGGAAAAGGGTAGTCACAATCTCAGAAAGAAGGATTAGCACTGTTATGAAGATGTGTAGTTTACTTTTATACGGCCACAAGTTTAACCCTGTAACTGATCAAAGAATAATGGAAATTGTTTAAAATACACAAAACCTCTGCTTTGCTTAGTCAGATGGGAGTTAAGATTAGTTTTATTTGTTCACAATTCTATATAAATATGTAAAGAAACCCAGTTAACTTAAGATCCTGTAACCAGCAAGAATGAGAAAGAAAAAGAGGAAATTAGGTCTAATATTTGAAGATAAAAAAATAAATAATATGATGATTCCGCTACACAGCAAGCATGTCCCAAAGTATGGACGGCAGTAGTTTTTTTTTTTTGCATTTTAATGACAAAAAAATACACTTGGTAAATTTGTACTGATAGTGTGCTTCATGACTCAAAATTAAAAACATGTAATTCTAAGCATAACCTTATATTGTCACTGGATTGTAAGTTCTTCATGAGAACACATAGGACTAGTGATAACAGCTTTATTACAAACTAAAACTTTACGGATATCAAATTGCATGCATCAATGACTAATGAAAATAAAAGTTGTACTTAGAGAAAACATGGCTTTCAGATATAAAGAGGTATATCAAAGTTATAATTCCCTTTTTTTTTTTCCTTGTCAATCAACTATACCAGATAGTAATTCAGCACCTATAAAGATTTCATAATTGCTCAAGTTTGGACAAAACCGAAAGAGTTTGTTTCTGGATAAGCACCCACCCACCCACTGGAAAATTACTTTTTTGGTAAAAATGGGGACTGAAACACATTCCCAGTAACTGAATCTGTTTCACTGACATTTGCTACAGCTATGATTCCTTTATTAGATAAAACAGCGTTATTACTTGCTGCAGCCGATTTGCTTAGACCTGGCAGTGAGCCTTCTTTTAATGGATGTGTGCTCGTACTTTTCTCAGTATGTAGGTTTCAGACACAGAACATGGAAGTATTTTGAGAAGGAGTAAGGCAGTTTAAACAGTGGGTTAATATACAGTTCAAGCAATGCAATGAGGCTAACAAATGAGAAGAAAATTCTTGCGAGTAGTATTTCCACATTTTCATAAGAAAGAGCAGCAGTACACCCTATTATAGGGAAATCAGCTATACAGAAATTTAAAAACTAAAATTCCATATGCTAAACAGAATAAAACTTGTATGACAACAACACTTTTAGAAAACAGGATGCTAATAAAATAGTACAAAAGAAACTATAGTAATAATGTACTTGTAAGGACAACATGGTGGCATAACATTTCAATGTGATACTGTCAAGAGCAGCAATTTTGTGACACTATTAATAAAGAGAAGATTAATTTGCAATAGCTAATTAGCTTACTAAGTAGTAAGGGCTATTATCAGCCTATACTATAACAAGTGTAACTAGTCTATTTAACAAATCATTAAAAGTTCATTATCTTTTTAAAACATTTCCAGATGATAAAGCTAAACCTTTAAAGTAAAACAAGATGGATATATTAAAAGGTGATAGGAAACATATTAATCCAGTACCATATGAGGTTAAAAATTAATAATAATAAACTCTGTGGATGTGAGTGTAGTCCGAGACTAGTGGAGAGGAAGGGTATGGGAGAATGGGGTTAACAGTGCTCTAAAATATTAAATAGCTCATACACAAAAGCACACTAGAAACGTGTTTTTGGCCATTCTGCCTGTAAGGCAAACAGTTTATTGTTCCATAAAAAGTAATAAAACACATGTTCATTTTAATAAGTATATACTTGGCATGGAGGTCTGTAGGGAATTTCCTGTGTTTGTGATTAGAAGTGAACCAGATTCACACGTGTGTGTGTGTGTGTGTGTGTGTGTGTGTGTGTGTGTGTGTGTGTGTGTGTGTGTGTGTGTATGTATACATGTGTGTTTGTGTGTGTGTGTGTGTTTGTGTGCGTGTGTGAGGAATATAATAGAAACGAATTAAAGAGGACAGAAGCATAAACATATAACTCTGATCTAGATGGCCTAGGGTCAGTTAGCAGCCCAGAAACTAAAGAAGCTGGCTTGGGAAAGAGGGAGGGCTAGCATGGTGGAGTCTGCGTACCTGGCTGGAGAGATAAAGGGCACATGCCCAAACAGCAAAGTCTGCAGTGAAATCCTTGACTGAGATGAGGTTTATTAAGCTGCTTACATCAAGGTGGCAGAATTTTTGTTGTGATATCTCCTGCACAAGTAGAAGACATTTCCTTCCATATCTCTGTTGCTTGTTATCCCTTGGGATGAAGTGAGCATGTGGAAAAGTGAACTGACAGAGCTAAGCATGAATGGGTCATAGAGGTCTCACCTCCTGAAGTACTGAATAGGTGAATTAGACAGCTGAAGGAGGTGGCAAAGCTTTATAGTCTACAGGGAAGTGTGAGTAAGTATGTAAGTAAAGAAACAAATTAGTACATAAAATGCATAAATAAATGAATAACTACCAGTGTAGATCTGATGTGAGTCAATTAATGCTTCCAAGTAAGTGGGGAAATCCAAGAATTGGCCGTCAGCTACTTAACAGTCTCAATGTTTTTTTTTTTTGGGGGGGGGGTGGGCAGAGACAGAAAGCCATGATGATGGTGATAATTCTAATAATGACAGCATTGATAGACTGGATTAGCACAGGTATTATGTTAGACTAGCATACAGAGGTATTTAGTAGATGATTTATTGTACCAGTCAGCTGGAAAAGTGGGGAGTATAGTATCCCAAGCTTCATCCAAAAATATAGCTCATTTGGAGGAAGGTTATATTTTCCTATTGGATTAGAAGAGTCATTAAACATAGTTGTTTCCACTGCTGACATAGGTATGTTTGAGATGTTCCTCATCTGTTTACTAACCCACAAATCCCCCCAAAAAATAAACTGATGATCCATCATATTTATGTTTGGGTGGTTCCTTAAAGGGACATGGAATACAGAAGTGACTGAAGAGTTGACGATATAAGGAACACATCAATATCATTTATAGCACAGTGTATGGTGTGCCAGAATAGCATGCAAGACAGAATGTATTTAGTGTGTCTCAATATTGCTAAATTTGATACACCACCTATGAAGTGCCACTAGCCTGGCCTAGAGTGGTGGGGTCCTGTATTTGTTTTCAGAGTATGATGAAATGTGAGTGCTATTGGAGAATGACCTATGCATACAAAAAAGGATTATGAAGGAAGATTATCTTAAGTGAATTCTGACTAGAAAGTAACTATAGCTTTTGTCGGCTGCAGGCTGTGATCATAAGCTTATCCCACAATAGCCACTAATTAATTAACAGGAGGGTTGAGGGCAGCTGAGGACAGGAATGTGTAGGTAGAAGCAGCAATATCCAAATACCAATAAGCATAGAGAGTACATTAAGTCTCTCTAAGTATGGATGACAGGGAATAGCTCCACATGTAGTGATATTTACACTGTAGTGGCAATATAATTATTAGAATAGTTGTAACAGGTATGCAATATTAGTCTAAATGTTCTTGGAAAGACTGAACACTCAATATTTTCCATTGCTATATCACACAGATTCTGTATTGATTCACATATACCAGAGCTGTTGGACATGCTTCACCAAAGGAAATCCTAATCCCTCTGAGATACAGGCGTTAGGGACCTAAACCTTGTCACCACAATAGACAGAACATGCTGGAGGGAAAAATTCCTGTCCCAGAGACTTCCCATACTGTGAAACAAACTACCCATTTATGTCAAGCAGAGTTCCTCATTAGCACTCTTCAAGAAAAATCTTGATGAGTGGATGGGAAATAGGAAATTCACCCCAGGGATCACTTCTCTGGCTCTGCTTGACAGGGGCACAGGAAATTAACTTTCCTGGGTGGCAAAAGCCAGGGAATTTTGTTGGCTAAGCTTACTTAGGCCCTTGGGTTGATAGCATAGTACATACCTATGAACCTATAGGAATGTTTTTATAGCCAACTGGTACTAAAAGATCATAGTTAGTAGCTTAGCAGTTAAGCAAAATAGTTTAGTCAGCAGCTGAGCTCTTAATTGAGATCCTGAAACTGCTAACTACTGCTCTCGCTTAAGAATTGTGAGCAATTTATAGTATTTAGGTAGTCTAAGACCCTAAATATATGAAATGCTAACCCCAATTTACAACTCAGAATTATGTAGAGATATCAACCCAAAGCATACAACTCAGAATTATACACGTATATCACCTAAAAATATACAATTTAAGATTATGTACAGATATCATTTCAAAACGTACAACTCAGGATTCTGTGCAGATATCACGTAAAAATTTAGAACTCAGGATTATGTATAGATATCAACACAAAACTTACAACTCAGGATTATGTACAGATACCAACAGTACTCAGTGGGCTATTCTTTTGACTGACACTTAAAGGAACTCCTTTTCATACATGTAGTGCCACTCCCCAATGACAGGCTATACATTTTTATATGTGGCTGCCCCATGCTTTGCAGATATAAAGTTAATCTAATTCTGCTAAAGTTGTGTTTTTCATTTATTGCATCACACTTGCTGACCTACTAGTCAGTCACTACTGATATCATTCTCCACCATAGTACAAGGTGAAAAGTGATAGCAGCATGTGTGTGGCACAGATACTCATTAAGTATTATTTTTCATTTGTTTGTTTACTTTAGACAATCATGCACATGTTTTATCACTACTCAAATGGTGGTCAAGCAAAGTATGTGGCCGGAATGTATCATGTTTTCATGCAGATGACATAATTTTTCCCTTTGTAAAGAGGTGCTTTCTGTCAAGTGATATGGGTATCACTGACAGAGCAGTCATCCAGCAGATTCACCCTTTTTCCACCTTCCCACCCATCTCCTAAGGAAGGACATACCCCATCATTTGACTACCTCCCTGCTGTTTTCCATCACCTTGGTCACTAAAGGAAACTGTCATATGGATTCTAGTCTGGTCTTTGTACATTAGTAACATAGAACTGGCTGTATGAAGACCTTTTGAGAAACTCAATGAAATCATTAATCCTTGTCACCTAACAATAGATGCTTTTTGCAATGATCTTCTTCCCCACGTTTTCTAAAGCTCATGGGTTGTACATTTTTCAAACTATTTACTTGATTGAAAACATAAATGATAAAATTACTAAACTTGAAAAGGACTCCACCCCAGGATGACTCATTCCTTATGTATAAATTACCAAATAAACTGGTGAGCTGTTTATTGTGGATATGGGAAATGCAAGGCATGAAAATCAATTAAAACTGAATGCCAACAATTTAACAAACAAATCCCTTTTATGGATGCCTTTTTGATCCTGTGCACGAGTTAGTCAGCTACTGTATTTATTGTTAGGCATTAAGCATTTTACTTTGTAATATTATTGATAATGTGCTTTTAGGCATTCATTGTCAAAGGTGAGATAATTACAAACATTCTTTCAGATATGTAAACTGGCTGCTCACTTCCCAAGAGAGTTGTACAATAAGAAACTAAAAACAGAAAAACGTATCAGCATATTTAAAAAAAAAAAAAAAGCAAAACACTGTTGGCTCTTTCCAAAAGACTTGCTGTTAATGTAAGTGACCACTCACACTACAAGTAGGCTCAGGGCAGGTCTTTTGGAATCGGGGCATTCTTTCACTGAGAGCAGTTGTTTTGCAATGTGGCACTATTTTTTTTCAGGAAACAAGGTTTTGCAGAAAATGACAGTTTCGCACTAATGCGGCCTGCAGAATACTTTACAAAGGAAATGGGGACAGTATCAGAAAAAAAAAAACGTTTTTTTTTTTATGATGGCCCAAAAACAATTCATATGCTACAAACTGTACAGTCTGTTTTAATTTTGTTACAGCATATACAATTAAATGAAATGGAAGCTATACAGCAGTACAAGGTGTTGTTTTCTGTTACACTCAAATAAAGCATAAGGGATGGTGCTCTACAGACCAACTACTTAATACAAAAAGCATGACTACGGAAAGAAGTGTTTGAGAACAGGGACCTAGAACTAGAAGGAACAGTCTATGGGATCAGTGAATGTACTGACATAGACATGATTAATTTCTTTACTACAAGAAACACAAAACTGCTGTTTTTCCATACAGGGTTCTTTCATATATTTAGGAAAGATATACATCCCAGATTTGTAATCCCACGCTAGCCACACGAGCAGCCAGAAACTCTAATTGCCAAGCTTTTACCATACTCTGACACATGCCTTATTCCAACAGCTGGCAAATCATCTTACAAGTTATTAGGCTATAAATTCTAGTGAGATAAATCATGTTCAGATGAGGGCAATGCAAGGTTTACCCCAGATTGTGTGGTTTGCTCATAAAGGCAAAGCCCAAGTGGCTTTACAAGACCAGTAAACAGTAAACCAACTTTAGCCACATTGAGGCATAATTCAATGCTGTTTTACAAATACATAACTTTAAAAAAAGAAATTTATTACACTTTATAATAATGTCATTGCATGACAGAACTTAAGTTTAATTCAGTTTCTCCTCCTGATGAAAGTTTTCCTTAATAAAAGCTTTGAAGCATTCTGGATATGTTACTGTCTATGAGTGATACTTTGCACATCATCTTTAGTCTGTATCATGGCCCATATCGTATCAGTGTTGTTTCTGTTTCTTTCTTTTTTTTAATTAATCATTAAACATTTTGCAAATTAATGTATCCATCTAAGCCACCATTGCTGTGCTTAATCTTTTGCTTATTAACTAACTACAATAAAGCATACATTATTTGTAAAACTTATCTGACAGATTATAGTCAGGAAGAGGGGTTAGTTACAGTATTTCCAAATGTCTGTGAAGTGCTTATATGCCAAATCACCAGCATTTTGTGTCAATGTCAGAACCATACCCCATGTGTGAACACTGTTATCACATTTCTGAAATCTTTCAGAAGGGGGGGGGGTTAATTATATAACTTTCTGAATAAGGTCAAAATGGACTTGTGCAAGAACATTGTGTGAAGCCATGAAGGCAGCAGCTCTGCTTTGAAAAAAACTATTCACATTTATTGCAATACATCTGGACACATCACCTGCCAGTCTGTCCTAAGTTAATGAAATGGTGCTAAAGATGATAGGAAAGCCAGAGAGAGAGAAAATTTGTCGGCAGTGTCAGTGAATCTCAAATATGGTTTTCTATGTGGTACACAGTGATAACGTGACAATCATGCAGAATATTCTGACATGTTATGAGTACCACATTTTTAAAACTTGGACTCATTTCTGAATGCCTGGTATGATTTGTCCTGACAGATGCAATCCTGAAAATATCCACATTGAAAGGAGTCTCACATCCAAGTATTGCAGGACTGAATTACAAAAGAAACCTTTCTCTTCTAGAGTACATATCAATTAATGCATAAAAGAGTTCAGATGCTGAGTCCTGCCACATAAAGCATACAGTTTTGCATGGAAGGAGTTGTGTCTGACATACATTATATGAGATTGCAGTGCTTTATAAAGGGAGAAAATTGTGGTATATTTTTTTTTTTTATTCCAATAAAGAGGCAGGTTTTCTTTCTTATTTATTACATACTGTGCAAAAGAGGGAAGATTGGTAGTCTTTCATAACATCCCCGAGGAACATTTTCATCGCTTCAGTGCCTTTCTGTGTAAGCATCAAAATCCAACTGGAATTTTTAATAATATACATGAAGCAAATGACTATTTTGAGAAGAAAAAGATCCTTTATGAGCTAAGTAAGCTATAATGACATACATCTACATTACCACCTACATCTTGTCACATATGTATATTCCAAGACTGTAAACATACTGGTGGCACAAATAAAAACATACGTTTATAGCTCTAGAAAGAAATTAAGGTATTTCACCTTCACTCCATAAAATTGCTTATAATATTTACAATATTGCTTAGAGTACCCTGCAAAGAAAATGTTCAGTCCTTTGAAGTGTCTCTGTCAGGTTTATATTACACAATCTCAGTCAAACATTGCCTTTGTAAGAAGCAAGCTGCATGTAATAGGCTTTGGCTTTAGGTCTCATCCAGAATTTTGATCCAGCTCTGCACATGTTTGTTACTCCATGAATTAAATTCAGCAAAGGTCCTGACTAGACTAGAGAATACCATAGCTATGCTTCCTTCTCCATTAAGGCTCACACTAAGGAACCAGTTTTGATATTTAGGTGTTTGATTGTGGTGAGTGTTCTACTAAGTGAAAGAGACCTGTAAAGATAGGTTGATAGATAGATAGATAGATAGATAGATAGATAGATAGATAGATAGATGAATAGATGGATAGATAGATAGATAGATAGATAGATAGATAGATAGATAGATAGATAGATAGATAGATAGACAGACAGATTCAGTCAATTAAGAGAATCACATTTTGAACAGAATACTGTTATTTATTAATGTATGTATGTACGTAGTGCAAGAAGGGAAAGGGACTATACTGTTTATCAATATTTGTGTTCGCATATGTAAATCTAAAGATGTGTGTTTGATTGAGGAGGGGGGTACTTGACTCCTTGTAAAAAGTACAATTTAATTACTGAGATGGAATGTCGGATAAATCAGTATTCTTTTGGCCTTTGTGTATGTCCTGTATATGTTCAGGAAAAGTACAGTATTCAGTTGCTTGGGAAGCTGATCTTTTTCATAGGTAGGTACTAGACTATTGGCCCTAGGGCCTATATAAGCCTAGCCAAAAAGGTACCCTGGCTTTTGCCACCCAAGAAAATTATTTACCTGTGCTCCTGTCGAGCAGAGCCACAGAAGTGATCCCACGGGTGAATTTCCTATTTCCCACCAGATCATCAAGATTTTTCTTGAAGAGTGCTAATGAGGAGATTTGTTTGATATATATATGTAGTTTGTTCCAGAGTATGGGAAGTCTCTGGGACAGGAATCTATCCCTCCAGCATGTTCTGTTTATTGTATTGACAAGGTTTAGGTCCCTAGAGCATGCGGCTCAGAGGGATTGGGATTTCTTTAAGTGGAGCATGTCCAACAGCTCTGGGTTTGACATAGCTTTGTATGTTAGGCAGAGATCGCCTCTGAGTAGGTGATATGTGACGGAGTAAAGCTGAAGTTTTCTGAGACGGTGTGCATAGGGCATCTGTTTGAGGCTGTTAATCTTCTTTTGAGGTATTTCTGTGGCCTTTCCAGTTGTTGTAGATGTCTTGTGGGGTACATACCAAAAGGGGTGTTGTACTCTATAATGGGTTTAATGAGTGACGAGTAGAGGGGAACAATTACCTCTTTTTTCCTGGATGAGAAACCTTCTGTGATGAGGTGTGCCACACAGAAGGATTTCCTGACTACTGTGGCGATGTGATTATCAAAGGAGAGATTACTGTCCACCTGTGTCCCAAGGTCTCTTATCGCACTTTAGGTGTTAAGTAGACTAACATCAGTGTGGTAGCTCATGGGTACAGAGTTTTTACCAAAGAGGATGACAATGCACTTTTTGGCATTGAGCTTGAGGCCATGGCTTTGACACCAGGCATCTGTCTCAGTGAGGCCCTTTTGTAGGATGTCCATATCATTAGGCGTTTCGATTATGGCTCCTAGTTTGCAGTCATCTGCGAACTTCATTAGCCAAAGACCTTCTGTGTTAGCCTGTACTTCAGAAAACTAGAAACCAAACAGGAGAGGACCCAGGACTGAACCCTGTAGTACTCCACTTGTCACTAGTCTGAAGTCGGATTTGGAGTACGCTACTTTCACAATGTGGGTTCTGTCAGTGAGCCAGTTGGCAACCCATCTTGTGCATTCCAGAGTGGGGGGTGGTGTCAAAAGCCTTGGCGAGATCTAGATAGGCTGTGAAAACCACCTTACCCTTGTCTACGGCTTTGGTGACTGCTTCAAAGAAGTCTATCAGGTCTAGGAGACATGATCTGCCTTTTACAAACCCAAACTGGGTGGGGTCCAGAGTTTGGAGATTACCAATATCTTTGTGTATAAGATCCATGATGATACTTTCTATGGCCTTGCAGACCAGGCTCATTAGGCTAATGGGGCAGTAGTTCCCGGGGTCTGTGGTGGCTTCCCCTTTGTGTAGTGGAATAACCATTGCTGTGCACCATTCAGTGGGCACAAAGCCTGAGGTGAGGCTATGATTGAACATGGTGCCTAGGTGGGGTGCCAGTTTTTTTCTGCAGTTCATGCAGATTGCTGCCTGGGATGTTGTCAGGTCCCATGCATGTTGTGTTCTTGGCTTTGGAGAGTGTGTTTGCATTCTCCCGGTGTAGAGATGGGACCATTAGGGGGTGAGAGGGGGGTAAAGTTAGCACTGAACCTATCTGCCAGGATGTTGGCAATATCAGTTGGTTCTGTATATTTAGTGCCATTGTTCTGTAACTCAGAGCAGATCTGAATGTTGCCATTGAGATTCTTGACATAGCTATAGAGTGCATTGTGGTTGTCTTTAGAATCAGTGGCGATTTTGTTTTCCTAACTAGCTTTGGAGGATTTTATGAGGGATCTCAGCTTCTTAATGAGGCTGACCAGGGAGTTCCTCCAGTCATGGGATTTTGCTCTTTTTTGCAACAGTTTCTTTCTGCTGTAGAGTTTGTTTTTGGCAGGGGACTACCAGATTGGCTTCCTTTTTTGGAGGATAGCATCTTGGTTCTGTTAGGGATAGCACGATCCATGCACTCATATAAATGCTTATAAAGTGCAGTTGTGTAGGATACAGCAGTCATACGTCTATCGTCTGTCTGCATGGGTGTCATGAAGTTTGCCACTTCTGTCTTAAGAAACGTGAAGTTGGCTTTGGAGTAATTTTTTACAGTGGTTTCCCTAATGGGGAGTGGTGGTGGGATGTGGATGTCTTGGATGATTAGCTTGTGGTCGATCTGACCAATGAGGAATTGACCTCTGGTGTGGAACACCAGTCACCCATGTTGGTAATGACCAGGTCTAGGATATTGCTGCCCGTGGTGGGGGTGTGAATAAGTTGATCCAAGGCATTGGAATTTATGAATTCCAGAAAACATTGAGCAAAAGAAATGGTACATGAGTAGTTTTCCCAGTTAATGGTAGGGTAGTTGAAATCTCCCATTATTAGGGTGTTGGGTTTTACCCTAATATTTTCCAGTGTATCAAAAAATGAGGAGTGGGAATCTTGGGGCATGGTGGGGGATCTGCAGCAAGTTACAATTTGGATTGTGGTCTTGCCCAGAGTTAGTTGCACTTGGATACTCTCGGATGCATTATGCTGAGCCACTAGCCTGGAGGTGTGGATATCCTTAATGAATATGGACACGCATCCTCCTTTAGTGTTTCGGTCCAGGTTAGGTGGCCGAAAGGTGTGGTATGAATTATAGCCTGGTAATGCAGGGGTGCTCTCTGGAGCCTTGAACCAGGTCTCTGTCACTGCACAGATGTTGATGTTCTCCATTTTTAGGAGTGCCTCGAGTGAATGCATTTTGAGGTTTAGACTTCTAGCATTGAATAGCATTACCCCAGAGTTTGCTTGCTTGTACATGTTAAGGTGGTGAATTTGTCATTTGAACCTTACCAAAAAAGACACTATAGGGGTGGCAAGAGCTTTAGCCAGTATCCAGAATCCCAAGGGTGACAGGTGCAAGGCATCATGGTCTGTCAATCATGTCATCCCAGGCAGACAAATACTGGATCCCCTTAGAATGACACCAGAAGCTTAGCCAATTGTTGAAGTCAATCATTTTGTCCTTGTTCTGTGGTATCATTCTGGGTGATGGCAGGATGCTACTCAGGGCTAGGGTCATAACTGCCTCGCCTACAAGATCGGAGAGCTCCTCCATGTCTCTTTTCATGTTGTCCAGGAAGGTACGTCTCAGTTCATTCACACCAACATGGACAATGACAGAGTCATATTTGTACTTGTTGTGGAGTGACGTTAGTGCGTGCATTATGTGGTGGATCCTGGCACCTGACAGGCAGCTGACAGTAACTTTCTCCTTGTTTAGCATGGTGAGTGGAACATCAGTGTGCCTGACTATAGAGTGACCTATGACTAGAGTGTTAGGTATGTTGTTATGCCTTGTGGGCTGTTGTTGAGTGGCACACTGGGTTTGTGGGCTATGTGTCATTTGGGTTGTGTTGGGGGTGAAGGTTGCTTGTGTTTCTGCTTTGGAGATCTATATTGCTTGAGCAGATTTTTATTGAGAGCCTCCGCGAATGTAGGTGTGTATTTCATGTTTCTTTGTGTGCGTTTGGTGGTGTAGGTTTTGAGGGACTATGTGATGAGTGTGGTATGGTGCAAGTGTTTACCTTCTCTTCTTGACTGTCTAGTCCATACTTGGGAGAAGAGAGCTTTGCTTCCAGTTTGGCTGTATAAATGCATCTCTCTCAGGTTGTAGTGTTGGGTGGTAGGAGGAGAGGGTTGTCTGTGTACATGAGGCAATTGCTGCATTGCCCCAAAATGCCCAAATTCATCAGGTAGACAGGAGAAAACACCAGGAGCTGACCCTTAGACATGCCTGGATAGGTGCTTATTTATTAAGTGCTAAAAGTTATTTCCCTCTAGACAAGTGCAGAATTTGTTTTGATTTGATTAGTTCAATATGCACTATATTCATATTAAGCTTTTTAACTTAAAATGCTACATTTATCACTAAAGAAGTTTATGTGTACAATAGCTCTGATCTTAAGTTTCCTACTGTTTCCATCTGGTGATCTTCCATTCCTAGTTAGTATTTATTAATAATACCCAGATTCAAGTAAATTGTTCTGAAAGGGAGGTTATTTATAATAATGAGCATTGCTTTTTAATTTACCTCACCAATTCCTATATTAATAGTTTTAACGAGATGCTGCTTGTAATTGAAAAACTTTATTATAAAATATCCTTCCTTTTCCTCTTTGACATACATTTCACACTACTGAACTCCTCCTAAAATTAGTTATTATTATTTTTAATGGCAAAAAAACTTTTGCTACACAAAAGTCTTTTTTCATACTAAAAGACACTGAAATTTCATATAATTCAGTACTGCACCTACTCGACATCTAACCACATCACTACTAACATAGGTTTGATTGGGAAGAGGAAACTAGGGGACAGGTTGTAGGGTAACGTTTGTCCATCCTACAATAGTCAAGGTGACCCCCAATAAAATCCAGGCGGGCTTCCAGTATTGTTTATTTTGTGAAAAGAGAAGAAGAGTGACAGGAGTATTAGAAATGTGGACACAAAAGCATGCACATAAGTGTACTGTCATTGCAACAGATATGTGAGGGATGGGTAACTGAGATTTAAAATACAGTCACAAAAACTGCAGTTTGTCATCCCAACATCAACACTTCAAATTCGTAGAAAGATCTTAAAAGAATTTTTGCTTAGTGTGATCATACCCCTATTACTTATGTATATTATCTCTGTAATTGCTGTACTTTGGTAAAGGATGAGCTCTTTCTTTTAAATGCCACACTGTTAGTATACATATGTCATTACTTGCAGTTTTGTGATATTACTTTTTAAGTACTTGTCACAAATGTCTGGCAACCCGGTATATAATACTATTACAAACCACATTGTGGAAAGGAAGAAAAAGGATTTGTGGGTGCTGGTGTATGCCCCTAATTATCTCTATGGTGGAAGTATGGAGAGCATATGGGGAAATGCTGAGGCAGGAATGATAGATGCACCATCATCATTAGAGATAAAAAGTAATTAAGAATTTTTAAATAAATGATAAATAATGTTTGTAATAATTCATTGGAAGAACATTTTGTAAGTATGGATTAACAGTTTTTTTTACATTGCTGTGAGCTTCCTAGTTGAAGCTGCCACCAACTGGTTCAATTTTACCCATTTGACCCACAATATACTAGATAGTGTTTTACATTTTTCTGGACAAATGTTGAGAGCTATGTTTAAAAGTGCAAAAGTGAGTTTAAGAATTCATTCTTGCATGATTCTCAGTTTGATTTTTGAAAAGCTAGAGCTTACAACAGGAGGTTGTGCATTTATAGTAGGACCTCATTGTAAAAGCTACTCACAATTTTGCTACTGGATTCTGTAGTTAAGTTTTTGTTAGCATTTCAGAGGATGATGGCATGGCTATGAGTCACAAAATGATTCATTTCCCTTATGAGCTAGTGTGCCCCTATAGCCCCATCCTTTATTGGTTTATAATGCTTTTCCTTTGATGTGACATTGCCACTTATAGTCAGGGTCAGATCTGTGATGAGACAGCAGGACACTATAAACTCGGACAAGAAAAAAGCAGTAGGAATATGAACTATGCTCTAGAGCTAAAGGCAACACATTTATCACTAAATTATTTAAGAATAAAAACTATGTGCTAAAAAATACAAGCTGATTTTTTTTCTGACTCTTAGACTACATAAAATTTTCCCCAAACATCTTACTAGCTAACCATGTTTCAGATTTGTTTAAACTTCTTAATGTCTTCCTCATACACACACACACACACACACACACACACACACACACACACACACACACACACACACACACACACACACACACGCACACACACACTTTTTCTTGTATTTTATTTTTACTTTAAGGTACAGAAACTCAAAACCTTAAAGTGAAAAATGCTTTGTTGTGTCTGTTAAACAACATAAAATATTTCACTTTTCATGCTATACCATAAGCAGCATATCTGTATATACAAGATAGGAAAATGTGATATTCCTTTTCCATAGTTCAAGGAAATAAATTAATCACGATTCAAAGTATATTCAGGTCATAGTAATAGGATGAGTTGATAATAACGTTTTTTTATTTATATTTGACTAATATTCATTAATGACATAATAATATAATATAAAATACTGAAAATAAAATTGTAAAGAAAAATCATAAAAAAAAAACGTTTTAAAAGACATTTTAAATAAAAGCACAGTATATAAATTCTGTAATGATTTTTCAAGTCTATTTTTTAATAATTACTTATTCAATTATTCAATTATGTCATTAATTGTTGATGATTTAGTCAATACTCTTAAAGAATTGAAGCTTGTATCAAGTGAGGTGCTTCACTGTTTGATAGCGTTGTGTTGTTACCGAAAAACCGATGAAAGTGAAAAATGTTTACTTTTTTCCTTTTCTCTAGATTCATGTTCATCTTTCTCATCTACATTCCTTTTCCATAGTTCACTAATGCAAAACATACATAGTTAAGTCATTGTCTTCTTTACCAGTCTTCCATTTTATACCAGTGGGCTTTTGCTTGAGATATTGCAGATAATCCCTTAGCATCCTGGGCTTGGAGATTGTCCATCGAGATCAGTGCTCTACTCTCATCAAAAAAATAAAACAAACAAGCAAATAAATAAATACCATGTCAACACGTATTATTTCACAACGTAAACAACTGAAGTAATTTATTTTAATCAAATTTTAAGACACCCACCAATGAATTTATGAGTCATTCACATGTGTAGTTATTCCAGACATTCTAATATAAATACCCATTGCTCATCTGAAGTTTTAAAATGATTATTTCAATGAATGAAACATGAAATGATGATGATATTGCATTGTCTGTGCATCTTTAAGTGGTACAGAATTAAAACAGTTAATTTTGCTAACAACTTCAAATAAGAAGATCACAGGATGGTTAAAATTTATTATTTTAAACACATAAAAATGATTTTGATGAATTGATATAATTCAGTATTACTTACCATGGATATCAGTTAAAGCATTCTTAACTCTGAATGTGTGATGGACACATTCAATATGGAACAATGCGGAACATGGACTTTTTAAGATGGAGAAAGGCGAATATTCCTCTTAGTGAGGTACACTTGAGATGAATGAGGATAAATGTGAGCAGCCAATACTGGATCCTTATCCTGGGTTGGGGGATGTTCAGGCCTGCTGCAATGTCTGCTTTTACTGAAGAGGCACAGCATGCAGTATATTATCTTGGGATGCAGCTTTGTCTCTGCAAAACTGGAGAAGAACATGAATAGAGGAATCATTTAAAAATGCATGTTAGAAATTCGCAGGCAGTTAGTTAGACTTTAGATTCAGCATTACTTTTTGATGAGTTTAACTTAGAAAGTTTGTTGAGTGAGATAAGAATAGGTGGCAGGTTGTCTTCCAGAAGTTGGACTGTAGTTGAATTGGTAATAAAGGTTAACATCTCTCATGAATATTTCCTGATAATCAGAAAATTAGGTTATTTATCACTTGGTCCAGTTCTGATGTGGGCTTCTTGGGCAGTCTGAATCATTTTCGAATTCAACACATTTACATTACAAAGCTATATACTGTTCCACTGGATTTCCTAATTACATGCAATTTTCATTGTTTGAACATAATTTTATTTCTTTTAAATGGCTATATTGGAGAAATGAAATGTGACTACTAATAGTTAGTCTAATAAACAAAATGTATAGGTTGATAAGTTCATAGGTAAGTACTAGATCAAGCTGCCCTAGCGGGATATATTATGCCTAACTAATTAGACTTTTTATGCTCAAGTTAACCTATCCCATTTGGTTAGAGATTTGCTTTATGCATCCCATGGTCAATAATTATATATTACTCATAATGAGAATAACTGGGATCATTCAATAGATAATTTGAGGGGAGGCCCATGCTTGGGATAATGCATTTAGTAGCTGCCTCTGTCCATTAGTAGTACCAGGGACAATCCTGGGGTAAATTTTCTGTTTCCCATTCATAGATCCAAGTTGCAGTTGAATATGGACAGGGATGAACCTTGTTTTATGTATTCCAGTACAGCAGTATCCTTTGAAAAATATGCCTGTTCCTGTACTGAGTATAGTGACAGGACTTTGAGTTGGTCCAATTAGGACATATTGTTTAGGCCTTGTAACCTTTTAGTATGATATCTCAGTGGTGGTCCAATTGGTGCATGTGTCTGTATAGATAAATGCCAAGTGGGCATTATACTTAATTACTGGCCTAATGAAGGCTGAGTAAAGAGGGCAATGACATTGCTACATCTAGCCACAATCCATGTGTTTATAAGCAGTGCAATATAGGACTTTCTTATGACCATGAACACATATTGTTCGAAAGTTAGGTCACTATCCGTCTAAGTTTCCAAATCCTGAATAATTGGGTCAACTCTTAGGGGTATATTTTCAATGTGGTAGTTCCCCAGGAATGATGGCTTCCCAAAGAACATGATAAAGCACTTTTTGGCATTTAGTTTCAGTTCATGATTTTGGCACTAGTTATTTATATGGAACAAACCTTCCTGCAGAATGGCTAAGTTATTTGGGGAAATCAATGAGTACCCCTAGTGTACAGTTATCTGTAGACTTAAGCCAGAACCAAGGTGAGCAACCATTCTGTTTTTTTCTGGAACAGTCCTGGTTTGGAGGTCTTTGTCCCGGAATCCCAAACAATATCTTTTGGACGTGGGAATGTACTGGTATAATTTAGTCTAAATGGTCCTGATGTACTGTAAAAAGAAAAATACTGTTTTTGTTTTTAAGGGCATTCTTCATAGTTTTCATCTATAATCCATGTAAATCTACCATACAAAAGTTTGTTTATCTTCATTTTACATATGTATTCATTTTATTTTGTGGTTTCAATGAGTTGCTTTTGTTCTAAGGTATTAGAGAGAAACAAGAATTCATTAAAGGCATGCTCTTCTCCAGATGCCAATATGTTTATACTCTTAATTTCACCCCACAACACCTTTATCAGCATTAAAGGTCAATATGAGGAAATATACAGTAACCTCAAACTTTTGCTTAGTCTTTGAACAGGGCAAGGAGACATCATGATGCCGATGTAAAAAATCCAGAAAGTAGGCTACTAGAGGTCAACCTGTGCTAGTATTCTCATATTATGTAGTAGTGGGAGGAGGTGGGCATGTAAGACTGTTAAGTGTCATGGCAGTACATGAAGATAATCTGGAGTGTCCTGCAGATGTCATATAGTTTGTCATTTTCTTTAACATGTGGTAATTGAAAGAAAAAGTGATGCTTGAGAATTTTAGAGAATGACTGCTGACTGCGCAGCAGGATTTCACAACAGAGTGAGACAATGTAAAGTTGGGGAGTAGTATAAGATGTCAAAGTTTGATTGGGGTTGTGGTAGGGGACCCTATTTACTGCTGGGGTCCAGGATGGCTACATTGTCTTACAAGTTAAGGATTTGCATGACTGAGTTATGTCTGCTTGTTTTTGATTTCTTCTTTTGCAGATTTTGGAGATACTATATACTTGTGCCATGCAAATGGTTCTTTTTTCCCTTGTAAATAAAGAAACATATAGGAGTTATTTTCATTAATGTATTTGCCTGCTTGACAGCATTAAGTTCAGGGTGAAATTAAATGCATTTTATTGCCTTTACTTTCTCTGCATCGTGATTTGTTGTCCTGCAATAGCTAAGGCTGGTGAAAGTTTCTGCCTTCATTCCAACATTTTGAACCTAGTGTGGGAGTGTCATGTGACATTGTTGTGGCATGTCGCTGTAAAAATTTCTTTCCACTTGCTTGCCACACGTTTGAGTGCAGTGTGGTTGTAAACAGAGTTTAACTAGTTTGTGATAAATTTCTGTTCAATAATGGGGTGAAGTACTTAACTCTCATGTCAGCATATGCACATAAGTACTAAAATTACAAATTGCTTATTTATAAACCAAAGACGTACTGTCATCCTCCCGAAAACTTTAACCCATTTACTATGGACCATTTTCAAGAAGGCTATTCTCAAACTGCAGTGTCAATATTGGCTGTAGATTATTGTCACTGTTATAGTGATCCACCCCCCCCCGACCCCAAGTCCAAAAATGGAGAAAAAGTGTTATGGATGGATGGATTCTCAGAATGGTATTCTAGTTACTTCTTCCATGTATAAAGGGGCTGTAGCTTAGCTTTGAATGGTTTTGTATGCTATTAGGGAATTTTCAGAGATCATTTATTTATTAATTTATTCTATTTGTTGTCAGGATAGATGGGCTGTCTTACAGACCCTTTTCAACCATGATCTGGATTAAAATGCAGTGCAGAAATGCAAACTGGCTTGTAGTAATATCAGTATAATTTGTAAGGTTCTATCGTACAGTGGCATAGTTTACATGTACTTACACATTTGCAGTGCACTAGTTACAGAATTAATGGTAGTTAATTATGTCTTTTGAGCAGTGGTGGAATAAATGCACCATGGGCACCAAGCTGTCTTCAGTGCTCAGACCTCTTGCCCCCTACCTCACTCCTTCCAGCCATGTCCTTCATGGGAGGGATCACAAACAAGTAGTGTTCTCTAGACTCACCTTACAGATCTCTTTAATGTGAAATTATTAAGATGCCTTTTACTTCTGCAGAGATTGTACATATTTACTAATCTTGGTGGATTGCAATGACAGAAGTTTGAGTAGACTTTTATGATGGAAACTTCTTAACTGGGTAGTTTTATCATTACTGGTTTATATATTTTGTTTCGTTGCTTACTGGAAAAATGTTCAAAACAATAAATTTAGAACATGCTCATGATAGATACTAGAACTGCTGCTCAGCATGTGACCTCTTTGATTGACAGACTTGCATTCGGGCATGAACGGCAAAACATAACTCTGCTGGAGTTTGTATTATATGTTATTGTATCAGTAAATTCTTTGTAAGGAGTCACATAATGAAAATCTTTTAAGAAGTTCACTTTTTGCTACCTAAAAAGGGTTATTTTACTTACCTTTTTTAATAAGACCCATTGTAGAACAGGAAGGTAAGAAGAGTTCCTGATTGACACATGAGAGGTTCAGCCAGGGATTCATATAGTAGCAGTCAGACCTAAGTGTATTAGACTAGGAGATGGTCCAAAAAAAAACTTTGCATTATTTGGAACTTAAAAAATTGCTGTGCTATTAACTTTAAGAGGTAATTAGAGTGATATTTGACATGAGAAATATAAGTTAAATAACTACTGTGTGAATTTAGTGTTGCAAGGCATGTTCCACATGTAGGGTGCAGGGATTAATCAATTAGTTTAGGGGTGTAGGCCTATAAATAGGCTGCAGCTTAAGTGTCCCAGTTTAAGTCTTGTAACAAAATAGTCACCTTTGGTTTGACGTGTATGGGGAGTCTATTCCAGAGACTGGGTAGTCTCTAGGAGACAAAGCTCTCTCTCCAGCAGGTTTTGTTAAAGACACTGCTGCCAAGTATTGAACCCAGGACCTTCTGAACTACAGTCAGAGCAACACACCACTAGAGGCCAGAGCCCTTTGGTATTGGCTTTTACCCTGTGAAAATGTATTAACTGGGTAAATCTACTAGATTCAGGTATTATTTTTGCAAATGACTTTAGAACACTGGTTAAGTGACTTGCTCAATCATACAACTTTTAAGTGGAAACTAAGAGACTCAAACCCAGGGGTACAGAATGAAGCTCAGTAGGAGCTCACGGTCATTGTTCTGAACTAATCTGAGATAAATTAGAGTCTCTGGTTGTTGTTGTGTCTTTCGGCTTTTCCCGGTTAGGGGTCGTCACAGCGGAACTCCGGTCCGCTAATGATTGGCAGTAGATTTTTACGTGCCGAGTTGCAGGCCTGATGCACAACCTTCAACGAAGGTATGCCCATTCACGCATGTCTCCACACAGAAGACGCTCTAGCTGAGAATCGAACAGGACAACGTCTTACTGTGAGGTGACAACACTACCGCAGCACCACCACCACTGGTAAAGTTCATAAAGAATACCTTGTTCTACAGAGCAGGACTCCACTGAGTGCTACATGCTGTACTTCCCAGCACAGTCAGCATATTTAAACCCCCGACACCCAACATCTTCTATATCTTGAAGTATATCTGTCAATTAGTGCAGGAGACTAAAGCTCTGAGCTGACAGTGACATGCTTCCTCTGCCCATGGCACAGGGTTTGATACCTTTGTTCACCTATTATGTGGCTCTGAGCGGTCATTTAACCTGACAGTGTTCCTGGGTCATCCCTGAAAAGAGTTTCCTCAATCAATGAATACATGAAAAAAATGCTGAAGCATAACAAAATGCACACACTACTACAGTGGTTCCAAACTGTCACAACACTGGATTTAATAATTATTGCCTTTTGTAACTTGGACATGACGAATCATATGGTCATTCTACATAACAATGGATATTCACAATGTAGTGCACTTTGCCTAGTACTGTGCAACCCTCTGCATGAAAAGCATATTGCAGAATGAAGTCATAAGAGGTCAACAGTAAAATCAAGGAGTTCTTAGTGGTATAACTGGCCTCTTCCTCCATCCATCAGAAGACACTAACAGATGATTGCACCTGGAAGAAAGAGAGAGGTGTCAGGTCATCTGCTGGCCCACACTGCCTTGCTGTCCATCATTCACAGTGCTAAACAGCCCCTAAGAAAGAAACTAAATCAGGCACGCAAGTGGTATACCATAGTAGATTGCTAATTTGCATTCTCCTGTTCTGTACATTACGGCATGGAGCAAATAATGTGTAGTCTTTAACACCAGTCTGTTTTTTGTCTGTACTGTCACTGCACCAATAGCTGCATATTGCACGTTTACACTGTCAGGAATATGTTATATCACAAAAAGGAGTTGGACATTTTTACACTTAGTTGAGCTAGCATTGCTGTTCATGAATCCTCCCATTTGTAAAAGAAATGTATTTCCTGCAGTGGAAATCTAATAAGATATTTGTATTAACAAGACAATCTCCATGTTCTAGGTGAGCAATTTCTTATAGGCAAGGTTTGCTCCAGTGGAAAAATAAATGTTTCCACTTAGGTTATTTGCAGATTTTGTTTTTTCCTGTTTTTTTTTCTCTTTACTTTAACTTACACCTTCCAATAACTGTGTGAAACTAACCCTTGGGAATATTACTGCATACATTACCTAATAAATCGAATAATTTAACTACAAAAATGTGAAATTTCTTATAATCCAGTGTAGTTGCAAATTATATTATGTTTAAATGCAGTTCACTTTGATATCATCATGGAGACATAAAGCATCTCGACTTCCTCTACACTTTATAGTTAGCTTGTTGTTGCTGCCTAGGTTACAGTCCAGTCAGTAGATCAACACATGAAATGAAGCACCTCAAAAACAACTTTCCACAATTTACAGCTCTGCCAGCTGTGATTAAGCAGACTCAATTAGTGTTAATGAGCTGCTAAGTGGTCTCTTGAGCCTGCTTTCTCACCTTTTACAGCAAAGCAATGCATTAAATTCATTACAATTGTACTGTGCTGCCATTTACCCTGAGATGTAACCGACACACACAGTCCCGTGCTTTAAAATATATTGCTGGTTCTTACAGATCATTTTGTTTAGTTTTACTTTAGTTTAACTCCTTTACTTATGACTATACTTTTCAAACTCATATATGTATATGTTTCAATATAATTGGAAACAACTTTTACATTTTCACTTTCTCATATGTATCCATAAATATTTGTGTTTATTTCAAAAAAAAATGTGCACAGTTCCTGAAACTAGAACTGATTAAAAGCTGATGTTTTCTCACTGTATTAGACTTTCTTTCTTTTTTTTTTTCCTTACCCAGTTGTCATTTTCACTTATATTCTATCTGAAGAAAATGCTGGATTTGTATTAGAACACTACCCCACCGGTATTTCTGTGCAGAAAAGGGCATGGCGAACGTGATTGACATGGCAAGGATGTGTGACGTAGCATAGTAATCATGCGTGATTGACAGGCCATGCAGATTTGCCACTGTCATCAAGAATATTCATTGTTTAATTATAGTTTACCTTGTTTGTTAAAGTTATGCAATCTTGGAATTGGTATATTTAAGGGGGCAGCGAGGCCTGCCTCCCTGCAAAAAGCAAGAAGGCATTTCTTCAAAATGTTTTTTTTCTTTCCAAAAGATGTTCAGAGTTCCTGTCCACCAGACAGTGGGGGGTAGCAGCCCTCTTAACACTGAGTCATTTCAGAGTTTGGGTGTGAAAAGTGACTTGGACACAGAGAAGCAGTTTTCTTAGCACAGAGTTTGACAGTGCTGGTAAAAGGGATCCCTAACATACGTATTATCAGTCTCTGATATTGGCTCATAATTTCGTTTGTCTCTGAAATTTGAATTTCTGGGAAATCGCTAAGGATTAAACACAGTAAATGATGCCAAATGAATGCTTAATGTACATTTGGCATTATTAAACTTAGTTGTGAAAGCAAACACACGATTTCAGCAATCTGAGAATCCAGAAAGCAAAGCTGGTTACTCTGCAAGGAACACTCACTTCACAGGGAGCCTGTGCAAAGCTATGCCTCTGCACAGATCCTTTAGCTTGCAAGGTATTGCGTGTACTGTATTCTTGGCTAAAAGAATATTTTTTTTTACTAAAATGATAGGAGATGTATCCATCTCTATATTTTTTGACTTTATCTACTGCCTGTAGGTATGCAATTCTCCTATGATTGCTGTATTTGCTTATACTAGCTGTTGTGATATGTGTGTGTATATGTATGTATGTATGTATACATACATGTACCTCTGTGTGTTTAGATAATATCTATTAGGTACTGATTTCTCACTTTAATTGTTGTCATTGAGCAGCAGTTTGCATGATATCTTACAATCTTGAATGATCAGCACTAAATAATAATGTGGACGTTTCTGTAGGTTTTGCATGCATTCTTGTTATCACGTTGTCTCCAACCTTTTCAGTGTTAAAAGGTTTTGCTGAACAACGTATCCCCCGTATGCCTATGTACTGCACTTGTTGAACACTATTATATGATAAATACAGAAAACAACTGCAAGAAATAGAAATATTGCTAATCCATATTAACTTTATGCAAATACATTGCATTTATTTTTCAAGTCATTGAAAGCAGCTTCCGTACTAGGAGGGGACTACTAGTTCAACATAAATACATAAATGCTTGCTATTCAGAATAAGCAATGTACAATTTAATACCTGTTCTTTATCCAGCAATCCCAAATGAATATTCATGTGGAGAAACACATCTAATTATATTTATTCACACCTATAGAAAAAAAAAAAACATCATGTGGAGGGTGTTGGCCAGGGTTTGGGCAGTTCTTACTAGTGCACATCTGGTGAGGTAGTGTTCTAATACAAAGCCAGTTGGCCTGTGCAACTGTGTTACCTACCAGAACAGATGCAATATCTTGCAAAGAAAGGATACTTAACTGGATCCTTCAAGCTGCATCTGATAATGTGGTAATAGCATTGGAGCAGGGGCAATATGTGACAATCTGCTTGTATTTGATGTTAAGGATAAAGAAAGGACCCAAAACAGCACATAACTACCCTTAAACAGAAACCTCAGGAGTGTGGCATTTAATCAGTATCGTGGACATGCTAACCATTCCCACACACTTTACAGAGGAATATTCAAAGTGGCATTTCCTAACTTAAACTGATGCACGATGACTGAAGGATCAGTCATAACTGGTGAACATAAATAAAGCAAGGTCAATTTATTTGGAAATCTGTATAAACGTTTTGTCTCCTAAAGGCAACTACAGCACATTCCTTGGCATTAAACATAAGGTCATGGATGGTGCACTAAGCCATTATGGGTTCTGTAGGAAAGTCAATAACAACAACTAGTTTGCAGTCACTGGCAAACCTGGTTAGACATAAATGTCTGACATCTGCTTTCGCACCAAAAGAAGTACATGTTGAAGAGGAGGGCTTAAGAAGAAGGTGCACAGTACCAAAGCCTAAGAGATACCAGTAGAGATGTGTCATTTAAAAGGTACTACCAACTCATACTGTGTGTATTCAATCACAGAAACAGTATGCAACCCAAAAGTTGACATTGAGGCTGAATCATATAACAGCTTTAGCAAGGTCCATATAAGCAGCATGGACATAATCTCCTTTCTCAATGACATGTCGTACATTTAAAAAAAAATGATCAGATTAAGGAGACAGGATATACCTTTCTTTAAGCCCTATTGATTTGGGACAGTGGTTTCTAGGTCAAATATTACATTTCTCATGGAGCTGACTGAGATATGTTCGGTGATTTTACAGAAGATGACGGTAAGGCTAATTGGATGACCGTTGCCAGGGTTTGTGATGAGCTGCCCCATTTGTCCTTTTTCATGATACTTGTTATAATTTATTGGGGTCAAGGAGGAGCTGAAGTATACTGGCACAAATGTACAATTACTTGCTTGCATGCCAGTCCATTGCAAGATGTACTTACATATTCGTACATACTGCATGTTTACTTGTAAATAGTACAGGATCACTAAATTACCTGCACATATTTGGAATGTGCGCGGAAATCTGACCACCTAGGAAAAAAGTATGCAGACACAGTGAGGGCATGCAGTCTCCACACAGATGGTGCATCAGATAGGAAAATGAACTACAGAACCACATACTGTGCGGCACTGAAAATGAAATGCTTACAGAATCCAAAAATGCAGGTAGAATACTAATGTTAATAAGATCCTTTTTTCTCTTTGGGCATTGCCTGATTAACACCTTCAACCAGCAACACTTGATAAAACTTCAGATATCATTGTATTTTTGTATATTTTGAGGGAAGGGGCAAAACTAAAAGCAATGAGTGGCATGTCAAAAATAAATATATTATTTACCCATTTAAAAATTTAGGATTTAATGATTCCTTGCTATAATACTTTTGCTGACTCAAATTCCTTTGTTCTCTGGTTTAATGCACAGATGGGCTGCTTTCTTCTCATAGTGTACATGTTCTCTTTATATTCATGCGCGTGTGTGTGTGTGTGTGTGTGTGTGTGTGTGTGTGTGTGTGTGTGTGTGTGTGTGTGTGTGTGTGTGTGTGTGTGTGTGTGTGTGTGTGTGTGTGTGTGTGTGTGTGTGTGTGTCTGTGCGTGCTTTGGTTGGATATGTGTTTGTATGAATATGTATGCCATCTGATGGTCTTCTCTCTGGTGATGCCTTGTACCCAGTTGTTTGCTGGGTTAGGGTCTTTCCCTCTACACCTATGAATTGGACAAGCTGGGTGTAGTAAACAGATAACATGAATGAATGGATGGATAGCTGGTTGGATGAATGAATGGTTGGTTAAAACAAATGCAACACTTGGGTCTGACATTATTTTGTGTTTGTATGTGCACTTTTTTTTCCCAAATTGCACTTTCTCTAAGAAGCAAACCAATACTCTAAGATAAAAACAGAGGTGTTCCTGGAAAGAAAAAAAAGAAGAGAATGTATTACATTTCATTTTGTAGTTTTGGTTTGATAAGCTTTACTACCTGAATTCATTTATTTTATTTTGTGCACATCAAAAGCATGTCTTTTAATTTATATTCCTTTTGACAAATAATGTTTTGAGTCTTGTAACTTACAAAAAAAGTCCGCTATTAAGTCAAGAGACTTTGAATACAAATGATATATCACATGGAATATGTGTATATATGTATTGTATTAGTGTTATCATACATAGTTTATTTAATTCCAAGTTGCCATTATTTATCTCTGAGTTCTATTCTGAACTTGTTAATGCAAATAAGCAATTCAAGCAGGTAGGAATAAAATGAAAGACCAATTGTAACAAATATACATTGTAATAAAATAAGTATTAATAAGTGCTACTTGTGAGGCACACACAGGAAGCAGAAAATCAAGATTAAGTTAATTTACTCTTTGCATAAATTTGTGAAACCAAACACCACAGCAGGCCTCAGCTAAGAAGATTTTAAGGTATGAAAAAAAGCCAAATTAAATTATTGTAAATACAACGGATTGACATGTAGCAGTAATTGAAAAATGATCCCCTTAATGTTTGTATCTAATTAAGTGCTACCATCCAAAACCCATTAGAATCTACTTTAAAACTAAGACCTAAAGTTCTATCTAGGAAAGTATTTTTCAAGGCCTTGCTCTAATTATGGTGGCTGCTATAAAGCAATTACTGGAAAATGGATACCAAAGTCTATACCAGCTGTACCAGAACTAGTGAATATAGTAACATAGATAAAACAACTGGAATTGTGATCTTTAGAAAAGGGTAGGAGCAAATTACATAGGAAAAAATGGGAACTGTGGGAAGAATACATACATGGGATTAATAAGGTTTAAAAGAATGCAGGATTTAAATGAGCTATCTAATGTTTGACTGACAATGAATGGATCAATTATAAGTGATGTATAATGTTTGCAACTAAAATTATGTCAGCATGGTCTGTGATGTAGAATGCTTGCAACTAAAATTATGTCAGCATAGTTTGTGATGTATAATGCTTGCAATTAAGATTTTGTCAATATGGTTTGTTTTCATTTAAATAAATGTATGTTTACCTATGTCATAAGCGATAATTTAATAAAGATGTTTCTTGTTAAAAAACAAAAAGACCCAAACATGTTCTTGATGGGTGAACTGAGAGACACTTTCAGAAATGCATCCAGAGATAAAATAATTAATGCTATTGAATGTTTTCTGAAGTTGTTATTTAATCATTTAATTAAGCCTGATTCTCCATGACCTCAAGGGCTTTAGCACATTGGACTAGCTGTCAACAAGTACTTCAGTAAAGCTACCTATCCATCCTAGCTTCTGATGTGCCTTCTTCATTTGCCTTTGATCTTTCCTAATGTCAGTAGCTTCTCTGTTGAAAGCTTCCTTTGCATTTTATGCCCAAGTATTTGAGTTTTAGTTTACTGTCAAGACTTCCAGTGAACAGCTTTGGTTTGTTATAACAGACCATCCAGCGAAAATACTGGGTTTATTTCTTTAAATATTGACTAATTTGATCTTCTTACAGTTTAAGGAATTCAAAATAATTGATGTTCTAGGACACAGTCTTACTTAAGTCTAAGAGTCATAACCTCATGATGTTACCTGGAAACCCATAGGTTTAACTATATGGACCTTCATTGATAAAGTGATATCTGTACTCCTTAATGTTTTATCAGGATTGATCATAGCTTTTTTATTTCTTAGAAGCAAGCATCTTTTAATTTCATAACAAAAAATAAATAAATAAGAGCAAGCAATATCAGAGGGAAAGTCAGCTACTTATGAAATTAATCTAATAAGTATATGAAGTAAGCTGATACCATCAAGTAAATGTTTCCTTTTATTCCCTCGTACAAAAGAAATAAACATACACTTTCACTCCCCACACACACTCTCTCAAGTTAAAATCAACAATCAATCAATATTATTACATATTAAAATCACATTATTTATTTATTTTGTTTTATTTACATTTGTTTACCAGGAATTCCGACTGGACACAGGTCCTTTTTCAGCGGATGCCCGGGGAGAAAAGCTCCACATCATGTACATGATAAATAGAGATACAAAGTTGCAGCAATAGTAAAAAACATTACAGGTTGTTGGCTTTAATACAATAACAAGATATTGATTATCAACAGTATTTACAAGAAAGTGTTTGATCCTATGTTTTAAAACAAAGGAGAAAGCCACTGTACTTGTGGCTTAACTAATGAAGACAACTCGTGAAAGAGAAGAGGTTGTAGCTCTGTTATAGGCAGACAGACGCCTTCAATATAGAGGCGAAATACATGAAAAATGCTATGCAGGGAGAGTGATTAGTTTTTACAAAAGGCAAATAAGAACATGACATAAAAAGGTGGAGCCTGCATCTTGCAACAGGATACACACAAGCCATTGGAGCAAAAGGAAAAGAATAGCAAATTAGGTGAGAGAAAGGAATGAATAAACATTGGTAGATTTATTAAAACTTATTTGCATGGAAGAATGTAATTGGCTTCCAAGAAATAAGAACCAGAACATCAGATTGGATTACAAGTATACCAAGAATAGCATAGAAACTCCCATTGGTTGTGGGGGATGACTCTAAGTCAGCAGCATGAATATAAATTGAAGTAGCTGCAAATGTTAAGCAGATCTGAAGAAGGTTGATAAACCGAAAGCGCTCATCTCTCTTTTTTGCGTTACAATGCTAACTTTCAAATAGTTAGGTTGTAGCTTTTATTTTGTTTTTTGTTTTAAATCATTTTAATAAAAGTTCTTTTAAAGAAGAAACAAGGAGAAGCGTCTTAACAAAGATTTTTAACAGCAGTAGCCAAGGAGAAAAGCACCATTCTTTGAAAACATATATACAGTAAATGTTGCAAGTTAAGATAGTTTCTTGTCGTTTATAATATTAGTAACAAAGTTGTCAGACAAGATTTTAAAGTATGTAAAGACAACTAGCTATTTCTGACTGTGGTTAGTAGTGGCAGTAGTATAGTTGGGTTAAGATTCTAGGTGGGGGGTAAGAGTGTTAGTCTGGATTAGAACAAGGACAAAGCCAGTGCAAATTTAAGTGGAATTTGAGCACTGTCTTGAAAAGGCTGCTGGAAGGTAGAGTAGTTATAGAGGGTGGAAGATTGTTCCAAAGTTTAGATATGGTACATGAAAATATGGCTTCTCCTGCTGAGTTTTTGGGTTTGATAACAGTGAATTGATTTTTGTTGCTTGGTTTTAGGTACCTAGTGGAGTGATAGGGTTGGAGAAGGGTTTGAAGGGAAGGGATGTTATGGGGGTGGTTAATAAGTTTATGAGCGAGGGTGAGTTGATTAAAGTGAAGGAGTTGTGGGAGTTCTAGCCAGTTTAGTTCTTTAAGTGAGATACAATGATGGCTGCGGTAGGAGTTTCCAGTGGCAAATTTAGCAATTTTGTTGTAACAAGCATCCAGCTTGTGTAGGTCGGTCTGTCTAAGGTTGGTAAGTATGGGGATGCATAGAGTAGGGCGGAGATTAGCTGGGAATTGGCTATGGATATTCTAGCCATCTTGGTTAGGAATTGGCAACTCGATATAATGCACCAAGTTTCTTGTGAACTTTTTTTATTGTGAGAGATATGTGGATGTCAAATCTAAGTTTGTTGTCTATTTCCACACCGAGTAATTTTATGTGTTCTGATGGAGAGATGATAGTACTGTCTTTGGCAAGAATGTTGAAGTGAGGGGTGTTTTGGGTGGCTTTAGAAGGTTGGAACAGAAGAAGTTTTGTCTTACTTGGGTTGAGTAGGAGCTGAGTATTGGATAGCCAGCTTTCTACAGAAGAGAAAGATTCCCATGTGATTTGTTGTAGTTCTGGTAGAGTGGGGGCAGAGCATATAAGAGAAGAGTTATCTGCGTACTGTATAAGAGATGCTTGTGTGGTGGCAATATGTAGGTTTGTTAGTGAAAAGTGAGAATAGCAGAGGGCCAAGGACAGACCCTTGGAGAACTCCAAGAGTAACTGGGAGGTGAGGTGATAGGTTATTGTCCCAGATTACTAATTGCTGGTGTCCATGTAGATAGCTGTGGAACCAGTTGCAGGCTGATTGTGAGAAGGATAGGTTGGGGAGAGTAGAGAGTAGTAGCTCATGAGATACCATGTCAAAGGCCTTTGAGAGATCTAGAAATATGGCAGTAGAGAAGAAGCCATTGTTTTTGTGATGAATTGTAGTGTTGGTGAAGGAGTGCAGAGCAGAGGTAGTGCTGTGATATGGCCTGAAACCATGTTGGGTTTTGGAGAGGAGATTATTAGCTAGGACCTGGGTATTGATAGATTTTTCTAGTATCTTGGAGAGAGGGGAGAGGATAGCAATGGGGTGGTAATTGGAGAGGTCAGTGGGGGGGGTGCGTTTGTGGAGGGGATTGATGTGGGATATTTTCCATATCAAGGGAACATAGCCTTCTATTAAGGAACGGTTGGTTAGAATTGAAATTGGTAGGCTAGTGTATCAGCTGCAGTTTTCAAGTATTCAGAGGGGAGGTTGTCAGCTGTGAGTTTGGTGGGTTTAAGTGTTGACAGTAGTCTTTTTATGTTGGAGGTAAATACTAAGGTGAAGAAGAAAAGAGGAGTGGGGGTTAGGTTTAGGAGTTAGGGGGGCTGCTGTAGGGAAGTGTTGTTTGTTTAGAGATGTTACAGTTTAAGTGAAGTGTTTGTTGAAGGATTCAGCAATACTGCTGGAGGAGGATGGAATGGACAGCTGGGGGGGTATCAACCTTCCCTGAGTGGAGTATAGTGTTAATAGTGGACCAGAATTGCTTAGGGTTGTGATTGGCAGAGTCTAGAGTGGATTTATAGTAGAAGGATTTGTCTAATTTTATTTGCTTTTTGGCTTTATTGCACAGTTCAAGGAATGATTGCCTATCTGAGTTATTTTTTGTTAGTCGCCAGTGCTCTCAGGCCTTATCTCTGGATTTCATTAGGGTTCTGGTGGTCTTTTGTAACCACGGGGCACACTTGGATCTGACTTTGGCATTTCTTACAGGAGCATGAGTGTTTAGGATGGAGAGGAAGGTACTGTTGAAGAAGTGGACAGCCTCATCTAGGTTGAATTGTTTTAGTGGTGACCAGTTAATATTTTGCAGGGAGGGGATGAAGGAGTTGGGGTTGAAGTTGGGCTTGTTCCATATTTGCCTGTAGATAATGGGTTGAGACTGTTTGTGTGGTGCCGAATTAGGAAACTGGGGGAGTGGTCACTAAGACTGTCCAGAAAGCAGCCTGCTAGGTAAGAGTGAGGGGCTTTGTTGACTAGGATCCAGTCAAGTAAGGTATAATTGTTAGGGTTTTTGTTGATTCGGGTAGGGGATTGGATGAGTTGAGTAAACCCATGGAGATTAAGGTGAATGGTTGAAGGTTGTTATTACAGGATAGCCAGTTGATGTTAAAGACGCCGAGAATGATGGTTTCCTGGGGTAGAGATAGAGTAGCCCAGCTCAAGAGATTTTTCTAGGGGTGTAATATTTTGGTCTGGTGGGAAATAGCATCCTATGATATTGATTGTTTTGTTTGGGTTTAGTTTGAGATTGGCATAAAGTATTTCTTCATTGTTGTGGTGAGGGGCAGATGTGTTCAGGAGTTGAATATTGAGGTGGTGTTTAAATATCAATGCTACACCACCTCCTTTTTTGGACAATGTGTCTATGTGAAGGATGTTGTATTCAGATGGAAATATTTCCTCACTTCTGATGTGAGGTTTGAGCCAGGTTTCAATTAGGAAGAGAATATCTGGGGAATATATGCTTATGCTGGCATGTAGTTCTTGGATTTTATTGCATTTGGTTATGATGTTTAGGGACATTATAAGTAGGTCTGCTGTTTTTTTGTTGGCTAGGAGTTGATTTGTTGGGGGGGTTTGCTTGGACTAGGGTTTGTGGTTGGGTTGGATTTTTGAGGTCAAGGGTTTGTATGGATGTCTCCAGTGAGGGCTAGTTTATAGAGGGTGTCTAGGATATGTTTTATATACATAGTAAATTGCGTATGGTATCTTAGGGATATTTTATTTTTGAGTATGTTAGGTGTTTGGTAATGGAGTGTATGTATAGGGAGGATGTTTTTGGTGGCAGGGGTTGTGTAGTTATAGTGTAAATGTTTGTTGAAGGGTTTTCAGAGACTACAGTGGATGTTGTTGGGGCATGTGATTGTGGAGCATTGGTAGGATGTAATGTGAGCTAGAACTACGCAGGTTAGGATTGTTATTATATTAGGAAGTAGCATGATTGTGTTGGATGTAGGGGGAGGGAGTGTAGTGGTGTAGCCTAAATGGTGGTAATTAGGGGTGTGGTTAAGGCTAAGAATAAATGTAGTAGTACTGGGGGCAGGTGGAAATAGGGGGCAGGGAGGGGAGTGAAGTAAGCATAGCAAACGGAGGGGGCTAAAACCCCACAAGCTAAAGATTGCAGGGTAAGTGTTTAAATAGCCAAATTGTTAGGAGTTATTAGAATCTAGTAGGGAAAAACAATCTATAGACCTGATTTCAGTTATGTCCTTTCTGGGTAGATACCTACTTTGAAGCAGACAAAAATGGCACCTTTTTGCCTTTATTTTACAAGTGGGCAATTCCAGTGTATCTACTGGATTACCTTTTTTCACCTAGAGCTTTATGTTGGTTTACTGATAACTTAAAATAAAGCATTTAACTGGGGAATGTATTTACAGCTGATGGGGGTGGAGAGCAGCTGGTGTCCCTAGCCGTGGGTAGAGCCAGTTAGTTCTGCTTTAGACCAGGTACTTTCTATAGTAGCAGGCTAAGAGGAAAACTTAGCTAGACACCTACAGTAATTTATTTTCTTTTTAAAGCCTTTGAGCCCTTGTGGCAGGTTTCTTCACTGCAGATGCGGTCAATGACCAAGGATTCAGCAAGTGAGAGAGAATCCGTTCGCAGGGACAGTGGTCACTAAATGAAAAGATGGAGACAAAAAAAATTATTATGAAAGGGGAATGAGAGAGAAGTGCTGTAAAAAGTAACTGAAATAATAAATTATCACCCAGGCAGGAAGGGTATATTGGGTTTAAGAGTAGCAGCACGTTATAATATTTACACAAGTGCAAAGTGTTTAGTAAAAAAAGCTCAGGCAACTGTTATGCATTCACTTATGAAGCCCTTGACATAAAAAAAAAAAACCTTAGTGTTATGCACTGGATAATTTAGGTAGCCCATCAATTTAAAGAGACAGTTCTATCACGGATATAGCAGTAGTAAACTATCACAGCAATTGTATATAACAGTATTTAAATATCACAAAACAGACATTTACATATCTACATTGCTATAATATTTCTCATGGTACAGCAGTTAAAACAACTAAGGATCGCTCTGACTTGGCAGCAAAATAGGACTTTTAGCCATAATATGTTGTTGTTGTTGTGTCTTTCGGCTTTTCCCGGTTAGGGGTCGCCACAACGGAACTCCGGTCCGCTAATGATTGGCAGTAGATTTTTACATGCCGAGTTGCCATCCCTGACGCACAACCTTCAATGAAGGTATGCCCATTCACGCACATCTCCACACAGAAGACACTTTAGCTGAGAATCAAACAGGACAATGTCTTACTGTGAGGCGACAATGCTACCGCAGCATCACCATTGCAGTTTACTTTTAGCCGTAATATGGCGTTCTGTATTTACCTTATGCTTCCCTTCAAACTGAATCACAGAACACTGTCAGATTGCTTAGTGTCTATTTTAACTAACAAGTATGTACTAAACAAAAGTGATGAGGAGTAACAACCCAGTTTTATACTATAGCATCTGTAAGTTCTAGCAGCACAAAGCACACTAAGCACCAAGTCAGACTGGAAAATGATACTTTGTAACACTTTGTCTACAACTTGTATAAACAGGAGACCAGTTCTGCAACAGTAGCAATGCTGACAGTAATAAAGCAATAGAACAATTGAGTTTGTAGAGACCTTAGACGGAATATAAAAAGTAAAGCTCAAACACTTACAATGAGATACACCACAAGCTGAAGGGAATGGACAGCTGCTGTGAGTAAGTCAAGATGACTCCAGGGGTTTAAAAAACACTTTGCTGAGACAATATTGTAGGAGGGGGAGTGGGAGTGGTCACAGGTAATGTGAAGTAGTTATTTCTTGTAGAACATCACACTCAGGAGAAATTGAGCAGCAAAAGCTGCAAAAAACAACTAATTCGCAGGGACAGTGGTCAAGTAACTTATTTTCTTTTTAAAGCCCTTGAGTCCTTGTGGCTGGTTTCTTCACTGCAGATGCAGTCAATGGCCAAGGATTCAGCAAGTGGGGGACTGAGAGAGAACCCATTTGCAGGGACAGTGGCCAAGTAACTTATTTTCTTTTTAAACCCTTGAGTCCTTGTGGCTGGTTTCTTCACTTCAGATGCGGTCAATGGCTAAGGATTCAGCAAGTGGGGAACATGACTAATACATTATCACAATACAAGGCCAAGTAATGTTTAAGTGCTCTTTTTTAAGTTCCACATTAATACTTAACATTTACTTTAACCTCCTCAGTCCAGTTGCATATAGTTTTATTTTATTTTGAAATGTTTAGACAAATTAGAGCATTAATCCCATTGGACCTATTTTAGTCCCAATATTTATATTACGCAATTGAGGTATCATAAAAGTAAATGATGATTCACATGACATCTCTTAACATGTTTGGCGAAAACATTCTTAACACCCAGTTTATTAAAGTTGTAAATGTGCTATACATTCTTTTAACATCCTATTAGATTTACCTATATAAAATACTAACCTTCAGAAAACAGAGACAACTGTATTACATTCTTTAAATTACAATCTGCATAAAAAATGAAAGCCATATTTAAAACGAGTCACAGGAAGCAAGAAACAGTTATTTGAGTATTTATGTATATTTTATTTATTTTATTTGCAGTTTGTTTACTGGGAAAGTCTAGTGGCCAAAATGATCCCATTTTCAGTGGAGGCCCAGGGAGAAAAGCGCCTTATACAGTTTTACAATAGAAAAGTCAACAAATGCACAATTAATGCACAGTTTGAAAAATAATAGAAACACAAGAGGCAAAACAAATTGTAAACAAGAACATCAGTGGAATGTGCATTCTAAGGCAATATAAAAATAACAAAGTTACATAGAAATAGTATAAAACATTTGAGGACCGTGCCTTAACCGATGTAGCTGTGCATATCTTTACAATAAAAGCAGGCATACGTTTTGAAAGTGCATTTCCTACTCCTTCTAGAAATCCTAGATACTAGCTGATAGCATAGCCTTGTTTGATGACAAGGCTTATTCTTAAAAGCAAACCTCGGCTGCATGCCTGCTATTTTGCCTGTTTTACTGGGAACTGTCAAGATGTTCTACTTTATTTTAATAATATCTGGAATGTCACATAGGATATCTTGAAATATTGTCACTGTGATGTACTATTAACACATAACTGGTCAATCATTTCATCCCCAACTGGTCAATCACTTGATCCAGTTAACGATCATTCTACCCTTCATCTATAAATTTTTCTTCATTTTTTCAAAGGCACCCAGAAATTTCATTTCACTAGTTAAATGTGAGTATCTCATAAGCTGTCCCTTCATAACTTTATTACAAACATATTTCGGGTGCACTAATTCTGTCTAAATATGCTCTCATTTTGCATTGTTTATTGTGCCTTTCTGTTGCCATTTCACCATTCTCATTATGATAAATATTTGCATTTAAAAATATACAGTGATTTTTTAATAATTTGCTGTAAAATATAAAACAAAAAACAAAAATCAGTGGTGGTTTCAATATATTATAAAACACTTTACTAAGTCTTCATTACTGCACCTTATCATAAAAATATCATTCACAAACCTAGAGTAGAAAACTAATATTATTAATTTATTAATTCCACAAAACATATATGGCTTCTCCCATTCCAAAAGTGATATATTAGCATAACTATTTGCGCAAGGTGTGCCTCTGACCACCCTCAATATTTGTAAATCTAATTAAGGGCAGTTTTAATAGTCTGGTGCCTCACAAGTGCATAGCATGCATCTCCAGACAGTGGCACTATGTGGTTATGCAAATATGGTCAGCATAATGTTGTTGCATTGAATATGAAAATGTGAAGCAATTTGTATAATCAAAGCATTTTTTTTCTAAATGTGTAAATTTTGTAGAGTTCATCTTATCATACGTGTAAACTATTTCATAGTATTGTAAATTGTATGAGTGCAGTCACTCTTAAAGCAAAGTTGAAAACTGATGAGCAGTTAAAACTTTTTTTTTTTTTTTAAAGTAAAGAGGTAAGAAGAGTTTCATATAGGAATATCCTTTTGTGGATACCCTGATGGTTTAATTAAAGAACAGACAGGGGTAATAGGAAAATTTGAAAAATAGTAAACAAAGAGGGAACAACAAAAGGGAAACATCAATAGGATTTCAGCTGGAGGAGGTGGGAGAGGATGGGCACTATATTTTTGTCATGGGAAGACCCCCCCACTTTTAAAAAGTTTTTTTTTTAAAGGGTAGTGTGGGTGTGACATAGCGAAGAAGGTGTAGGAGAAATGGTAAGGGGAGAAAGGCTAAGGAATCTGTAGCTGTGTACCCAGGCACAGAGCTTCAAACACATCCACTACCAGATGGTGTTGCAGTGAAGGTCCCCAGTACTGAGGATGTAGGAGCCTATACTGACACTGTAGTCAGCATCGACTGGGTAAGCATGTGTTCTACATACTGAAGAGAAGCTTCAGCTGGTGTAATTTTCCTGTCCACTACCTCTTCCAGTGCATCCTCAACCAAACTCCGAAGCCCTGGTCAGTGAGGCTTACCAGGCTGCCACAAGCACAAGTGCCTACAGGACTGGTGCCTCCACTCTGACCCTGTGAGGATGGCCTCATATAGGCAGAGGCTGGTCTCTTCCTAGTTTGGAAGGTGCATGCCTAGTCTACTTCTGAGAGATTTCAACCCGTGCAAAAGAAAAATGAAATGGGTGAGAAGCAAAACAACAAAGTAAAAATAAATGTACAAGCAAAATAATAAATAAAAAATAAAAAAGGGGTAGGGAGAGACAAAACAGGAAAAAGCACAATAAATCCACACAATACTCTTGTAATGCAATTTATCAAGACAATAAACCAGTGAAGAAAGCTATCTTTACTGAAATACAGTTGTGTATGGGAGGTGCTTATGTGAACAAATGATTAAGTTCAGCAATTATATTTACTTATACAGCTCTCACACAGCCTGTCTTCTCCTAATAATTCAAAAACATCTTCTAACCTTTTCAGTGCAATGCTGCACAATTCTTTACACCTGTATCTGCAAGTTTTAATTTATAACTGTATTTACATGCAGTCAGAATTACTGATAGTTGAACATTACTAATACATTTACAGAGTTACTTGGATAAATAATTTCATATTCTTCACTGACATTTTTATTTATTACTGTAACCTCTTTATAGGTAACAGCAGTATTTTCTCTCTGATATGAGCAAATCGATGTCTGTTTACATGAAATGATATTTTTTCTTAATGCATTTTCAGAAAGTCAAAATATCTGACTGCTGAAGTATATGTACTAGTACAATATTTTTACTACCCCCTGTTGTATTCTCTGTGTGCGTATATGTGTGTGTGTGTGTGTGTGTGTGTGTGTGTGTGTGTGTGTGTGTGTGTGTGTGTGTGTGTGTGTGTGTGTGTGTGTGTGTGTGTGTATCTATAGATATAGATATAGTCAGCTATAGATGTTAAAATTGTACTTACTGTAGAACTCTGGCCTTCTCACCTGAGCATGATCAACCCACTCAACCATTTTGTCAGCACTATGCTTTTGCATGTCATCATATCTGTGACATCACTGCTGACTGGCGTGGATTGTACCTGTCGGGGTTTACATGTGGTCATCCAACTCCTGCCAGATATAGGTTCATAGGTTCATAGGTTCATAGGTTCATACTAGGCTATCTGCCCAAGGGCATTTATAATAAAAACTATGCCTATCATTTAGTAATCCCTGGGGTATATCTGCAATCTCCCATCCATTGGTCAAGATTCCTCTTGAACAAGACCAGAGGTGCTCTGTTGTGGTTCTGAGGATCTAGATTTTTGAGGTTTAGCATATTCATCAAATCTTATGAGACTGAATAGAGCTGGAGTTCTTTCAGTCGGGCAGCATAAGACATATTTTGAGACCCTTTATCCTTTGTGGGTGATATAGAAGGTTTTCCTAACTACTTTAGCAACATGAGTCAAAACGAAAGGCTACTGTCAACCTGGGTCCCCAGATCTCTGATGACTTTTTCTGTGCTCAGTGGATTGCCAGTTATCCATTTCTGTGAGGCCCTTCTGGAGGATATCTGTGTCAGATGTGTGACCCAGGACTGAGCCCTGTGGGTCTGACATGGCTCCAGCAACTCTGACCCTGTGGGTTCCATCTTGTGATGTATGGGTTTACATTCAAGCTGATGAGTTTGGTAGGCTGTATGGACTGCCTTTCCCTCATCAATGGCCTTGGTGACTGTCGAGGCAGGATCTGCCTTTGACAAAGCCAAACTGAGTTGGATCCAAAGTCTGCAAGTTCCCTATGTCTTTATTTATGAGTTCCATTATGATCCTCTCCATGGCTTTGCAGATAAGGCATATCAATTTTTTTTTCAGAGTACTGGTATGTGTTCACCTGGATCTTCTCCAGGTGTGAGCCATGCAGACAGTAGAGCATGATTAAGGTCTTTTTCTCAGACCAGCCAGGAGTGCCTGTGCCTTGTGCCTTTACAGATGCTGTCATCATTCGAAGAGCCAAAACCATAATGATCGTTAGACCAGGTGCTGATAACATTGACAGCTTTGGTGTCACCATAAAGGCATTGTCAAACCCTGTTTTTTTCTTAAAGAGAAACACCAGAGCATACAATTGATAATGGATTATTTCTAATTCTACTTAAATCAGTTAGGTGTTGCCAGTAATATTTCTTCATAAAATTTAGTTTTTTTTATGTTTGACTTTAGCAACATTTGGTTTCATGCTTTAAAGTGGGACATTTTATTTTCATTTTTTTATTTTATTAATAATTAGATAAGAAAGAAATGTGAATACCAATGCGCAGAAGTATTTCTAGGACTTTAGTATATATATTACTTGTTAGGGTGTGACATACAGCCCTGGATGGCCAGGAATTAACTTTCACACTCATTGCAACCTGACATTCAGATGACTCTGTTTTGAATTTAACCAGTACATATCTCTATATTAGCTAATTGTAGCCAAGCTGCATGTGTCCATGAAGAGGTTGGTATTGCTGTAGAGTTCTGCAGAGTTCATAAACATCCACAGTGCATCCATACCTTATCAGACTCGTTCATGTAGTGTGTCATCCACAATCAGTGAAAATCTGGAATACGTTGATGCACTTTGTAATAAAGTTGTGTTATAATATGATTCATAGACTTGCATATAGATTAACATAATTTGTCCCGGTCCCCTTCAAGAAACACATCACACTGAATGACATTTGACGACCTTTACTGAATTTCAATAAACACAATTTTTAACCAATATTCATTAATTTCAACCAAAACATGATACACGTGAAATACCATCCATGTAACATTATCATAGGACAGGACGGCGGAAACCTGCTCATCCTGGTCAGTAAGCAGCATCCATACCTCCACTCACTTACTTATCAAGCAGCGTAACCACTCAGTTCCATTACCATTTATTGCATTATACCTTCAACCAAATAAGCAGCTTCCTCTGCTTGCTTATGTACTTATCAAGCAGCGTAACCACTCAGTTCCATTACCATTTATTGCATTATACCTTCAACCAAATATGCAGCTTCCTCTGCTTGCTTATGTACTTATCAAGCAGCATAACTGCTCAGTTCCATTACCATTTATTGCATTATACCTTCAACCAAATAAGCAGCTTCCTCTGCTTGCTTATGTACTTATCAAGCAGCGTAACTGCTCACTTTCCTTTCCCAACTTATTGAGTTGACCATCCAGCATCAGAGAGAGAACAGAAGGGGGCAAGCCTGCCCCTCTTCTCCACCCACCAGCCTGACCAGGCTGTTAACCCTCCCTTTGACAAACTTCCAGCAATCTAACCACCATTAAGGCATCCGGCCAAAGATCATTTGGTGTACCCCGTCTCCACTAACCATGCTGGAAAAGAGTCATCATCTCTTAAAACCCTGTCACCTAACAAAACAGTTACCTAAACCACTGAAAACAAAACACTGACACTTCTCCTGTGCTGAGATAACCTGACCTACCCTCTCCACATGAGCTAAATAACCTTACCTGATGACCAGTGGCAGGTCCGCAATGACTTCAAGGGCATTATGAAAGCCACACAGAGTCAACTACATGCCATCATGCCACATTGCGACCCCATTTACCACACAATCGAGTAGTAACCAAATGAGCTCTCCTTAATGTCAGAGCATTAACAATTCTAATGACTCCCTGATCATTACCCTTCAACTGGACAACCAACACTAAACCCATGGCCATATGAAGCCACACAGAGGCACGAACAAACCATGATGCCACATTCCAGCCCCGTTTCACTGCTTAAGATAACCAAAAGAAATATCATTAAAATCCTGTTGTCTATCAATCCTACCATCACATACAACACACTTATGAGCAATAAAACAGCTCATCAACCATCATGGCATTCTATCAACTCATCAGCACGAGCCATACCATTTCCTTCTTAAACAAAAGGCAATGAATCCTAATCCCCAACCACTCCAAATACACCGACTATGCCCACTTAATATGCAACCCTTATATACAACCTGACAGTTACCCTTCCTTTTATCTAACCAGCCAACAGTCCAACTCCCCCCAGCTGGTCCCCACATGTCTCCTTTGTGAAACAATAAAATTCTCCATAACTTCCCATTCATCTGCCAAAGCCTAACCAAGTTAATTTCCCAATAATCACCTGCCAAATGCACCCCAAACACTAAACCAATTTCCCCACCTATCCCCCACAACACCTACATACCTAAAGTGCTCCATCAAACCCTACATACTCTAAGTCGTACATACTGAACCATCTTCCATCCTTCCAGAGTGCAAGTCACAACTTAATAAGTAACTGTAAATTCAGCCTAGAGTGTCCTCCCATGTCAGTCTAAAAATAGATTAGGTGCTCCATATGAAACAAATTGAACTCGATATCACCAGACCACCACATATCTGAACAGAACTCCAAATAATCGGAATCCCCAGTTGTCCCTCTATCCGCTCATCCAAACAAACCCCCCAAATTATGCCCCCCAAACTCAACACCTGCTATAAAGTGTAAACAAATTCAAAACCCCATGACCAATCCTAGCCACCTACCCCAACAGCCATTCCAGAGAAATGCCAGAGAAAACCCACTGATAAACTATAATACCAATGCAAATCCCACGAGCAATCCAATACACCTACCAGGAGCTCACCCTCCTTAATCCACCACTTAGCCTTAAATTCCCCTTTAAAGCTTCCCTATTAATGCGTCACCTCTGCATCCAACAGCAAATGCTAATTTGCCCCAAACACTCTCCTGCAATTCTCCCACAAACCCTACTCATCCTTACGTCACCCCTGAAACATACAACTAACCTACCCCTTCCCATACCGCTGTAGCTGCACAAACACTACCTTCCTTGCAAGAAGTGGATAGTCCTACTGTTTGACACCAACATTCATTTGAGTCAATAAATAAAATCAAAGTCTTTTACCTCGCCGTATATTGCCCATATAACCAATTCAGGCTGCTGCAGTCTCAATGACCAAATGTCCCTTCCAGACACAATGCAAACACACCAACGAGTTAATAAAATTACATCAAAACCGGTTGCCTCGATTCCCTGCAGCTGCAGCAATTGAAAGCCTCTTGGTAGCAACTTTAAACACCTAAGAAGAGCGCTTCCTTCAGACTACCAGCTGATAGTACCTCTGTGCCAATCATGCCTGACTGCCTTACGTAGCATTCCAACATGTAAAACACCCTACATAACACCACCATCTGCAAAGAAAGAGCAAAATGTAAATCATCTGAAATACAAACACATTTGAAGACAACTTGCCCCTCCAAAGCCTTCCGTAGACCCCAGAGCATACCCCAACACATGTAACAATAATTCCACCCCTTAATGGACAACCCCAACTCCCTTTAAACACCAACAATCCTGCTTCGCCCTACCTGTAAGTCAATTTTAGTTACCTTTCACCACACCTTGCACCAAGTCTGACATGTCCAATGAGTACTGACTAAAGTAGGATTAGCAACCATCACCTCTCATGAGCGCTTCCTGCAATCCACCAACTGATGGTCCTCTGCACATCTGTAAATAAAAGACAAATTATGTACTCACCAATTCTCTTGCATGCCAAAATTCACTGCATACCTGACCAAGTTGTGCTGCCAAAAGCACTCTGCCATATCCCCCAAGAAATCCTTCTGCTTACAATAAAGGGACATACTACAATAACGGTGTTATCCCACCCTGCAGTGACTGGACCACTACTTATATGACCTAACAAAATGAAGAATGCAAATGAAACAACAAACATATATTCTACTTAACCCTACCTGTAGGGGATAATTGAAGCAACAACATACTCCCAGTGTTAGTAATTCCCTACAACTATGCAGCCAAATCTGAACATTCTGTAAAATGTGTACAGTGGGAACTTTACTTCAGAGCAAAATGTACATTGCCCATTAACCAAGCACCCTCTTTAAGAGGATCCTGGACAGCTGATAGGAAACTATACCCCTGGGATCCCACCTATGTCCCTACTGGGCAGGGGAAGCAGGAGCTGACTTTAAGGGAACATGGGCAAAATTAAATGCCTCCTGGCCAAAAGCCTAGTATCATCCTATAAACCAGCACCAATACCTAAAAACACCTTCCCAAACCCCCACTGCTTTGCCAGTGTCTTCTGCACACAGAGAAATAAGTGTCATACCCAATCCTCCCGGCACCCCCAATGCTACTAGCACTGTGAGATATGTGCGTAGCATCCTGCACTAGCCTCATCCCCGAAGGGTGCACACTGATCATGAGCACCAGCCCTACGCAGCCCGCAAAACACCAGAAACAAACCACCAACACAAGTAGAGTGTAGTGTTAACATTTTTTTTTTTTTGAATCTGTACAACCGAAAGCCACTAGGCCATGCTACAGCCATCACTCTCCTGGGCATATCATAGCCCTAAAAGGCTTCTGAGCCAAACCAATAAGGGGGCACAAAGTTCAAAAATAGGGTCTAACTATAAATATTGCTTTCATAAAGTTAACAGATTACTAGAATAACCAGATTTGCCTTAACATGCATTGTTATGAAAGATATGAAGTCTGAAACAAAAACGTATGCACTAAATTCAGGTTGTGTCTATCTTTGTGTCCTTTGTTATTGCTTATCTACCTAATTTGATTTGTAAAATCTGTACCATTGAGAGATATGCTCCCAACTCACCACTGCCACTGCTCATCACGCATGCGCAGCAACCAACCCCCACTGGCTACATGTCCCAGCCCACAAAAACCTGCACTGCACCCACCAGGAACAACCCAATGGCGCCACCCTGCCATTGCCATTCTAACACCACCGTTTACCACCAAGGATAACAAAAAAGCCAAACAAGAAATTCCACACACCACTAGAAGGTGACCAACATGGAGACCCATCCTGCCGCCGATCAACACAGCAACCTGCACTGCACAGAAACCATGGCCTCCTCAATTCTGACAGGTAGCATTACAGGCGAATCTCAGTCCAGCAACCAACACACTGACAGCCAGCAATTCAAGAAAACTTATACTTACTTCCTTAGTACATCTGATGAAGAAATCATTAGAACTCCACCCCCACAAACACACCATCACCTCCATCTCACTGATACTCAACAGCAGCAACAGTTATTGTTCCTTTAAATGCAACTGTCTCTCTCTCTCTCTCTCTCTCTCTGTCTCTTTTTTTGCATAACAGTTCACCCACTTCCTATATGCTGCTAACTAAATATTTAGTCTAGAAGTGGTGCATGTCTTTACTAGAGCATCCAGTATTATGTTCTTTAAGTTGCTCTATACATAAAGGATAACATGTGCTCACCATTTTATAACATCATGGCTATAGCAGACATTCCTTATTCGATCCCAGAATAATGCAGTACCGAGATCCGGTGTTTAGGTATATAAAGTTACACTCTGGTGTATTGTATAATGTAATATTATTGCATTTAATGAAGCTGACCAAAATGTGATGCCAGTTCCAGACATATTACTAAACTCCACACACTCTCCTTTGGCTGATGCTTAGCACCACACAACACATGCACTGTAGCTGCTATTACTCCATTTTACTTGAAGCCTGCGAAAGTGTCAGCTAAAAAGAAAATGCCTCAACTTGTACTAGGGCTCTTTCAAAGTCAACTAACAAAATGCAATACTTCTGGATAGCACAAACAGGTGATGGAATTGCATTGCCAGTATAAGACTTTTTCTTATCCCTTCACCGGAAAAGCCTCACACTGACAACACATACACACATCACCCCCCCTACCAGTCATACCAAACCCATGAAAGCAGTCAATCAGCGACTCACCACCTGAGCAACAACCACCAACCACATAACGCTACTGGTGAGCAGGACTCCCCCTAAGCTACCTCAAATTATTTTTCAATGTTTAGTACTTATTTATACAGTTATTACTGAACTCTCAAAGCAAAGTGGATGATCTTAAGAGCTGCATTTTCCATGGCCGCAGCTATTGGGTCCTCCATTAGCTGTCAAAGACATCGACTTTGGTTACAAACATACAAAAATATATACCATTCCACTACAATATTTACGTAACACAACAGTAGACCACATCCATTTATTACGTGCTAATAAAATTATCTTCTATATCTAAGCAGGCCTCTCTATACAATTCCTAGTTACATTACCCAACATAACCATAAGACTAGCTAATACAACATGTAAAAACTCCTCTGCACTTCTAATTATTACTGAACAGATAAGTTTGAAAACAGCACTGCTTAAAAAAAAAAAAAAATATATATATATATATATATATATATATATATATATATATTCCTACGCCATTCACCTCCTCCTCACCACACACATGCAGGGGCATGCAGGAACACAACATCTCTCAGCCCGCAAAAACTGCCCACAGCCTATCTACAAACACACAACACCAAGAAATGGCACACAATCCAATCACCACCAACGACCACCCTGCCAGGAAAGAGGCCAGACATCAAAGATCACGCTGCAAAAAAAAAAAAAAAGAAAATACAGTTTTACAATAACACAAATGAAATTGTTCTGTGGTTGTTATACTATAAAGCACAAAAGCACATCATACTATAACAACCGAAGGGGACAGACACCTCGGAATTGGTGAGAACAGCTCCTTCCCCCTGCATTAAAAGAGACGATGGCGATACCAGGAGAACAAAGCCCCACCAAGCCTCTAAACCAACGAATCGCTCCAGACTGTGTCTGTCTATCTGTATGTACCATACATATATGTGTGTGTGTGTGTATCTATATATATATATATATATATATATATATATATATATATATATATGTATATATATATGCATACACACACACACACACACACACTTCCCCTTTGATATATATATATATATATATATATATATATATATATATATATATATATATATATATATATATATATATATTCTGTGGAATTCTGTATCATTATTATATATGTCTACTACCAAATTCCACTCCACTGCTCAAAGAACTCAATCCCCTTTAATCCTAACCAACTAGGAAAACAGAAAAAAAATAAATTAAAGTTACCCATCTCTTCCCTGCACAGAATTATTAATCCCCAGCCTACCTGAACCTTTCTAGCAACCAGATCATTTTGGACGTAAGCCTGCACTGTAGCAAGTTCATGCCAAAATCTGACTCCTACTCCAGTTACTCTTGCCTAAAATCCTTTAAGCCCCTCCCTACCCCTACCTCATTTCCTTCTAAACCTCATACATTCCTATTTAACCCTATCCTCCTAATTCCTGCTACTCTATTTGTCTAACCCCACTTGAAGATGTCCCTGGACAAATTGGTCTGTTTCAAACATCATTGCTTACTAAACATGTAAGTCAGCATGAATTTATACAACAAGGTTGAGCATATTGATTGGTGAGTAGCCAAGTTACGCAGAAAATTACTTAGGATACTAAAATCATCCAAAACTAAGAAAAACTTTATTATTAACAGTTCCTCTCATAATGTTTTAAAGGTCAGTTGAAATGCGTTTTGAAATATATTGCACTTTTTCAATGAATGACTGTTTAGTTATGGGGAATTGCTTGCAGATTGCTTGACTTCTGCTTCTGTTCATTGAAAATGTAATAACTGAGTAATGCAGCATTGTTATTGTCTATATAATTTACACCTTGTTATTGAACTTGTCAATGTTACTGTTCATAAGACAGAATTACAGATGTGTAGTGAGCCTGTTGTTTTAGTAATGTCAGTGAGAAAAAGTACCTGTATGTGGCAGACAGCACCGCATTTTTGTATCAAAAAATATTAACCTGTGGTCTTTGAAATCACAGTTGTGCTTGATTGTGTCTGTAGCTGAGTTGGTGCAGGAATAGCAGGCCAGTGGCTTACACTTTAACTACTGATATCATAGAGACAGTACCGTGACAAGTGTCTGACTGTAGCTCTTTAATTTATTTATTTATTTTCCTGTATAGAACATATGGAGGATAAGGGATCCAGGCATAGGCTATTGCTCCTACTACTATTGGAACTCTCTAGGTATCTTTCTTCCACATTGCTCTCATTTCCGCCTGCAAATCCTGATATTGGTAATGGATGATCCTATGTGATGTAGACTTCATCATTTTCTATGATACTTCTTGGTTTGTTTCCAGTGGTTTTCAGCAACTTTAATACCATAATGTTTGAACAATCCCCACTGTCACAGTCTTGCCACATTATTATGCCTTTCAGTATACAGTCGTTCTGCCATTAGTATGTTGCAACCAGCAACAAGGTGTGTAACTGTTTCCAATTCTGTTTAACAAAACCTACATTTGTCTGTTTCTCCCACATGTTCAATGGACTTTGTAAACCAATGTGTACCTAGCCTGCTATCTTAAGCCACCAATATTAACTTTTCATCTCTTGGTTTGAATTTGCCTCTCCTTAACCATTCCTGTGTTTGATCCTGATCAACATGAGGTTCTTACAGAAGTTTTTATACTTGCAACTATAGTTATACGTTTTCCACATTTCTTGCCTTCTCGTCTGGTCCTTTATCTGATATTCTTTCTTTTGTTTTTTTGGCACATTCAGTTGCTGCCTGATGTTTATGTACTTTTGGTTTGATTTCCATTCCTGCTTGACACCAATATTGTTCTACTAGATTAAGCAGAGAAGTCATCTTAGGTTTATTCTCCAATGTTTCAAAACTTTCACTACATTTGGGTCTTGTGAGGTCGGCAGATATGTGTGCAGTCCCACAATTGCAGATGTATACATATAATCAAATTCCAGGAGGCCCATCCCTCCATCAGAACAGGGAATATATAATCTTGGTACGCACTGATTTTTATAAATCATTTGGTGAACAATGATACATCCTTCTTGTTTTCCTGTCTAATCTAGCCAACATATTTTGGGGCCAGTCACTCACTCCAAAACTGTAGGTTAGTACAGGAAGAGCAAATTGGTTTATAAACTCAGTTTTGTTCCTAGATATAAATGCTGTTTTCAGGATTAATTTAAGTCTTCTAAAGTATTCCTTACTAAGTTTTATTTGTATTTGTTCATGTTTTATTGTTGATCCATCTTCTGTCCATCCATGGGGATGACTATGATACAGAAGATAGTACAACTGGAATAATTAGAGGTGGTGTGGACACTGTTCCCTCAAATCAAAGTCTGCAGCAGCATTTGCTTTCATCCATTCCTGAAGGCTGGTTAAAGTATGCACCTTTTAAATGTTTAACACTGAATGTTGGCAAACGTTGTAATTAAACATGTCACAATTCATTACTATTAGGTTAGTCTTGTACATCAACAGCTAATGAAAATGAAGGCAGACTTCATGGTAAGTGTCCCCCACCCCCTTGTAAGTTGAATGCTGTTGTACTGCTATTAATGTGTTGTAATGATTTCTATTACAGACTCAGCATCAGAAACAAACAGTTCAACTGGACCAATAAATATGAATGAAGTCAGCAGTAGAATGGGTGTCACTGCTGCTGATAATGTAGTTGTATTTAAGAGATGCCCTGACAGAAGTGGCAGGCAATCTCCTGGCGTAATAGCAGGCTCTCTCACCTCACAGCATGTCAGTAACTCTACAGAAAGTGACACTGCATCACAAAGTCAAACACAGGCTGACATTCCACTCATGCTTCTACACCAGGAGCAAACATGCACTTCTACACCAGTGTCTCCACAGGCAGAAGAGTATTTTCAGGATGACATCAGGCAGTCTGAGGCCACTTTGACCACAGTAACAACATTACAAAGAGGTGCTAGGCACAGAAATTATTCTGAGCTACCTCAGAAAACATATAAAGTACTGGCAGCACAACAGGAAATGTGCTGTGACATGGTTAGGCTCAAACCAATGCAGCAGAGCGTCAGCTAGAAATGTTTAGAGTCCAAGAGGGTATGCATGAAGATTTCAAACAGCACTTTGAATTGGCAGAGAGAAGGGATAATGCCATGGTTTCAGTGATGCGTATATGGTTGTACATCAGGCATCAGTTGCAGCTTCAGTTAATACACATGTTGGACAGTTTGCCAGATGTAGGAATCATGTGCACTACCAAGATGCTGGGCAGAGATGTTGGTGATGCACCCCTATGCATTAAACACAACCTGGCAGTTGATGGGAAGGAAGCCCTTCCTATTGTGGTACCACTAACCCTTTGGACTAGGTGGGGCCCTAATTGCAACATGGGTGCAGTCTATCATACCAAATGTTTCAGAGAAATATGCCATCCATAAAAGGAACTCATAGTTTTAGCTTGATCCTGAGGTGACACAAAGAAATAGATGTACTAATCCACATATGCCAAGACTACATCGAGGAACTCCTTCAGTATTCTCCATGCAGAAGTCTGTGAGATCCTAAGGTGTTTCCAGACCGTCTCTGGAAGGTCCCTGCAGCAAGTATATTGAGGGCTACACATACTTTTGTGTCCACAGGATTAGCAAGTCCACACATTCTTCCACTGTCCCGTGGGGGGGTCAAACACACCCACTAAGACCCTTATAATGTCCCTGGTCCACTCTAAACCTATCAAGGATTTCTTGATTATCAAAGTTATAATGAGCAATCCCGTGCTTATATTTGCACTTTCTTGGTGAGTGAGTCCCACTGGTGATAGCGGTTTTGTCCTGGCCTAGACAAGCAACTCTGACCTAGAAATAGCAAAGCTTGACACAAGAGATATCATTTTTGCCAACTGCAACTTTGGTACTTTTGATGAGTCTTTCCTTTTCATAATGCTCCTGAAATAAGCACAGGAAAGCAGGAAAAACTGACTATGAATTCCAATTGGTGTAAAATACCCTTAATTAGCATAAAAATGTTTAAATCACTTCATCTTACCATCTCATTATCTTCTCATTTGCATACCTGCATTCAGAGATACTGCAAAGTGGAGTACTGACCTCTATGAGATGGGGCTTAGCTGTGCCTGTCTGCACTCCCCCTAATGCATTTATGCTACTGACAGTGAATACTGCCCTAAAATTTATCCTTAAAATCAGTATATTGTTCTTAGGACCCAAATCCAACAATGAAAACTCTAAGTTAATTTTGGTATTGGACAACTCTGCAGTAGATTTAATATATTTGCATATGCCATCCACCCCACTGTCATTAAACTGTGAAAAGAGAACTTATATTAAATGCTACCATGTAATATTCAGTGTCCATGTTTTCTTTCTACCAATCAAATAATCTTTGAACAAAATGCTTGCTGTCAAACATGGTTGTATCTCTCTGTAATGGCATTGTACGTAAATTTCTTCACTAAAAAATAGGCAATGATTCAGTCATCTAGCCCTTAGATTAAACTATTTGTCTCAGAGGGGGTGACTTGGGTCATCTCATGATGTGGGCTTACTTCTTATACTTTCTGGAAATCTTTTAACTTCACAGCTGCAATCACCATCTGCGGATATCTTTAAGCTCAATAAACTCTGTTATTTCCTCCATTTCATTCTCATCTATTTATATAAAATTAGTAGGGCTAGGTGTCATAATCATAGCTTCATTTTTTATGTTGAACAGCAAACTAACTTTCACCTTACCTATTCTCACCATTTCAAATTCCCTACCATGTAATGTGTTCCCAACACATTTACACCCCAAATGCCTGCATATCTGAAGTTAGCATTTCTCTTAAAAATTCTAATGTCAATATCTGACTAATCAAGAACCCAGTATTCCACATGATGTATCACCACATCAATTGCATCTAAATCTTTGTTGCACTCATTTCATAGTCTAGAGCTAGGCAGTTATTCAACATTTTTGTTCGAATTATTGCCTCAATGTCTGTATGCAGATTCATCAGGAGAGAAATAAAGTGATCCAGTATCTCAATTTTTCTAAGATCTTGCCACAGTTTGATATGGTCCAGAAAGTAAAAGGCTGAATAATCAATAAAGTAGCAAAAATATTTTTGTGCAACACCCTTACTTTCTTTACCCTCTAACCAATGTTGGCGATTTGATACCAGGTGCATCTGCCCCCATTAAAGCTAGGTTGTACATTTGGCAGTTCTCAGTCACTATACTGCTGGAGTCTGTCTTGTAGGATCTTGAGCCTTACCTTGCGAGCATATGTGAAACTAATTAAACTGCTTGATAATTTGGGATCTCCTTTACAATTGCCATTTTATGAAGTGCTGGTGTGTGTGTGTGTGTGTGTGTGTGTGTGTGTGTGTGTGTGTGTGTGTGTGTGTGTGTGTGTGTGTGTGGAGCTGAACATAAACTGACCTTTTTCAATCTAATGATCATTCTTGCATTTTCTGAACATGTGGGCAAATTCTGAACAACATTGTGGCGGCATCATTTTGTACAATATTAAACTCCTCAACTGTAATTCAATCACGTTCTGTAGTCTTATTAATGAGGCTTTCTAATACTAACGCGACTTAAATAATTCTTCTACATATTCCTGCCATTATTGTTAATATTTTCTGCTATTGCAAAGTCCCTCCCATCTCTGACTTTTATAATGTCCATTTTCACATAGAAGTTTCTGGTAAAATTGCCAAGGCATATCTTATCCTTCTTATTGTATTAACCTTTCAATCTGCACTGCTCATTAATTCATGTCTATTTCCTCTTCTTGCAGTTCACTGAAACTATGCATTCACTTTGACCTATAATCACCCATTCTATCGTCTTTTGCTCTCCTGCTTTCTTCAGCCGTGTCCAAAACCTCTCTGTACAGCTGCTTTACCTTCTTAACTCTCATTCTAATTGAAACATGTTTTTTTTGTTGCAATCTCCTGAACAATATCACAAATATGTGTCCATAGTTTTCAAGGAGCTCTTTTGATTAGATCTAATCCTATAAACTGATTCATCAGCTGGCTCATGTATTCCTATGGAATAATGTTGAGCTTGGATCTAGTATATTTGCAAGCTTTTTTGTCTAGTTTGATTATAACGGTTGAAATAAAAAGCTGATAGCCTTGATTTTGCTGACTGTATATAGTCCATTCATATATGCCTGCAAAGTATTTAGTCAGTGTCATTTCAGTACTGACCTCATGGAGGTATCCATGTTAAAAGTCTTCTCATGATAGATAGGCTGTTGAAAGAGAGCTTTTACTATGACAAGTAAATTACCTTGGCAGAATTCTACTTATTTAGGTCCCACTTTATTTTGTACTCTTAGACCAAACTTGCTTGTTTTCTCAATTGTCCTTTGACTAGCAACTTTAACATTCCATTTACTTGTGAAGAAAACAATATCTTTTGACTTTTCTTATATCCAATATGAACTACAAATTGTTACAAAACTGGTTGACTTCTGATCTTTGGCTTCCATAGTGTGAATATTATTTTGAAGTACTGTAATATTGAAGGCTTGCGTTCGCACTCTGACATAAAGCATTCTGTCATTTTTTTGTGTAATCAAGCACTGATATCTGAAGGACTTTTCCAAAATTAGGATATTCAATTTCTTCCACAAGATTCTTGTCCACTGATGAACTGATTACATCTGATGTAAAATTACCAATTCCTGTCCATTTTAATTTAGAAATTTTACAAATGTCATTGTTTACTCTTGTAAGCTAATCTTTAACCACTTCAATTTTCCTTAATCTGTAATTATTATGTTTCAAGTTCCAGTGGTATGTAGTGCTTTACAGCACTGCCTCCGTTTTTTTTTTTTTTGTATCTGAGCACATCAGCAAATTTACAACATTTCAGCTTTTACACCAGTCAGCCATGCCCTCTGCTTCTCTTCAATAGTCTGCAGAGGATCCAGAGTTATCTTATCTTGTGTCTGATCTCTTTTGTCAGTAAGATTTCTTTGGGACAACTACTGAGTAGATTTCTATTTCCCTTAGCATGTTTAGTTTGATTATTCTAAAAGAACCTGGTTGTTATTGGTGACTCTGTACAGTATGACTCATAGCTTCTAGTGGGTCTGGGAGCGATCCATCAGTAGGATACCAATTCACTCTAGTTCGATAGCATATTAGAATAAACAATGAGAAAAGTAGGAGATGAAGAATGAAAACTCCAGTAGATATTGTATTCTTCCCAGAACTTAGCTGAAAAATAGTGACTTACATGACTGTATAAATGTGACAGATTAAGATCCACAATAGGGAGTGTGTTAGAAAGAGAACTTCATAGAGAGTTGTTTTAAAATAATCTTTTAATATACACAAGACTGCAAGGCCTTAAAATCTAAATGCAGCACTCCAGTAAATTTGCTTTTCATCAGTATGTGGTATGAAAAAGGGCTGGCAAGATATTACAGTCTTATGTAAAGCATTAATGGAATGGAGAGAGACACAGAGAGAGGAGAATTCTGAATAAAAAAATCCATTAATTTCTGGGTCTGTATGTGATTTTTTTTTCTGAAATTTCAAAAGCATCAGAGGACTGGCCATAGGTCAGAATGTTTAAGAACCTTTGGGAGCAGACATCATACGTTAAACTAATGTAACTCCACTTCACTTACTTAGTTTTTATGGCTGCACTGTAACTACGTACCATGCTTCAGTTTTAATTCCCAGATTATGGGTGAAATGGGGCCATCTGGGTTCATTCCACCTCCCTGCATGAGAAACATAAATAAATAACATGACCATAGTTTTCTTTTTCTGTCTTTCTAAAATTAGGTCAGTGATAAGAAAAAATACATAATGCCTAATGGCTTGGATGTAAAAAATGGTAGTGAATTTTAAAAAGGTTGTCTGAAACAAGACTTTCATTTTACCTGAGACAAAACATGTCTTAAAGTTTTGATAAGTGATGTTTTAAATGGAGATGCCAGAGTACATATTATTGTAACAGGAGGCCAGGTCTATAGTAAACTCAGAGGTACCTTGTAGAGGAGTTTCAGGGTAGATAACTATTTCAGAAAAAAAGAAGTACTATCCTTTAAGGTGAGATTATTCATACTGAGTATTAAGGTAATTTAGATTTTATTGAGGTAATAGTCATTTTGAGCAACAAAAACAGAGACAAAACAGGGCGTTTTGATATGCCATAAAGTGTATCATTCATCAAGCTACAAGAGTTAAAAACGGTTTACTATTGAAAATGCGAACGGCACTTGGGCGACAGTCAGATAGTCGAGCATTATAAGGTGGTAGTACAAGGATGTCGAGACAAAATAATCAATCTAGGAGCGGTTTTAACATGGGTAAGTAGGTGTTCAGTATTATTCCTACTACAAACATCTTCCTACCTTGACCCATGTTAAACCGTTCCTAGATTGATTATTATCTTCGACATCCGTTTTTAATTACCCGTCGATCATCCGATCTCACTGTCAATCACGCCGCATTTTCATAGTAAAACCATTAAAAACAGAGGGGTACTAAAAGGGTGACTGTCCTGAATGATCCTGATACTGATTCAAAAATAAGTGCACTGACTGCAAGCATTACGGCCACTTATTCTTACCATAGTCTCATGGCCACTTCTGAGTTACAGCAATATTTACCCTGATTTACCAAAACGGTCATCAGCACAGCTGAGCTACAGCAGCATTTATGCTGATTAACCAAAACAGTCATCAGCACAACTGAGTTACAGCAGTATTTACTCAGAGTTGCCAAATCGGTCATCAGCACAGCTGAGTTACAGCAGTATTTACCCAGAGTTACCAAATCAGTCATCAGCACAGCTGAGTTACAGCAGTATTTACCCAGAGTTACCAAATCGGTCATCAGCACAGCTGAGTTACAGCAGTATTTACCCAGAGTTACCAAATCAGTCGTCAGCAGATGCTGCCCTATTTGGCACATATTCTTTCAGTAAATAAACACTACTACCCAGAATTTAAATTGCAGTACTGATATTACAACATAGAAGCCTTTTGAGATGCAATGCTGTCACATTTAATAGCAGAATCAATATTTTTACAATTTTACTATGGCTGAATGTTCTATTGTGCTATAGTCACTAGGATGGTATTCTAAGGAAAGAGTTTCAAAGATATGGGTCCTCTAATGCTGTATATGTCTGGCATTGGTCCTATCTAAGAAGGCAATAAGATATAGGTAAGAGAGAAAATTGCTATAGTCTTTAGCGATGTGTAGCTAAGTTCTTCATACTTCTTTGTAAAGAGTCATTGTACTTTTGCAGTTAAACCATATGGTAATAGTGAGTAGATTATAGAAGATTGCGTATTATTCTGTATCTGGTCTGACAAAAATTATGTAAAGGGAAAAAGTACTTCTCTGGTCAGCTCCTGACTCATAGAGGTGCAGGTTGTCACCTCTGTATGTTTTGCAGATGATAATAGCTATACAAATGCCTACTAAAATGTTGTAATCTACAACAACTCCAAAATCTTTTACTATTTTGATAATCTTTCGATGTTGTCCATCATAAAAGTATAAAGCTGATGGGTGGGTTGCTGAATGCAAGAATGTTACTTTTTTAATATTGAAGGGAAGCTTACTTCTGCTAAACTTTTCATGTGTAATGTTAAATTCTGTTTGAAGGGATATGATCTCAGTGGATGTAAGAACAGTGCACCCAAGTTTGCAGTCAATTGTATATTTGGTAAGATAAGGCTGGAGTTAGTATGAACACTAAAAAAGATACAAAAAGGACTGGCTTAAGTACTAACTCAAGTACCTAGATCCTTGGAGGACTCAAGTGTCGTATAATTTCAAACAATTTTTCTAGCTCTATGTAAACTGCTTGAGCAAATAAATGTTTGTCTATAGGCAGCAGATGCATTATCAAAAAAGATTGTGTTCAACTGTACAGGACCTATCTGTGACAAAATATTTGGTTTGGTCATGGACAAAGAGGTCCACAATGATGTTTTCTGTTTTTATATCCCTTACCTTGAAGGATGTAGCTGTAAGGCATGGCTGACTGGTCTGTAACTATTAGGCTATGAATAAGAGCCTCTGATGTGGATTGGAATAACATTATCATACTTCTGATTATCAAGGACATAGTCAGATTTTATTGCTGCTTTTATAATGTGCATAAGGAGTTATACTGGGCTATTGTTCCTTACAATAATTACACTTACTGGCATGTCATCTAATCCTACTGAACTAATGTTTCTGACCCTACTGCAGGCTGAGTTGAGAACTGTGAATGTGATTGGAGGTTATATTATATTTTAGGAAGGAACAATAGATGCATTCTACTTTATGGCCTGAAATTTCCTGTAAATGTGTATGGAAATGCTTAAACTTGATTTATTTTCTTTGTTATGGTGAACTCTTTTTCTTTTAGTGCTCTGCATTCTTGTTTTGACCCTTCATTTTTACACGTGTTTGTAGAAGGCGAAGGCTTTATTACTATCACCTCTCTCATCATCTCTTTTTGGATGGTGTTGTGCTTAGCCTCGTTGCAATGGGATGGGTAAACTTTGAATGCTTTGTATGCTGTTTTCATTTTGTGTGGTAATTTGCTGACTTTATAACTGCACCATTTAGGTTTATTGCATAATTTCCACAATATTTGTTTCTCACATGAAGGAATTTATCAATGCATGTATTTAAATTGTTTCAGAAGTTTGTGAACAATTCACCAACTGGTTATAAGAAACCATAATATGCAGTCCAAACATAGTTGTTGCTTGAAAAATATTCAAAGATAGTATTTTTATATTTTATTTATTTGCAGTTTGTTAACTGAGAAAGTCCATTGGGCCAAAATGAGCCTGTTTACAATGGAGGCCCTGGGAGAAAAGCTCCATATACAAGTATTACAAAGCTAATATCAACAAAGGTACGATACAGTTTTCAATACTACTAAAAACACAGTAATATAGAAGACAGAATAATAACATTTGAGCAAGGTGTTGTAACAAAGCATTGCATGAAATTAAAACATAAGTACTTAGGAGTACATAAGTATAATTTGGAGTGCAGGCACTTATGCACTCAAAGTTTCATAAGGTGAGAGGGAGGAAGAATTAGAGCAAGAGAGTAGAACAATGAAAGGAGAGTAAGCTGAATAATGAGAAAGCAATAAAATGGAGAGGGAGAGGAAATGAAATAAAGGGAGTCACTAGGTTGAGTTTTGAGAAAGGAGTAAAAAGGATGGGGGAGCAGAAATGATATAGAGGGAGTCAGGTGGGGTGAGAGCATGAGCATTCCCAGTGAGAAGAGAGATGGGAATGAAGCATGGTCTTGAAGGTGGAGTGGTTTTGGATGATTCGAATGTTGTATTAAGTTTGGTTTACTGAATATAGATAATTGTGATCAGAGTAAAGGAGCAACGTTTACATTACCTCAACCCACAGGGATATTTGTCATGATTACACAACGTTTAAATTACCTCAACCCATAGGGATATTCGTCATGATTACACAACGTTTAAATTACCTCAACCCATAGGGATATTTGTCATGATTACACATACTGGATTTTCCCCATTTGACAATTTTACAGATTGTTTGAGATTGTAAAAGCTTGTGCTTACTAGGTTTTGATTCAAGTTATTGACTGAAGCATAGTTCTCACAGTCAACAGAGGGGTAAGTCAGGTTACCAAGTAAAAAAAAAAACATTTTCTGTTATGAGGACGTTTATATGGTAATCTAGAAAATGCCCAAGTTCTGGAGTGTGACTTGGAGGAAGATGTTGCAAAAGTGTAGCTTGTGATGTTTATTGTAACCGGAATGTGGAGTACTTTATGTCCATTATTTGTTTCATTACCCTAGTTTTAATGGCCTGACTTATGCAAATGGACAGAGCACAGCCTTGACAAGTAGTGCAGATTTAAGGGAAAGAGCTATAAATGGATATCTGAACTGTGGGATGAGATTAAAAAGAAAGCCTTTAGGCAGCTTAACCTTTCATTTGTGTGAGACCATTGATGTGTCATACCTTCACTTAATACTTATGCTTGCATTTTATCTTGGAATGTCCACTGATTTGACTCTCTTTAAAATAGCATGAGAGGGGAATAAAGAGTTTATTCAGTCTGTTTTGAGCAGAAGTATAGCATATCTCATGCAAAGTAGGTTTGCACTTTACACATTTCCTCCCAAGTGGAAAGGTACTTCATTCCCTTGACTGACACCATAACCTAAGCCAAAATCTGAAGCCAGTAATCCTTTCCATGGCATACAAAGTGGAGGAAGGATTTCACTAATTGCAAAGGATTTACCTGCATGGGCAAGAGCATTCACATTGTAAGTTATATCCCTCTGTAAAAATGGGAGGAAGTAGCTTCCAATTTGATTAATTCCAACAGCTTCAGTGATGTCCCTAATCTTAGGTAAAGGGAGGAAGGAAGCTGAGACTCTCCTTTTATCCAATTCCATGAGTACAGCGTCAATTTATCTAATCACAGAGTCACAATTTATGAGGATTTTTCCAAGATGATCTGTTTTATTTTTATAAATGGCTTCAACAGCCAAGTTATTAACTTGTTACTGTGGGACTGGTGTCCTGTGACTCTTTGTTTCTAGGTACAGAATTTCAATGTTCTGCTGAACCTACAATTTTTGCTGACACTGATAGTTCCAGTACAAATGCATGTATCCTGCTTTTGTTTTTTCTCTGTGTATGCACCTATCTCAAGAATGACAGAAGCATTCTTACCTCACTTAAACTTCATCTGAGTGTACTTTAAACTCACATCAGGACTTCAGAGGCAAATAAGTTGATAGACACATATTTGTAAGTAGACTGTATTCCTGGATGTGGATGGGTTGGAGCCGAGTATACAGGCTGCTGCAGCTCTGTGTCTGTGGTGTAGTCTAATTTAACTGTTTTGTGTTTCAGTATAAATTATACTTTTGCTCCTATTCCTCATTTCACAGTATCAAGCATTATCTCAATTTCTCTTTTGATCCTTTTGTTCCCCTTAGCACAATTCATTTTAAACAAACTGTCAGTATGAATGAACTATATAAACAAGCATATACAGAAATAAATAATTAAGGGTTGTTATCCCTGTACTCTCTCAATGCATACTAGTCCATATGTAGTATAGAAATGAGTATTGGAGTACAGTGAATGGCTAAGAATGACATAGGCTTGTCATTCTGATCAGGGAATGGGAGGATTCTGCAGACTGAGAGCTGATGTGTCATAATACATCTCACCTAACAAATAAGGCAGATGTCAGACCCCACCTTTAGATACCACTTTATTTTTTCTGTTCATAAATTTGAAACTGGGTAGGTTATCAAGGTAAACTTTATCATTTGTAATACACTAAACAAAAATGTATTTCAACCTGCAAAGTACAATAGTAATATAGCAGAATCTTGTTATAATGGAATCTCGGCTATAGCATTGAAGGTCCGCAGGTCCTGGCCACACACTCATATAAATCTGAAGAAAATGCATTGGATATAATAAACTTGCTTATAAGGAAATTTCACTTATACCAGACTGCTGATAGGCTTGTCTTATTTAGTTATAGCGGAATACACATACACATCATTTACATGTGTGTGCTGTTTTGTGTGAAATGGTGGAGATGTTAACTAGTTCAAAGAGGTTTTCAATAACTCTAGATTTAAAATGTGAAATTATCATTTTTATACAAAATAAAAAAAAAATACACAGGCTGATATTGTACACAAGTATTGTCCTTAGTAGGCTGACAGTTAGTGATATTTGGATTAATCATGGGAAATACAAATCGTCTGGGTAGTTTGCTGACAGTAGCAAGAAAATGCGGAAATCTACATGTGATGATATTGTAGATCATCTTTTCCTTTGGTTAAAGCAAGCACATTCAGTCAGTGCACCCGTGTCTGGTTCAATATTAAATGAGAAGGTGGCTAGTTTTGCCCATGAAGTTGGTCACTGTTAGTTTAACTGCAGTGATGGCTGGTTGCTTCAGTTTAAGAAATGCCAAGCTGTTATCTTCCACATTCTGGGAGGAGAATGGTGTCTCTACCACAAGAATTGGCCAAGGACTGGCTAGAAAATAAACTACCACAGCTGCTAGACCAATATGATGAACACAACATCTTCAATGCAGATGAAACAGCCTTGTTCTTTAAACTTCTGCTAGACTGCACAATGACATTCAAAGGAGACACTTGCCATGGTGGCAACAGAAGTAAAGAGTGTCTTACTTTATTGTTTGCTGTCAATATGAATGGATCTGAAAAGCTGCCATTGTTAACCATTGTTAAGTCTGCCAACCTATGATGTTTCAAGGATGTGAAGTCACTACCAGTGCAGTACAGAAGCAAGTGCAATGCACAGATGACTGGCAGTCTGTTGAGCAAGTGGCTGATTGGATTGGACTGAAAATTTGTGTAGGGAAAACGGCATGTACTGATGAATGTTGATAACTGTAGTGCACATGATCCAGCTGTTGCCCAACAGCTTAAAGCAGTACAACTGGAGTGGCTGCCACCCAACTGTACCAGTCAGCTTCAGTCATGTAACATGAGAATTATCCAGAACTTTAAAATTCTGTACAGAAAGTGACTTTTGGGGAAATTTATCATGGCCATTGAGAATAGTGATCTGGACAGTTTTGCAGTTGATGTAATCCAGAGTCTGTATTGGGCACATTCAGTTTAGGAGAATGAATCAACAGCTGCTACAGTCAGCGACTGTTTTAAGAAGGCAGGCTTTGTCAAGAACTTCAGACCACAGACGATCATCCAGAAACATCCATCTGTACAGCTGCCCCTGACTGTAGAAACATTTTTGAATGACTGCTAGAACTACACTTCCTGGACCAGAATACATCATCGGAAGAATTTCTTGTAGTTGATGAGCAGCTCCAAACAGAGTCTGTACTGACTGAGCAGGACTTGTAGCAGAAGTTAAGGTGAAGTCTGAAGGTGTCAATTGTACACAATGGGATGATGAATCCAGTGATGATGAGGTTCCAGTGGTACCTTCACCATCAACACGTGAAGCAAGCATGGCATTGACAATGTTGCAGGTTTACATTGAACATAACGACACTGACTCAGCCGAGTCAGATGTCCTGATCACTTGCATTGTCAAATTATATGCATACATGGCTAAACAGCAGAAAGAAATGCAGTGCAGAAGAAACTGATTACTTTGATTATCAGTAATACATTACAGTACATACTTATAATATGTTTACAAGTATGTACTGTAATACATTACAGTACATACTTGTAAACATATTATAGCTTGATAACACCTAACACATAATTTCAGTGTACAGTGGAAAAAAAGTAACAAGTGCAAGATTTTCTGTTGACTGAGTGATTATTTTGCTTATCAGTAATACATTACAGCACTCTATGTGTAAAAATATTATACCTTTTGTTGACAAATTTGGACCCTTTCCCCTGCCCACATGTCCACACTGGCCCTACCTTCCTCCCCTCTGTGCGGACATCATAAGTGGATGCCCCTATTGACATACTATGCATGCTAGGGTGCAGCATCTAAGCAAGGAGCCCTGTAGGTATATTCTCATGTATGGCAAGACCACTTTGAATATAACAGACATTGGATATAATGGACTACTTTGCCAGATCCCTTGAAGTCTGTTATAGTGGGATTTTACTGTATGACATGGAGTTATCTGAAATGCTGACCCTGTGAAACATCAACTTTGCTGCCACAAACAATTGGGGGGGGGGGGGTAATGGTTTGTCACTATATGAAATAAACTTTGCTGCCCTATAGTGGTGAATCTGAAATCTTAGAATCAGTCTTCCTAATCACGCCCTTTGTACAGTTCTGCAGTTCTGTTAAGCAAAACTCTATTTTCTTTCAGCCATACTAAGAGCAGATATACTTTATGTCAACTGTTCTCTAACACTGCTCACCAGTGCAGTCATTAACGTACAGAAATATAAGGTTATTTCCTTTGGAATGATCTTAGACTTCAAAGGACAGTCAGTTAAATCTAGAAAAAGGCTGCCATGTTATTCCAAAGTATAACATTGCTTACCACCTTTGACTTAATTCTTCTGGCTACAAGATTTGGATGGTTAGGCTTCTCATCTATAGTGCAGCCTAGAATCTTATGTTCTTAAGTTCTGGGAAGCACTTATTACTGTTATTGTGACCCCATGTGCAATCACTTCTCAGACACAAGCATAATCTCTTGTGCTTCAATCATTATTGACTGATCTCTTCCTACACTAGTGCAGGTTATTTTCCAGTCCATTAGCTCTCTTCATGGTCCTTTGTCAAACATGTTAGCAGCCATTACAGAAGGAGCACCACCTCGGCCATTGCAAGTCAAACTACATATGGAAAAAAACATCAGATGCATATGTTGATAGCTGTACCATGTTAGTCTAAGTATTCTGAGCAAACTCTCACCCACACACATGCATGTGTACACACATAGATGCATATATACATGCATGTATGCATGTACATATGCCTAAGCACATACAGTACATAGACTTGCAAAACATAAATGCACACATATCTAAGCACAAACACATATACCTAAGTGCACACAGACAAACAAATGTGCATGCACATGTACACACACACACACAATCACATATCCCCCATTCACACATTTCATTACAGTTTTTCCTAAATATGAAAGCAATAAAATTTGAGTGTGTGCACAAGGATATATGTGTGTGTGTGTGTGTGTGTGTGTGTGTGTGTGTGTGTGTGTGTGTGTGTGTGTGTGTGTGTGCGCACGCACGTGTGTGTGTGCATTTCTGTGTATATATGTTATGCTCTCAACCATTAAATAATTAAAATGCTGATAATAAACATTGTCTATTACCATTTATCTGTATGTGTACATCAGCTGCTGTACTTGTGCACTGCATTAACATTAGAACGTGTTTTGGTGTATATTAACCAAAAAAGCAGTAGAAACAAAAGCAAACAATCTCTACAAGAACTCATACTCCACTAAAAGGACCCAAGGCCCTGACTACAGAAAGGAAGTCTGTACCACAAAACAACTGAGAATCAGTTAAAACCACAGGATTTATTCACCTTAATATTCAGTTGAACAGCACTTTTAATCACAAGAAGTTCAAATTCAGTGTGCTTTTCGTCTCAAACCAACTTAAAGCAAGATTTCATCAGAAAGAATCAGAGCATTTTTAAACACATTCTTTAATATGTCAGAGCCTAGGTTCTGTTAGTGCAAGTTCCAGAAGATAATTTTGGGCGGCGCAGTGGTGCAGCGGTTAATGCTGTCACCTCACAGCAAGAGGTTCTTTGGTTCGATTCTCAGCTGGGGTGCCTTCTGTGTGGAGTTTGCATGCTCTCCCTGCATTTGCGTGGGTTTTCTCCAGGTACTCCGGTTTCCTCCCACATTCTAAAGACATGTTTCTGGAGCATTTCTCCCTGGGCCTTTGCTGAAAACAGGATCTGTGGAAGCTAGTCGGACTTTCCCGGTCAACAAATGTTAAATAAATAAATAAATAATTGCTGTAATACAATAAACATACAGCCACTTTATCAATGTTGATAGTAGTTGTTCCCTTATGTGCCTGTCAAAAATCATGATAAGAGTATCTAATTTTTGGATAATTATTGCTACATAAACATGGTAACATGTTTCAGATATGTTAATGTAAAACAGCCATGCAAACACCCATGTAAGCTATAAGCCAAGAACTGTGTTACTTAATTAAGACAGCACCATGACACGAGTGGAAAAAGCCCTGACTACGCTGTATGTGACTTGAGCTTGATTCATGGCTCTGGTGCCTGTAGAAACTGACAGGGCAGGACGAGACTTGGTGATCATTGTCCATTCAATCATCATAGGAGTAGGGAGATGGATCATTAGTTCAACACAAGAGTCACATCGAAGAGAGAGGCAGTAGATCATCTTGCACCCGGTAGAGTCCAAGCCTGCAAAGCCCATGCTATCAAACTGAAGCCACACTAAAAACTGAGAGGAACTTGGTATGTGGAAACATTCTTATTAGGAGACAGTGATAGAGGGCTCAGATGAGCTATCGAGAAGGGAGGCAGTGCTCTCACATGGAAAAGGTAGGTTACACTACAGGACTATCTGACTTTTCCTGGGAAGGGAGGACAGATGGAAATTTGTGCGCAGGAACAAATGGGCACTAAGACTATCACAGAGCCTGCGAATGAAGAAATGGACAAGTTGGTTGAAAGTGGAGGATCCACTGGATGAGATCCTGGTATGAGCAAAAAAAAAAAAAAAGAATCTAACAGCACACAAATAAGCACTATTAGCCCTTTCCAAAAAATATGTGCTAACAAACAAAAAATGCCACCAACAGTAAACATATCACTATCATAACGATTAATTTCAGGGACAACAGGAACTTATTAAATGCAGTGTTGAGGTAGTAGGCATTGCCTGTAATAAACCCATTCACCTTTAATGTAAAATGACAATTATACTTTGTGTTTACAGCCCTCTTGGTGTTCACTGGTAATTGAAAGTGGATATCCTGCATCATGGATCACTTGGGCTCTTTTACTGTCCTACAAAAAGAAAGATAGCTTCTGGGAGACCAGATTTCAAATCTGGTATCAAAATATGAAGAACAGATGTGGAAGACTGAATGGGAAGGAGACATCTCTATATTATCAGAGACACAAAAAGGATGGAAGGGTGGGGTTATGCAGCATATTCACAGCATAACCTTGGTAGATAGACTGGTGTGACAGAGGACATCCTTTGCATGGAATCCATCCACAAAGTGTTTGCTTCAAGAGGAAGATCAACTGACAATAGACAGAAGTATATCCTAGTAAAAGCTGGGAGTGTATTCAATGAAAGGAGCAAAAGCAAATGAGTTATGGAATCTGTAGATATAATACAGAGTGAGAAGTCATTTTTTCTTTATAGATAATGATTACTTGGATGATATGTTTGGCGCAAAAGGCTGAATGTGTTCCAGCAGTAACACAGTGTAGGCAACAAAGGATTAGAGTTAAGATTGTGTATCCAGCAGACTTGACGGTACTTTTCGTGGGAAACACTACAATATCTTTTGAAGCACAAGAGATGCTCTGCTTTTTCAGATAGAGAGAGAGAGAGGGAGAGAAATACCCAGAGAGAAAAGATGGTGAAGCAGCCCACCAGGTGATAGAAGTAGAAGGGTGACCATGAGATGTGTCAAGGTCAGTGAAAAAACAAATCATTGAAAGTCACCTCTCTAATTTGTCTGGGCGGGTGAATAGATGATTTATACTCCATGTGGATTTTCTGATGTGTTCAGTAATGATTGCTGAGATCTGTAACTGTAATTGCTTATCTATAATTTAGTATGTGTAACTCAACTGTTAAGGCTAAGAGGATAAAGAAGTTGTAATAACGGATTTTTTTTTCTGTCTACCAACTCAAAAGTAAGCTTTCATTATGAAAATCAAAAGACTGGTTTTAACCTAAATGGGATGACATGATCTGATTAGTCCATTCAGTTTCAGTTTATATAGCTAACAGCCAGCTCTGTATTTGGGAAGATGCATGTGGTGCCTGCTTTTGGATGCAGGAAATCAGAAAACCATTGCTAATAACAGTTAAGTTCCTTGCAAAAAAACATTGTAGGGATGCAGTCATAATACTCTGCACATGATTAACTGAAGCAGGCCAGTGTGCTGCTAACAGAAATAGTTATACGACAAACAGAAATGTTTAGGAAGCAGTAAAAAATACACGTAAATTGCTTAATAATTAGCTGCTGAATGTGTGAAATAATATTCTGTTTAAAGGTATTTGTTACTGCTTGATAAATATGGTTAATATAAATGGTCTGATTCTATATTACATTATAAGGGAAGAAGCTGATCAAGGCCCCAGTGAAGGACTTGGTCACTACTGCTGATTTTCATAATAATGCAGATAATGGTTGTCTGACTGTTGTCCAGGCTTGGGGCGCTATTTAATGTTTTGTTGCCTAGTCACTGAAAGTAACACAGATTGTAATGTATTGTATATAGTTTATTGCTTCAGACTGATTTTGGATTAGTATTGTTTTTGTTAACACTGTTAACGAGCTGATGAAATTTGTGGTTTATGGTGAGCGTTGTGGAATAGAGGGATAAAGCCCTGACCATGCCCCAGTCAACCAGATTTTGATTAGCAGTCTGGGCATCTGATGTGCTGCCAGGAAGAGATGGGTATGATCTTTATAGGTGGACATTCATCTAGGCATTCCCTATGGAAAGGAGTGGTCCATAGCGGGGAGTAGCCCTTGGATGTAACAGGTAAATGCAGGGGAGGTTGTCATACATGAAACAATCTCCAAAAGAAGCAGTCAAAAGCACAAACTCTTCTCCCAGGATGCCTAGGTTCCATGCTGGTCGCAGCATTTAAATGGAAACAGTCCATAGACTGTAGGAGAGACTGGCAGACCTGGTGATAGATGGAAGAACTGGAATAGTATGGAATAAATGAAGCAGAAGGGGAACAAAAATATGTTTATTGTTTATGCATGTTTGATAAATGTTGATTGTGTAAAATTAATTTTATATAGTGATAAGCAGAATGATGGGATGCTGTCAGGCAACATGAGTAATTAAGAGGAAAAGGTTGGGGGGTGTAATGCACTGGCTTTGGACTTGAAGGAGATGATATGCATCTGCAGAAGGTAGAAAATATATGTGTTAGGGAACATTTAAAACAGAGAAACATTGAGTAGAAAATTGAAAATACTGAAATGGAGTGTGAATAGTCTCTTCTATATAAAAAAAAAATGAGAAAAAAAAATGAGTGTCTCAATATGTTAGACCTGTTAACCCACAAGCAATTGCTTTGCAAGGACACAGATGATGCATAGTAAAAAAAAAGGTTTACATAGAGTGGTGGGGGGCAATGTCATTCTATGGTAGGGAAGAAAGCATGATATGCCATAACTGGTGGTTAGCATTTGCCATTCCTTATGGAAAACACCTTAACAGATCTTAATGGGAGATTTCTACAGATTAAATGTAGATATGGTAGACTAAAAATTACAATTTTCTCACTTTATTACCATCTTGGTTTCTCACAAGTGGTCTTTAGGGAAGCTATAATGGTTAGTCTGAAGTTCTCTGAGAGGATCTGCTGTGTTTATGGAGACCAGAATAAAGGAATGAATAGGACAGATGTGAACAAATGCCCTAGAAACAGGAGAGTGCCAAGGCTGGAAAAATATGTAGGAAATTGCTTAAAATATTTTGCACTATTAATATTAGTCAGAAGTGAGATCAACAGCTGGCAATCATGTTTATTGTGGCAGAACCCATATAGCTGTCACATTATTCATAGTCTACATCGTGTGTGAATATAGAAATTATACAGAGGATATACATACCCACCCTGTAGTGATTTTGGATCATGCTGCATTGGTTTAGTAAATCTGTCTCCCAAGTTTAGCTGAATTAACAAACACTAGAGATTCCATCGTGATTATGTGAAAACATTGTGTCCTTTGGGGAACAATACAGTAAGTTATAGAAAAAAGAAATGCAGCAATTGGGAAGGAGTGTAATGCAAATGGAACATTGGGATGATTTAAGAGAACTATATTGGAAGAGAGTAAGATATAAACAGCTGTGGCATGGCAGAAGAAAAAGGGCACTTTAAGAATATGCAGTTTAGCAATTTACAATTAAACATTCTTGAAATGTCAAAAATCAGAGGGGAGGAGATAAGAGAAAAATAAGAAAAAATGGTAACAAATCAGATAGAAACACATGATATAAAGTATGAATTTATTTTTTGTTTTTTAAAATAGCTTTATTGAAAACAATGCATGAATGACCTCTGACTATTATGAGATGGTCAAGGAATTGGAAAATCTAGGAGAAATGTTTAGAAAGCGGGGATACCCTGAAATTCTTATAGACGATAGAATAAACTATGTTAAGTAGGAATGGAGCAAAAAATATAAACCCCTATTAGGTATGGGATTAAGCAAAAACTCAGATACCTCAATAAGTATGACTACAAGAGAGGATATAACAAAGTTCAATAGGGCTTGCATTATACAGTATAGTTCCCACGCGAAGGAAATACAAACAATTTTAGGGAAAAACTGGAATATTTTGAGAACTGATGAGAACATATATGGAAAATTAGGTAAATATCCCCAATTTGTTTTTAAAACTGGTTATAATTTAAAAGGCATGTTTGATTCAAATTCCAAGAGTAGTAGAAGCAAAGGCGAAGGAGGTACTCAGAAGTGTAGACAATGTAACCAATGTTTTGTTGTGATGGAGGATAGTACTTTAATATTAGGTGATATTAACCAAACAGTCATTTGGTTTAAAAGTGGAAATTGTTGCACACAACATGTGATATATTTAGCCAAGTGAATAAAATGCCCATGTTTTAATGTGGGCAAACCAATGTATGTCTTAGGAATAGAGCATATGATCACTATTATTGTATTAGGAAGAAAGATACTAATCATGCATTGTATAGACATCTAGAAGGAAGCCCTAACTGTGATGTGTTCAAATTTGCCATTCTCGAACAGGTAAAAGTTAACCCAAGGGGAGGGAATATTAGGAAAAAATTGGGGGAGAGAGAGATTAAATGGCAGATTTTATTGAATGCAACAGTGGATCCAGGGATTAATGATAGTATTTCTATCAAGCCTGTTTTAGAATCTCAAATTTAAAATGTAGCTTTTGCTTGGTCATGAATGCCCCATTATTCTATTTTTAATAACAATTTTAATATTATTTGTTTTATGAGTCAGCAAATGTATGATTATTTATAGTATAGTATAATATTTATTGTTATTGTATTTATAGCTTTTTTTAAATTTGCACCGAGCACTTTAAAATGTTAGAACAGCTTAATTAAATTTGTAATCCGATTGGTTGTAGGAGTGAATAAAACCCAGCTATTTTTTAATTTTTGTGTTCTGATGAAGTCTGCTGATGTTAGATGAAAGTGCTTAACCGAGTTGCATGGGAAATAAAGTGTTTTAAAGCAATACCAGCACGTGTATTATTTTTGGAATTGTGACACTAGTATCAGCGAAAATTGGTGCTTTGTTCTGATATTTTATTAGTGGTTGGTTTTTGCTGAAGTGTGTGTTTTTTATTGAAAACAATATAATGAACAGATCTTTTGAAAGAAATTGAATAAGTTAAATTTTTAAAATACATTTAAAAAAGAAAAAAATATAATAACTATAATAGCACAGTAAACTAGGTACAGTGATGCTCACTATATATCAAATAACAGGATCAATTAATTTTTAGTTTGGCAGAAAAAAATGAAAACATAGAATAAAAGATTTAAAGAAAAAGAAAAGATTATTGCATTAATCATTTATCCAGTTCTTTATCTAATAATTCATGTACATTTTCCCATTTGTAATATAATTTTGTATTCCTTGTAGATTTTGATTTGATAGTTAACATTTCTAACTTAAATATTTCTAAGAGAAGACCTTTAAACTCTTTAAATGAGGGAACTGATGAGGAATTCCAATTGCTTGTAATTACTTTCCTGGCAATGGAAAGTATAGACCAGAGTAAAGAATATTTGTTTTTATTTATACAGTCTGGGACAGGTGTATTGAATAATACAAGTGACTTTGTAAGCATAAAATTGTCTGTAAAAATTGCCTGTAAAAAAGTGTTAACTTCCTCCCAAAATGTCTTTAATAATACATAGCCATAAAATATATGATTCCAATCAGCATTTGTTATTGTGTTACATCTCAGCAAACAACATCTTGTTTAGTTATCTTACTCCTTTTCTGAAGTGTGATGAAATATTTATGTAAAAATCTACATGTGAAGATTCTACATTTAATGGAGGAAGTGGTTTTGGGGGCTGACTGAAGGAAATTAATTTTGTCTTTTTCTGAGGGAATAAAACTGATTGCTGCAAATTAATTCCAGTAGTTATCTGAATATACATCAAGATCTTGTTTACCTGCTTTATAAATATATGATATACTATTTTTAACTGGTAAAGTATTATACGTGTATAAAATCAAATTTTGAATAAGTTTGGGTGTTGCATTTTTAGCATTTGAAGGGATTAAAATTAGCTTATCTAGAATATATTTTCTAAACTCTTGCACATTTGATGAAAGTAGAGTTAAGGTTATGTTCATCTATAAGAGCATTAATATATTTTGCCTCATTTTTATTTAACATTTAATGCCAAAACATCAATTGTTTTTGTTTAAATGACAACATTTGAGAATGATCTGCAGATAGAATTATACCTTGTGTATTGGCAATAGGGAAGATGAGGAAAAGCCAATTTTCAAAGATTCTAAACCTAAATATAAAGTTTTTAAAGGCCCTTAGAATTAAAGTTACACAAGTAGATTTAAGCATTTGAATGGAATAATTGGAACAATACTCTCTCATATTCCATATAAATGAATTATTTATTATTTATTAACTTATTAACTGTTGTAGATGTTTGTTATTTTCATTGTTGGTATTTTGGGATAAATTTAACATAATTTCCTTCCATTTTGCAAAATACTCCCCGTCTATTAAATAAACAATTGTTTTAATAACTGACAAAATTGAATAAAGTTCTAGATTTGGTAAAGATATACCTTCATTTTCCCAGCTATACATATGATAGGACAATGCAATTCTAGGCTTTATCGGATGCCATAAAAATTTCTTAATCAGTGTGTTATTTTTTTTTAATAAAAGAGCCTGTAATAATAGAGATAGATTGTATTATGTATAATCTCTTTGGAAGCAAGATCATCTTTATAATGGAAAGGTTTTCATCCATTGTAAATAAAATCTTGTTCCACTTACTAATTAGAGTCTCTATGCTAGTTATACTTTTACTATAATTTAGGTGTAAGATGTCTTTAATATTGGTTGCTATAATTATACCTAAACATGTTATTTGTTGGGACTGAGGTATATGTTTTTTTATATTGGTCTTGCATATTATAACTTTTGGAACCAATTGGAAGAATCTGTGTTTTAGAATTATTAAAATTAAGACCAGAACTTTTTTGAAATATATCCATATTTTTAAATAATTCTTGTAAGGTAGGGTTAGTACCACCAAGAGTGATTAATACATCATCAGCGAACATTTGGATTTTTGATGTTTCATTACAATTTAACCTATATCCTTGTATATTATTGTTATCCCTTATTAGGTTAGCCTAAGGTTCCATAATTAATGTGAAAAAAAGTGGAGATAGAGGGCAACCTTGTCTGGTTCCTTTTACAATGGGTATTTTCTGGGATATACTTGTACCTATTTTTATGTAGGTTTGACTTTCAATATATAATTGAGTTATAAGGTTAGTAAAACTATTAGAAAATTTTAAGTCCTTCAGTAAGATAAAAAGATAATTCCAATTAACTGAGTCGAAGGCACAGTTAATATCTAAACTAACAAGAGTCAAATTATTCTTTAAGGCTTTTACTGATTCAATTTAAAGTTATTGTTCTTTTGATGTTATCATAAGAAGTTCTAATAATTATAAAACCTGTTTGATCCATATCTACCAGGGATGGTAAAAACTGTTTAAATCTATCAGCATAAATAAACACGAACATTTTATAGTCTTTATTTAATAACGAAATGGGCCTATATGAAATACATTTTATAGGATCTTTATCAGACTGTGAGGGAGGTATAACGTTGTTTGAGCTATATTGAATATTGTATGTAAACAGACAAAGAAATAGGAAAAAAATATCACAGCAACCTCCAAAGTAGATAAAAAGTTGTTTTATTACAAAAATCAAATAATCTTAGCCTTAAACAATCATTATAAAACAAATATTTTTTTCTTTGTATTTTAAGTTTATGTATTTTTTACTTGTATTTTCATTATGTGATGTAACACTGTACTGTGGAGCTTTTCTCCCCGGGCCTCCACTGAAAACGGGCTCTTAAGCCCAGTGGACCTCACTGGTCACCAGAATTAATAAAAATAAACTAAATATAAATATATAAGTAATCCAAACCAGTAGTCAAGCACGCTTTCATCTTGTAACCCAAGACTTCTTCAGAGCAAATTAAAATACATCAATACCGTACTTAAATAGTTCCTGATTAACAATTAATGTTGATTGTCAATTAAAAGCCAAAATGTAAGGAAGTCCTTATAAGGGCAAAAGTTAAAAATGCTTTTAAATAAATTCAGAATAATCTTATTAATAACATAAAATATGTTATAAAACACTTCCAAATATTTAAATGTACAATAATACAATATTACAAAACTATAATTCACATTTTATATATAAATGTCTTATTTAAAAATCTTTTTTTGGTAAAAAAATGCCTGCTATAGCTTTAATGCCTTGTACTTTAATACTGCCATGATACTACATGCAACATTTATACCAGGGGGGGTGGAATGCAGTCTAAACTGCCACATTAATGCTTCCCTCTCAAGTCTGTTCTTCCAATTCCCTCCCCTCAAATCACTTCCTACAATTTCTAAGATCCCAAAGTGAAAAGTTTTATATAGTATGTTCCCTTTCAAGTGCCTATATAGGGCATGATTCTCATCTTCGCATCTAATAGCGTAGAGGTGTTCATATATCTTTCTACTGAGAGCCCTTTCAGTTTTGCCTACATAGAACTGTTGACAGTTCTGACAAACTGCAACATACACTAACCCCTTAGATCCACAAGAGCCCCTTTTCAGTATAAATTTCCTCCTAGGGGACCCTATTTCTATGTACTCAACACCCAAAATATACGGACAGTAAGCACATGATCCAAAGTTCCTGGTCCCTTTTGGTAAACCACTTGAATGATTAGGGTGCTCCAATAAGAATTTTAAATTATAATTAGTTTTAAATACAAACACAGGTTCTTTACCTATAAAGTCCATAAGGTCATCCATATTTTAAACATGACCTAATTCTTTCTCAGTATCTGTTTAATTTCAGTACCAGGAATACTACTCACAGCTGAAGGTGCTCTCACCAAACAAAAGGAAGAAAAAGCTGTAAAAATGTGAAAGCAGCCACCACGAATATCAGCAGGACATAGGTTACAGCAACTCCCAAGTAATGACCATAGGCAATCCTTCAAAAACAGCAAGAACTTTTATTCAAATAACATGAAATGAGCGCTTTCGCATAGCCAAGTTATGCTTCTTCAGATATCAATTCAAAATGAAATCTGTAATGCTTATATACAGCTTTTGGGCGGGCTCATTAAACATACAAAAGCAATTAATCAATTATAAATTAGTAGTCATAGAGAAAAAACAATCTAAACAGTTTAAAAACAGTTTAAAAACAGTTTGAAATGCATTACCTAAAACTGTTCATATAAATTATGCACATAGCAATGTAATAATGAATCATAACCATCATTCAAATCAAACAACAAAATTTATCTAAAACAGCTCCAAAGAATTCTACAACATCAGATATACATTTTAGTTCAGTATTATGCTGACCTTCATTTTCGTCAAGCATAACAGCCATTGCTGTGTTCAGAATAATAAAACTAAATAAAACAACTCACTGCTCACTAGCGTGAATATATCAAAAATAGACATAAGGGCTGAAAATCTACGACCAAGCGTACAACATAAAAATAGAGCTTACTTTGCCTCAGTAGAACATTTCACGATCCAAAACCATGTATATGTTTACAAACCATTTCTACTTTGTATATAGTACACATCCAAAAGCGTTCATAGCTATACGGAGGATCACGCTTCTGAAGGATGACTTGAAGAAGACAAGGCTTCTTCTGGGTCCTAATGCCTAGAGTATACATAACTTTACAAGCATTAAGTGTTTATAACAACTGCGAAGTTGCTTGAAACTTAATCATATCAATGAAAGGGCATTGGTTCAAATACCGTAACTAAATGCCTCCCTTCTATGAACATATAAACTAAATACATAGCTAATAAAATGAGATAAATGAGGAAATACATACAGTATGTAAAAAATATATACACAACCATAAAAGATATGTGCAAACAAGCATGAGAGCCTGTATATATGATGAATCCAAGCTCATCATATTAGCAGCTAGACTATAAGACCTCTCTGAATGTCAAATAAAACAATAGCTTAAATAAATATAAATATAAAGGGTGACCTGTCTATGCTGATTAAAAGTGTATCAAGCCAACATAGGCTAGAAACCACCCTGCGATGTGCCTACTAAGAGGCATTAAGATGCATGCATGAAACCTCATATCTTCATGCTGTTCTATATTGGACTTATGAAGAGGAAACATGTAGATATAAAATCAAAAGTTACAGAAAAATGATACCAGTGAATAATTCCTCTATATTAGAAATAATGTTCATGCCATAAGACAAGCTAATATTAATAAACATAGGGTATGTACTGGGTAAACCTCAAAAGGGGATGTTAATGGAATGGGAGCACCCTCAGACCATGGCTAAAAATAGACAGAGTCATACAAGAATATAAATGTTAAAGCCATCATGTCCAAACAGTATAATGGTAAGAGAACCCTACATATTTAGGAACGAAATAAAATATAGTAAACTTATACAATCCTATCTACGTTCAAGTAGTATAGGTTTTAAAGGTATGTAGCTATTCAGGCCGGGGAAGGTGTGCTGCTAACTTGAGTATCCAGTGTAACTCAGCCTTGGCTAGCATGTGTTCATTGCTACCTCTCCTAGCTGTGGGTCTAATAATCTGTAAGACTCTAAAGGCAAAACAATGGGAGGGATATTCTTGTATGTGTTTAGCCAAGGCATTGGTCTCATCTTGTCTTCTAATTTCATAGAGATGGTTATAAATGCGATCACTAATCTCCTCTTAGTTAAGCCGTAAAAGGCTGAGCAGAAAAGACAAGTAGCCAAATAAACAACATTTTTGTATTGCAATCTGCATAAAATTTAGGTTTAAAAGTTATATCCATGCACGGTGCTTGAATTCCTGCGTTTTACTAAGGCTATTACACCTGGGACAATGTAGACAAGGGTAAGTCCCTTTAGTTGTTATATCACCCAAGAGTAGACATGTGGGTTTGCTTACATTAGTAATATGTTGATCATTACATAGTTGTTTCCTTAAATTATCACTGTTTTATAACAGAATCTGGGTGAAGAACCCACTATATCCTTAATCTGCTTGTTCCCAGTGAGAACATTCCAGTTTCTTCTGATGATACATCTAATACTTTCAACTTCACTGGTATATTTAATGACATATTGTAAGGTATTACCATCACGAGTCAAATCCACAGGGACTTTATTTCTAAACCCATGGATTGTATGTGACTCACAAATGTTAGCAGAATCTATGTCACCAATAATTTTCCTCCTGATATCTCTAACCATCTGCATATCATAGCCCCTTTCATTAAACAGATATTCTAACTTAGTGGATTCTTCATGTAAATCTTTCACATTCTGACAGAGTCTGAATACCCTGGTGAACTGACTGGTTACTATCACGAAGGTAAATGCTGGATGCATGCTATCAGCAGCCAGCAATGCATTTCTCCAGGCAGTTTTCCTAAACAATGTAGTGGTAATGAGTCCTTCATCAGTCAAACGTATCGTAACATCTAAAAATTTACCTGGTAATGGGAGCTCTCTACCGTAAACTTCAAAAATTAGTGGTAGTATGCAGATGTTCCAATAATACTAAGAAATCTGTCCTGGGTCCTTCCCAAATTAGGAGTATATCATCCACAAACCTTTTATAATATTTAACCTGGTTAAAGGATGTATGACCAAACAGAAACTGTTTCTCCCACCAATAAACTACGAGGTTAGCATATGTGTTGGCACAGGGGGTCCCCATAGCTACCCCCATGCCTGCAGGAAGAACTCATCTCCAAACATGAAAACATTATTGCTAAGAACTATATCCAACAATTGCGTAACCAAAGTGATTCTATCAGTGGAGAATTGAGTTTCCTTGTGTAGTAGTTCTCTAATATATTGAATGCCTACCTCGTTGGGAATAGATGTAAAAGTTTCTCAACGTCCATGGTTACAAGTAGGTAACTTCCCTAGATTTCTCTAAATGTACACTTTTCAGGGTCTCAAGTAGTTGGTAGGTATCCCTAAGTATATTACTACAGCTATCTACCACTGGACGTAAAATACTCTCAAGAAAGTTAGAAATATGGGCCCCCAACTCCCACCTGCTACAATGGGTCTCATGGAATGGGCCATGTCTCCTTATGGACCTTCGGAGGCCCTTAAGATTGGGTATAATCGGGTCAGTTTGCAACAGATACTCATATAACTCTAAACTGATCTGCCTGCATAGCAGTAGATCATAGATGTTATCCTTAACATTGTTCACAATGGTAGACACATGGTGTGTGGAAATACAGTATACGTGTTATGATCAGATAACAGTTCAAACATGCACTTCTTATAATCCTCTGAGTCCATTAATACTACCCCCCCCCCTTTATCTGCAGGTTTCACAACTAATTTATCATTGCCCTTAAGCCAAGTTAGGGCACAATTTTCTTCTCTATTGAGATTATAAAACCTCCCTTTCCTGTTATGTTTTGAGGAAAACAACATATATAAATCATTTTCACAAAGATCCAAAAAACATTGTAACATTGGTTGTAATGGGGGTGAAAAGGTACTCTTTTTCTTAAAAATATGTAGTGGTTCATTTGAATTAACACTGCTATCATTATTCGCAAAAAAGAGTTTAAGACTAACACGTCTACAAAAGAGTCTCAAGTCCAGTAGTGTATCTTCTAGTAAGGCTCTGGCAGCAGGAATAAAAGAAAGGCCTCTGTTGAGAAGGCTGAATACAGCTGGATCAATAGCAACATTAGAAAAATTAAACACCAGAGTCAGTACCTTGTCCTTCTGTTGGACATGTTCCGTTCGACAGAATATTTGCTGCTGGAACGTCCCTCCCTTGTGGGGTAAACTTCCGTTGATAGCGTAAAAGAGGGCGATTCTTCATATCTTTCTCATTTTTATTCTTGGATATGGCTCCTGTACAATGATGGTTCAGCAGGGCTTCCTGATTTGGTGGTGGTGTGTCCATACTCTGGATCTCAATAGGGTCCAAATCACGAATCCGGTTAGAAACCGTCACTGTCTGCACCGTAGGGTGGAGATCTAGAGATGATGATATAGGATCATTGGTAGCTTCTAAGCCAGCAGAGACATGTGCCTGATGAGTGGTATTACGAATGGCATTAGCTTGTTCACCCTGATGTCTAGGCCACACAAACACTTGGCCATTTTGAAAGTCTGTGTGGTCTCTCTTTAATTTATGTTGCTTGGTTTTACTCAACCTTTCACCAAAAGATTTAACATGTGTAAAACTGCACATAACTTCTCGCTACAATAATCAGAAGAGAAATTGTCGAGAATATATTGATAAAGAACATCTGTTTTGTTCGAAGTTCAGTTTCTAATGGTGAAAAATAGGACAACAGGAGTCTCACATAATCAAACCCTAGATTAATATTTAAGTCCTGCCATTGCTTTAACAGAGGCGGATGGGAGTCCCCATAGGTAGGCATGCAGAACACCCGCATGCCTCTGGGGACTACCTTATAGTGCTTCTAGGTGTAGTCTTTGCCACAAATATCTTTGTAGTTGATAAAGGTTGTTCTCTAGCATTCTCAATTGGTCATGGAACTCTTGTAAATTTTCACCAGTGTCATTAGCATTTCTTAAAGTTGGTGCCTCATTCAAATCCAGTGACAATAAAGGGTTAATGTCTTGTACAAACAGACCTGTCCATAGGCGAGACGTCTCCCTCGACCCTGGAATGGAAGCATTCCCAACATTTTGATTATCCATCGTGGGCACAGAGTAGTAGACAAACAGCAGATGAAGATAACAGTACCAGGAATACTACTCACAGCTGAAGGTGCTCTCACCAAACAAAAGGAAGAAAAAGCTGTAAAAATGTGAAAGCAGCCACCACGAATATCAGCAGGACATAGGTTACAGCAACTCCCAAGTAATGACCATAGGCAATCCTTCAAAACAGCAAGAACTTTTATTCAAATAACATGAATGCGGCTTTTCGCATAGCCAAGCTATGCTTCTTCAGATATCAATTCAAAATGAAATCTGTAATGCTTATATACATCTTTGGTAGGGCTCATTAAACATACAAAAGCAATTAATCAATTATAAATTAGTAGTCATAGAGACAAAAACAATCTAAACAGTTTAAAAACAGTTTAAAAACAGTTTAAATGCATTACCTAAAACTGTTCATATAAATTATGCACATAGCAATGTAATAATGAATCATAACCATCATTCAAATCAAACAACAAAATTTATCTAAAAACAGCTCCAAAGAATTCTACAACATCAGATATACATTTTAGTTCAGTATTATGCTGACCTTCATTTTTCGTCAAGCATAACAGCCATTGCTGTGTTCAGAATAATAAAACTAAATAAAACAACTCACTGCTCACTAGCGTGAATATATCAAAATAGACATAGGAGCAGCTGAAAATCTACCAAGCGTACAACATAAAAATAGAGCTTACTTTGCCTCAGTAGAACATTTCACGATCCAAAACCATGTATATGTTTACAAACCATTTCTACTTTGTATATAGTACACATCCAAAAGCGTTCATAGCTATCACGGAGGATCACGTGCTTCTGAAGGATGACTTGAAGAAGACAAGGCTTCTTCTGGGTCCTAATGCCTAGAGTATACATAACTTTACAAGCATTAAGGCGTGTTTATAACAACTGCGGTTGCTTGAAACTTAATCATATCAATGAAAGGGCATTGGTTCAAATACCGTAACTAAATGCCTCCCTTCTATGAACATATAAACTAAATACATAGCTAATAAAATGAGAAAAATGAGGAAATACATACAGTATGTAAAAATATATATACACAACCATAAAAGATATGTGCAAACAAGCATGAGAGCCTGTATATATGATGAATCCAAGCTCATCATATTAGCAGCTAGACTATAAGACCTCTCTGAATGTCAAATAAAACAATAGCTTAAATAAATATAAATATAAAGGGTGACCTGTCTATGCTGATTAAAAGTGTATCAAGCCAACATAGGCTAGAAACCACCCTGCGATGTGCCTACTAAGAGGCATTAAGATGCATGCATGAAACCTCATATCTTCATGCTGTTCTATATTGGACTTATGAAGAGGAAACATGTAGATATAAAATCAAAAGTTACAGAAAAATGATACCAGTGAATAATTCCTCTATATTAGAAATAATGTTCATGCCATAAGACAAGCTAATATTAATAAACATAGGGTATGTACTGGGTAAACCTCAAAAAGGGGATGTTAATGGAATGGGAGCACCCTCAGACCATGGCTAAAAAATAGACAGAGTCATACAAGAATATAAATGTTAAAGCCATCATGTCCAAACAGTATAATGGTAAGAGAACCCTACATATTTAGGAACAAATAAAATATAGTAAACTTATACAATCCTATCTACGTTCAAGTAGTATAGGTTTTAAAGGTATGTAGCTATTCAGGCCGGGGAAGGTGTGCTGCTAACTTGAGTATCCAGTGTAACTCAGCCTTGGCTAGCATGTGTTCATTGCTACCTCTCCTAGCTGTGGGTCTAATAATCTGTAAGACTCTAAAGGCAAAACAATGGGACGGATATTCTTGTATGTGTTTAGCCAAGGCATTGGTCTCATCTTGTCTTCTAATTTCATAGAGATGGTTATAAATGCGATCACGCAATCTCCTCTTGGTTGGCCTACAGTAAAGGCTGAGCAGAAAAGACAAGTAGCCAAATAAACAACATTTTTTGTATTGCAATCTGCATAAAATTTAGGTTTAAAAGTTATATCCATGCACGGGTGCTTGAATTCCTGCGTTTTACTAAGGCTATTACACCTGGGACAATGTAGACAAGGGTAAGTCCCTTTAGTTGTTATATCACCCAAGAGTAGACATGTGGGTTTGCTTACATTAGTAATATGTTGATCATTACATAGTTGTTTCCTTAAATTATCACTGTTTTTATAACAGAATCTGGGTGCAAACTGACCCGATTATACCCATTCTTAAGGGCCTCCCGAAGGTCCATAAGGAGACATGGCCCATTCCCATGAGACCCATTGTAGCAGGTGGGAGTTGGGTTACGGCCCATATTTCTACCTTTCTTGAGAGTATTTTACGTCCAGTGGTAGATAGCTGTAGTAATATACTTAGGGATACCTACCAACTACTTGAGACCCTGAAAAGTGTACATTTAGAGAAATCTAGGGGAAGTTACCTACTTGTAACCATGGACGTTGAGAAACTTTTTACATCTATTCCCAACGAGGTAGGCATTCAATATATTAGAGAACTACTACACAAGGAAACTCAATTCTCCACTGATAGAATCACTTTGGTTACGCAATTGTTGGATATAGTTCTTAGCAATAATGTTTTCATGTTTGGAGATGAGTTCTTCCTGCAGGCATGGGGGGTAGCTATGGGGACCCCCTGTGCCAACACATATGCTAACCTCGTAGTTTATTGGTGGGAGAAACAGTTTCTGTTTGGTCATACATCTTTTAACCAGGTTAAATATTATAAAAGGTTTGTGGATGATATACTCCTAATTTGGGAAGGACCCAGGACAGATTTCTTAGTATTATTGGAACATCTGCATACTACCACTAATTTTTTGAAGTTTACGGTAGAGAGCTCCCATTACCAGGTAAATTTTTAGATGTTACGATACGTTTGACTGATGAAGGACTCATTACCACTACATTGTTTAGAAAACTGCCTGGAGAAATGCATTGCTGGCTGCTGATAGCATGCATCCAGCATTTACCTTCGTGGGATAGTAACCAGTCAGTTCACCAGGGTATTCAGACTCTGTCAGAATGTGAAAGATTTACATGAAGAATCCACTAAGTTAGAATATCTGTTTAATGAAAGGGGCTATGATATGCAGATGGTTAGAAATATCAGGAGGAAAATTATTGGTGACATAGATTCTGCTAACATTTGTGAGTCACATACAATCCATGGGTTTAGAAATAAAGTCCCTGTGGATTTGACTCGTGATGGTAATACCTTACAATATGTCATTAAATATACCAGTGAAGTTGAAAGTATTAGATGTATCATCAGAAGAAACTGGAATGTTCTCACTGGGAACAAGAAGATTAAGGATATAGTGGGTTCTTCACCCAGATTCTGTTATAAAAACAGTGATAATTTAAGGAAACAACTATGTAATGATCAACATATTACTAATGTAAGCAAACCCACATGTCTACTCTTGGGTGATATAACAACTAAAGGGACTTACCCTTGTCTACATTGTCCCAGGTGTAATAGCCTTAGTAGGAATTCAAGCACCCGTGCATGGATATAACTTTTAAACCTAAATTTTATGCAGATTGCAATACAAAAATGTTGTTTATTTGGCTACTTGTCTTTTCTGCTCAGCCTTTTAGGCTTAACCAAGAGGAGATTGCGTGATCGCATTTATAACCATCTCTATGAAATTAGAAGACAAGATGAGACCAATGCCTTGGCCAAACACATACAAGAATATCCCTCCCATTGTTTTGCCTTTAGAGTCTTACAGATTATTAGACCCACAGCTAGGAGAGGTAGCAATGAACACATGCTAGCCAAGGCTGAGTTACACTGGATACTCAAGTTAGCAGCACACCTTCCCGGCCTGAATAGCTACATACCTTTAAAACCTATACTACTTGAACGTAGATAGGATTGTATAAGTTTACTATATTTTATTTCGTTCCTAAATATGTAGGGTCCTCTTACCATTATACTGTTTGGACATGATGGCTTTAACATTTATATTCTTGTATGACTCTGTCTATTTTTTAGCCATGGTCTGAGGGTGCTCCCATTCCATTAACATCCCCTTTTTTTTGAGGTTTACCCAGTACATACTCTATGCTTATTAATATTAGCTTGTCTTATGGCATGAACATTATTTCTAATATAGAGGAATTATTCACTGGTATCATTTTTCTGTAACTTTTGATTTTATATCTACATGTTTCCTCTTCATAAGTTCAATATAGAACAGCATGAAGATATGAGGTTTCATGCATGCATCTTAATGCCTCTTAGTAGGCACATAGGGTGGTTTCTAGCCTATGTTGGCTTGATACACTTTTAATCAGCATAGACAGGTCACCCTTTATATTTATATTTATTTAAGCTATTGTTTTATTTGACATTCAGAGAGGTCTTATAGTCTAGCTGCTAATATGATGAGCTTGGATTCATCATATATACAGGCTCTCATGCTTGTTTGCACATATCTTTTATGGTTGTGTATATATATTTTTACATACTGTATGTATTTCCTCATTTTTCTCATTTTATTAGCTATGTATTTAGTTTATATGTTCATAGAAGGGAGGCATTTAGTTACGGTATTTGAACCAATGCCCCTTTCATTGATATGATTAAGTTTCCAACTCGCAAGTGTTTATAATAAACGCCTTAATGCTTGTAAAGTTATGTATACTCTAGGCATTAGGACCCAGAAGAAGCCTTGTCTTCTTCAAGTCATCCTTCAGTAGTGATCCTCCGTATAGCTATGAACGCTTTTGGATGTGTACTATATACAAAGTAGAAATGGTTTGTAAACATATACATGGTTTTGGATCGTGAAATGTTCTACTGAGGCAAAGTAAGCTCTATTTTTATAATGCACGCTGGGTCGTAGATTTTCAGCTGCCTTATGTCTATTTTGATATATTCACTTAGTGAGCAGTGAGTTGTTTTATTTAGTTTTATTATTCTGAACACAGCAATGGCTGTTATGTAGCGAAAATGAAGGTCAGCATAATACTGAACTAAAAAACTATATCTGATGTTGTAGAATTCTTTGGAGCTGTTTTTAGATAAATTTTGTTGTTTGATTTGAATGATGGTTATGATTCATTATTACATTGCTATGTGCATAATTTATATGAACAGTTTTAGGTAATGCATTTCAAACTGTTTTTTAAACTGTTTTTTAAACTGTTTAGATTGTTTTTTTTCTCTATGACTACTAATTTATAATTGATTAATTGCTTTTGTATGTTTAATGAGCCCGCCCAAAAGCTGTATATAAGCATTACAGATTTCATTTTGAATTGATATCTGAAGAAGCATAGCTTGGCTATGCGAGCCATTTCATGTTATTTGAATAAAAGTTCTTGCTGTTTTTGAAGGATTGCCTATGGTCATTACTTGGGAGTTGCTGTAACCTATGTCCTGCTGATATTCGTGGTGGCTGCTTTCACATTTTTACAGCTTTATCTGTTTAATTTCCTTACTCAACTCACCAAATGTTAAAACCAATGCTTGACTGTAATTTTTGTCCTTGTTCTGGACCTCAGGGTTCCCTATAGGTTCAGTTGTTGTTCTTAATAAAGGTTTAAATCTTTTTCCCCATTCATTCATAACTTCCTCACATATGGGGTATAACATTTGTGTCGGATAGTCTTTTTGGAAAAAAGATGGGGAAATTATGGAATTTTTTGATTATATTAACGGAGTATGTAATTATTTTTAATTTACTAGTACTCTTAGTAAGGATTCCATTAATTATTTGGATGCAACTGTTGCTTTGGACAGAGACAAAGAAAGTTTCAGATCCAGAGTATACAGGAAGCCAACTTTCTCGAATGACTATTTGGAATATAATAGTAGTCAGCTGGGTTAAACAAAGATAAATATTTTAAAAGGGCAGATGGTGAGGCTAGCCAGAATGTGTTCCAGTCAAGAGATTTGTAAGAGGGAAATGACTACCTTGGTAAGCTACCCAAAAGCCGAAAGAAGAAGACTTCTTTAAAAGTTATTTGTTTATCTATTAATTTTATTTGTCCTTCAGATAGTCTGTTCTTTATATTATTATGTATAAAAGATTGAATATCTTTTGTACTATTAATGTTATCATTGGGTTGATTTAATTAAAAAAATTCTCTAAACTCACTTAATATATTTGATAAATCGGATACCGTTTTTGTGTTAAAGAATAGATCTCTTTAATATGGTGAAGTTTATTTAATCTTTTAGTTTTGTTAGCTAGTATATTCATGAATTTAGGATTTATAGAAAAAGTTATAAGTTTATATTTTTTCAAGATTTATCATAACTTCACGGTTTAAAATTTCCATGTATTTATTGTTTAAGGTATTTATTTCATTCATTCTGTCATTCTTATCTGGATTCTTTGAAGCATCAAGCCTTAAAGTATCTAACTTTGTTTGTATATCTTGAAGGTCTTTATCCCATGAAATTATTTTGTTTTTATACCAATCAATAATTTTACCATATAGGTAGGCATTTACAGCAACCCAAATGTATATTTCTGAAGTTCCCTGTATACTATTAAGTTCAATAAAATTGTGTACTTCTGTAGTGAAGAAATCAATAAAATCTTTGAGTTTCATTATATAGGCTGGTATCCTTTTTAATTTGAACATTAAATATGGAGTTTAGTATAAAATCAAATGTTATGGAAATATGGTCCAAAAGGGGACAAGAAATCACTTTTGAGTTTGATAAGAAATCAGTTAAGCTATTGGAAATTAATACCCTATCTATTCTTGAATATGAATTATGCCTATGTGAGTAGAATGTATAGAACAGTGACTTAGGGTCAGAAAAGTTATTAATATCTTTCATGTATGAATCTGAGAATTTATTCAATAATTTAGCTATAGTTGAAATTTTCCTTTTTACCACTGGCACTGCAGTCTTTTATGTCAGAAAAACAGTTAAAATCCCCAGCAAGAATAATATTACCCTTAGAAAACTGAACTATATGTTCTATATGTTATTTCACTGTTGTAGGTCCAATGCCAGGAATCCAGTACATATTTATTCATGTCAAAATGTTCTTATTAAATTCTATAATAACTGAAGATAACATCCCCTTGTTATCTTTGTAGGTGTAAATTATTTTAGGCATAGGTAATGTATTTTTCCATAGTATGGCCACCCCCCCCCTTTTTTGTATGTTCTCAGCTAATCAAAAGTATGTAAGATTTTGATTCCAATTTTGTGACATCTTCATTTAGTAAATAAGTTTCTTGGAGAAATATTAACTGAGTATTATGCAATTTAAGATATTTGTTCAAAAGTCTTCTCTTATTAGGATTATTTAATCCATTGATGTTTAATGATATACACTTTAATGATGTCATGAAACGTTAATGTTCTGAATATCTGTTGTTGAATAACACTCCTTTTTCCCATTTTTTTATAAGTGAATAGAAATTGATTGTTAGGAATACAATTATAATTCACACATAAAACATGAAAAACTTTTATCCAATGAAATGTGTTTACATCAAATTCAATTTTGTAAGATTTGGTGAACATCATAATAGCTATTAACAGAAACGTATCACATTAATTAATAAAATAGACACTTTAAAAAAAAAACTGGAGTTAAAAACTACTAATTTGAGTGACATCTATCACCCATAATTGGTCATTGGGCTAGCAACAACATTCATCTCTTCCCTGTCTAAATATATATGTTGTTGCATAATTTCACAAACATCCATTAGAATTGTATGTACCAATTCAAGAAACAAATTAAAGTAAATCAAATGTAACTGTTTCATTTTAACTTTTGTCATATGAATTCAACATATCATAAATACCAGACATGTATTATATAATAATGCAAAAAATCATAACTAATTTATATGTAATGGACTGTTATAATAATCAATAAGTCTCTTTATGTACTGTGCCAATATTTAACAACACTGTTTCCACATCTCCATGTATCTTTAAGACCTTTAGTAATCTGAAAGTACTTCTAAATTTGTCAGAATATATCAAAATACAAGTTTATATGTTAAATATCTGCATCTGAGACTATACTCCCCGGGCCTTCGCAGAAAATGGACGTACGTCCAGTCGGACACTCCCGGTCAACAAATGTAAATAAATAAGTACATACTGTATGCAGCAACTATAGGCATATAGAATATATTATGCTTCAGTCATTATTTATTTATTTTCTACCTGTAATAGAATTATTTTTATTTCTGATTTTTGTGTCTTGTAAAATAATATTAGCTTCTGATTAGGTGTCATAAAAAGCTTTGTATATATTCATTTTCTTTCTATTTCCTTTCTTCTTTCATAAAAACTTTAATGGTGTTACTATATATACCTTATGTTTGTTGTACTAATCAAAAGAGGCTTAAATTACATAAAATAGAATTACAAATAAAAGTGTAGAAACATAGGGGTATAAATGTATCAAAAATGCTCTGCTTATACACTCTCATAAATGCTTTTAGTATAACAATTATATTATACTGGTTAATTAGCTGCAGTTCATTAATTTGACCTGTAGATGGCATCAGCGACCATCTTATCAAGCTATTATCCAGCTCTGCGAGAGTTCTCAGCACAAACTTCAGACTGCAAATAGCTTCATGGAAACAACACTTTGTCTTGCTTTCTGCTGAGGCAGTCACAGTACAAACAGGCGGCAGAGTCATTCAGCAGTTTGGATGCAAGAGACCAAGGAGGGAAAATTTTTGCAGCTATTTTCTTCTTCCTTTTTTTTTTTTTGCAAGCCAGGACCAAGAAACACAAAGCAGATAAAACAAAAAGGCAACAGAGGGGGAAAAAGCCAACATGAAACAGCACAAAGCTGAGAAACTCCATCTCTCAAACCCAGCAAACCACTAGACCACCACAGACACACCAATCCACACCAAACCTTTCATTTTAACAACACTGCTATGTATACTATACACTTGTCATACCAATCAATATAAAACCTACACAACCACAATAGAAATATGAAGACAAGTGTACAAAATGTAAAGATTTAAGTGTGTGAAAAGTGCTTTGATTATGAACATTCATAAATGTTCAAATATAGCAGACATATCAAATATGTTATTTAGATGCAGTTTTTCAACCAAGCTGTAGATGTCATTAGAAAATGTCTATTCTAACTATTATTCAGGTTTAATGGAGCTTCTCAGTACAAGGTTCAGACTATAAATGTTTCCATGGAAACAACACTTTTTTCTTGCTCTCCATTGTAGCAGCTGCAATGCGAGGACAAACCAAGGTTGTTTAACAGATCAGATGCACGAGCTTATGAAGGGAAAATATTTACAGCTTTTCACTGAGAAAACTGTTGATTAGCTCGTGGGAAAATTGGGAAACATAAAACAAACAATAAGTGAGACATAAGGGAGGAAGAAAAGTAATATAAAATGTTAAAGGACCAACAAACTCCATCTCCCAAACCCGGTAAACCACTAGACCACCACAGACATATAATTATATACAAAATCCTTCATTCCTTCACAACCAACAGCAAAGAGGAAAATAGAAAGAAAAACAAAAAAAATTAAAACCTCTCCATAAATATTTACATTTCTAAAATAATATCAAATGAATTACTTCAAAACATATCAGATCACTGAAAGGGAGAAAATATAAGCTTTTCATATGTCTATTACCAGGAATAACACCATATTCTAACAGCAGAACAGGAGATGGGAAACTTAATTACTAAAGCAACAATATGGCAACAGTATCAGTAAAGAGGCTCTCTTCACAGAGAGGCAGGGAAATAAAACAGCAAACAGTTAAAAACAAATGAAATAGATTCTATTGTAACAAAGACTCTCGTTTTCTCATCTGTAAGTCTCAGTATCTACTGTAGTTCCCCAAAATACCATAAATTTCAGTCCCAAACATACGGAACATTTATTATAACAGACAACGACCACTATATAAAGATAATAAATAAATAAATAAATAGCTATTACTTGTTTTAGAAATTGAACTAGAATAAACTAAAGTTAATAATAAACTATAAAATGCCATTAAAACAACTATGTACCATAAAAACTTTTAAACAACAAAGACTCACCTGTTGAACCATTTCCACTTCCTCAACTTCTGGGTTAGTTTTTAAGACTTGGGTAAAAAAGCCATAGTAAAATAGCTTAATAAGTCACTTATTTTTCAGCTTCTTTTTATGTTCAGAAGTCTTCCAGGAATTGTTATCAGCATTTCTTATAAGGCTGGCATTTGCCCAATCCATACCCTCTATTTTATCAAGCAGTTTTCTTATTTTGATAAAGGTAATGGCAGAGTCTATGTCATCAAATATTTTTGGACCATCTTGAAAAAATATTTTTAATCTGTCAGGAAATAATAGGTGTGTCTTTATTTGGGCTTTCTTTAGTTCTTTTTGCATTGACAAAAAAATCTTTTTTTTTGGCAGTTACAGAAGATGAGTAATCATTATCAAAGCATATGACATTTTCTTTATATTTGATAGGAGATTTAGCCCAAGCAGTCTTTAACACTATCTCCTTGTCATGAGATGATAAAAACGTCACTATAACAGATTTAGTATAATTGGATTTACCCTTTTTTGCAGTAGCCAAGGACCTTTGTGCTCTTTCTGTCTCATATGAGAGAGCTTGAGGAAGCTGTACTACATCAGGGTGCCAAAATATTAAGAATTTTTCCATATTACCTTCTTCAACATTATCAGGCAAACCAAAAAGTCTGATATTATTCCTTCTTGATCTATTCTCTAGATCATCAATTTTTGTTTGTAAAAAGAGTATTTTGTTTTAAAAGAAAGTCTATATTGTGCTCAACTTCCTGAATTCTAGTGTCCATATCATTTAGTGAAGTCTATATACCAGTAATCTGTCTCTTTTGCTGTTTAAGGTCTTCACGTAATATTTCCATTTGCTGGGAACATTTTTTTTTTAAATTATCCGGTTTCACATCCATTCTATCATTCTTTGCTGTCAGTTCTTGAATGTTAGTTAATAATGACTGAAGTTCTTTCTTAATATTTGTTTCATGAAGTGTAGATTTGGAATAGCTCATCCTGTAGTCTGAAGTCCAAATATTTTCTCTAATACTTTTTGACAGAAAAAAAAAAAAATTGACAACATTTTTATATACGATCCTAAAGAAAAGAAACACAATTAGGATAGATATACACACAAAATCCTGTTATAAATATTCTGTAAGGACAGAGCAGAGAGACAGTACTGTTACTCAGTGCTCATCTTGGTCACGCCCCAAATATGAATTTCTGAAGGAAAGAAAAAGTGAACTGTATTTCCTAGACTCACCTGGTTATCAGAAAAAAAAAATCTGTCAATTTAAGATAACAGTAGGCTACTGCATTAGCTCATCCCAACACTGTTCAGAGAATGGTGACAAACTTGATAAGCTATTTGAAATTGCAGAGGAATTTAGTTTATATTTTGAGAATGTCTAGATGATGAAAATAACTGATATGGCAGTAGAAGAGCAGAGAGACAAGATTTCAGCTGGTGTTAGACTCCCCAGGCTGAATGAAGAACAGTCTGTAAGTTCTCTGGCTCTAGTAGAGTCAGATGAACTGCAGGAAATTATTAATATACAAGCCTTAGAAAACACATCAGGTGCAGCCAGTCTGCCATTAAGATTATGGGCTGACTGAATTTAGCTGTTACACTATATTTTCACATCCTTTAGGATGATTAATGAAGCCATCAGTGCAAGCTGTTTTCCAACCCCATGGAAGAAGGAAGTAATGGTCTTGCTTTATAAGAAGGACATAGTCTGGCATTCTCTCACAGGAATATTTCAACATGTTGCCATGGTTCTAAATTACTCATGGCTGGACTGGTGTTCCGATTGGCAAGCATATCGCAGACTTTTTGAAATTAGATCACACTGGCTTTGTGGGAGGAGCAGAGACCTTTAATAACATATTGGGAATTATTATAATAAAGAGGAAGGCTTTAGTTTGAAGAAACAGCATAATTATTTATAACATAACTATTAAGTATAACTATTAAGTTTAGATGCTGGAAAAGCATTTGACAGAGAGGAGTGGTCATATTTACAAAAGTTGTTTCTCAAATGTGGGGTTAAAATTTAATTTATGTTGTTCAAGATATATGAGGGGTCTGAAGGTATGACTAAGACTAAGTTTTGTCACCCTCATTTATGGTGTCTATGAGTACTAGGTAGGGTTGCCTTTTCTCCCCTTTATTATTCATAGAGTATTTGAAACTCATAAAACAGAAAAGCAGTATTTCAGACCAGGTTGGAAAGATACAGAAAATATGATATTGTGGAATATAGTTCCCACAAAAGTGACTAAAAAAATTTGAATTTCAGGGAATTTGTGATTCACTGTATTTGTTTGGTAGCAGCATTTTATTTCTTAGCTGCAGAGTTCACAGTTGCTGAAATTATATGTTTAATAGACAAATTGTTTATTGTAGTTGTCTTATTTTCTACATAACTGTATGATTGCACTGTGTTGTTATTTGCATCTAGTGTTCTATGTGTATATTAAAAATAAAAACAAAGCAACTGCACTCACATATATACAGGTTCTTATTTTGAATTGCAAAGTGTTGCAATACTCTTTTATAAATAATAAGCAACACGCTTGCAAGAGCTTATTCAGTGATGTCTGACTCACTGCTGTGTAGTTCTGAATGACAATAAAGTTTCTTGACTAACACTGAGTAAAAAAATATCAGACACCACTAGCATTAAATATTCATACACCAAGACACTGTATATAAATACACACACACATTTATATATCTATCTATATATGTGTGTGTGTGTGTGTGTGTGTGTGTGTGTGTGTGTGTGTGTGTGTGTGTGTGTGTGTGTGTGTGTGTGTGTGTGTGTGTGTGTGTGTGTGTGTGTGTGTGTGTAAGGTTTACAGACAGCAAATTACCTAATCTCCACTATACTTCAATCTTGAACACTTCTACCTAACCATAGTATCTGTGGCAACATTATATGTGATCTAAATCGGTGCAAACATATTTTATTTTTATGTAATATTTAAGGCTGGATTCAAAAATGTCTAATTTGTACTCTGCCATTCTGTGCAAGTCACACCAAGACACACACACACACACACACCCACACACACACACACACACACACACACACACACACACACACACACACACACACACAGTAGGATGCCATTTTGTATTCATTAAGCAGCCCTACACATCGTTTAGATGTGCCAGAAAAGGTAAACAGCAGAGTATGGTAGTGAAAGCATAATCAGCTGAATTACATGCTAATGAACCAATTCAATATGGTACAGCCATTCAGGAAGCCATAAAGTAGACATGTAGCCCTTTATCATGAATGCCAAATCTGGAATGCAGCCATCAAACTCAGAAAAAAAAGCAATGTTAGGGGCTGCTGTTGCTGCTCTTTTGTATATGTACATGCAACAGGTTCGAGTCTATGTTGCTGCTGCAGATAGACCTTGCCCAAGGAAAAAGAGTTTTCAAACCCTGTTTAATATATCATGGACTGCATGATACTGAAATAATAGAGTGATGCAGGACTGACAGGGAAACCATGCAGGAACACTGTGTCTGTTTCCCCCACCTTCAGACCCAGTGGAACTGAGGAGAAATTATACCAGTGAAATCTAAGGTATATGTAACATTAAGGATATTAGCTACTGGTACATTCCAGAGACCCGCAGTGGATATAATAGGAGTGTCACAGGCCACATCCTACAGAATATTTCACCAGTGTCTCAATGAATGCTATGCTAGAATATGAAAGGGAGTACATCTATTTTTCATGTACCCCTATAGGAGAGACAGCAAGAACAATGCAGGAATTTTATGTTGTGGCACTCTTCTCTGAAGTCTTGTGGGACACAGACTGCACTGATACAGAAATAAAAGCACCACCTCGAGAACAGGGAAGGACATAACATCAACAGGAAGGGGTTCCACTCAATCAACTGTCAGGTTGTCTGTAAGGCCCGAGGGATCACCCTCAATGTCTGTGCAAGCAACCCAGGTAGTTATCATGACTCCCACATATGGTACACATTGCTGCTTTACACAAGGTTTTCTAGGAGTAATATTCCTCAAGGCCATTTGCTGGGTGATCCAGGTCATGGACTTTAACCGTGACTCATGACATCCATCAGAAATGCACACACACACAGAAGAAGGAGAGAATGGTACCAGTGGTCAAACAGAAACATAGTAGAACATGTGTTTGGCATGCTGAAGTTATGGTTCCACTATCTAGGCACAATAGGGGGTGCCATGCAGTACAACCAATGCACCTGCACAGAAATTCTCACAATCTGTGCCATGCTGCAAAATATCATCTTGAGGAAACAGGTGCAACAGGGACAGCAAGTGCCAGGACAACACATTCGTGGACCACAGGCAAGGCCAGCACCTCCAACACTCATAGATGAGAATTTTGAGGGAGAACCTCCAGCAGCAGAGGTAGCTGGCAGGTGTAGTTATGCACAATAAGCCCTTACCCTGGCTCAGAGGCAAAGGTTAGCACATAGACTCACCACATAAGAGTCAAAAGGTTTGTGCACACACTTAGCAATTAAGAGGCAAATGATAGCATACACATTCACCAGCAAAAGAATACACATAACAAGGTAAGCACATACAAATATTAAAAGTGATGTCATCTGATATGCACAAACTATACATACCCATGTAATGACAGTGTATAAATAGCAATGGTCAAAAATAGCCCTAGAACACACAACTTACAACTGCAGCTATGTCAAGATAAGTGCAGAGCCTGTATTATGTGAACAAATGTGCAAGAAGATAAACCACCTGCATACTGTCAGTCATAAATGTACTCAGAACCAGTGTGTGGTGTCCACCAATGGCATTTTTGGCTAACAGGAATGATGTCTGCAATATACAAGTAAGCATTGTACACAATAATTGGCATCAAGCTGGTCACTTACCCACTGCACATAAAACAGTACAATTACATCAACAGTTTTGCAAGCTGAGCAACAAGCAGGAATGTCAATATCACAGGTCCAAATGCATGAATTACAATACTAAATGAAAAAAAAAAAGTCTTCTAAAATGAGTATTTACAGAAACCACCGCAATCCTGTCATTTACTAAATATGGCTATAATCCACATACTGAGAAAGACTATCTTAGCAATCCACTCTGTGCATCAAACATATATGCAACCCAAAGTCAAACCCAAATTAACAGAGTCATCATAATTTGCACATGCAGGGGATGGATGGGGCAGTAGGCCAAGGCTGGTAAGAAACACAGAACCTTGCGTAACATAGGACATATCTCAGTGCCACTAACAGGATATATATCCCAATCAACATTAAAGTTTTCTTAGTTTGAATGTGTGTGGGTTGGTATGGGCAGTTTGTTTTTTAAATGTATGTGCGTCTTCATGAACACTATCACATCCTGTGCTAGCACTACATCCTTCTATGTCAGACACGTGTGAGCCATGCATGGTGGAGTTCTCAGTTCAATGTTGTCTCTCCTAATCATATGAATTGCCTCTGCCAGGAGTTGCACTGCCACTTCCATGTCCCTAGTTCAAAGTGGGGGTGCAACCTGCACATGAGTGATGTCTGCTGTTCAAGCTCCCTTCATGACTGCATCCAGGACCATGACACTATGACCTACCACATCTGGGTGTGGACAACTCAATCACTAATCGAGCAATGGAAGTAGTGACATTACAGGAATGGGATCTGACATGACCACATCAGCTAACACCAGAGGATGTTGCAGCTTTACTGACATATGGATGCTGCCCCTCCCGCAGCAGACATTCCATCACAGACATTGCCCAATTCAATGTGTTTCTCATCCTATAGTGAGGCACATTTGTCAGAATGCACCACATTTAGGACTTTCATAGTCTCTTCTGAGGACCTTGTGGAATATGCCTGTGCTTCTATGATGCCTTAGATATATGTCTGGTGGCATGTAATGACACAACAGCATCAGGATAAGGGTGCAAAGTAGTCCTCCTGTGAGCACGTCTAGCAAACCTCCTGTGTGGCACAATGCCCTCATAGTGGCTATGGGCATACTCAACCAGCCCTGCAACTGGAGAAACCACCCTACCTTGATCAATCGTGTCACCCTCTACCTGTCATATCTGAGACCTGAGTGAAATGGGTATGTATACACATACTGACTGTGTCTGAAAGAAGGCCAATGGATATGTAAGCCACGACCTCAGTGTCAGAGTGAATCTCTGCACCCACTGACTGTACCTCCATATCAGCACCATCATCATCAGATGCTACTGATACTCTGACATCAGGTGGTACAAGTTCTAAACTACCACTGTCAGGATCATCTGCAATAATAATCGATAAACACAAGTAGGATAGAAATAGTGAGTGGAAATAATCCAAACTTGACTCTGTACACTCATGTTAAAAATTTTCAGATGTTAAAGGAATACAATACTTTTTACTCTCTCCTCAGACTTGCATCTAAGTAATGTTTCTCACAAATCAAAGTAGGTTTGTGCTTACCATCAACAGGTTGTCTTTCTTATGGTAATTCTGATGTCCCTTGACAAAGGGGAAGGCATCAGAAAGTAGGCTAATATGCATCAGAAAGCAAATGATAAAAGGACCAGAGAATAATGCTCTGCCTATCTTCCCCTTACAAAAAATCTAAGAATCAAGCAGACTGACACCCCCACCACATAATCTCTATTGGACTCTTCATATCAATGTTTTTCAGATAAAGAAGTAGTAACACATAAAGATGTCCAGAATGGCATTGCATGGCTTAGACATATAACATACCTGGGATTTGTTCTTCGGACCTGCTTTACCTGTTGTCCACATCAGTACTAACATCAAAGAGACTGTGTGAACCCTCTTCTCTGCTGTCTGTATCTCTGACAGTGGACAGGAAATACTATTTTTTCAGTGAGTGGTGGTTCCATAGCAGGTCCCCCCATAGCCATCTGGTCTCATGCTACCACAGGTACACTCCTGTGTGCAGCTGTAATCATATCAGTAGTATGGTGCCACACCTGTTTATAATTTCTGCCATTTCCACCCACTGTGTTTATGTCAGTGATGGCCTACTGCTATACACTTTATCTGGCCTACATATCACATCGGCCTCTGTCAAGCAGGAAGGATCCTTGGTGGCATAAGGCTTCAATGATGAACTCATTTTCTTCATCACTGAATGGTGGCTTTCATGGCAAAGATGGTCTGAGTGCCATAATGGATGACTGACAGTTTAAAAGCCCGACGCTGAGAACACCAACATGTTAAGGTAAGTGTGCAATAGTGGCAGACTTTAGGGTTAGGGGCGGGTTAAGTGAGTTAGATTTAGAGTCTGGGTAAGGTAAGTGTGCGATAGTGACAGACTTTATGGCTAGGGGCGGGTTAAATGAGTTAGGGTTAGAGCGTGGGTTAGGTGAGTGTGCGATAGTGACGGACCTTAGGGTTAGAGTTTGGGTTAAGGTTAGTGCATAGATAGTTGTGTATGTAATGTTTAGTGTAGGTTTGTAATGTTTTTGGTGTGCTTGTGTTGTGTGTGTGTGTGTGTTTTTCAGAAAAGGTATTTGTTTTATTTTGTTGATTGTCAGGATTGTGGTTTGTCGGGCATGTGAAGTTTCATGCTTTTAAACTATCGGTCATCTCAGTTGTCGATCTTCCGGTCTCTATGTTCTCATCGTTGGTGTTTTGGCATGCCGGTGTTTTCAGGTAGACCCACGGGTCACTTCAAAGCTGTGATTTTTGATATTCATAAAGCATGGTTTCTTTGGTGGGGTGTAAAGATAATGATCAAGTCTATAAACTTAATTTTTCATCTTAGCAATGCTTCAAATCCAGCATTAAGTGCCTTTTCTGTGAATGAGTTGACTATGTATCTGTCTAAGCCCCTTCTTTTTGATCAGTTATAGTCCTTGGCATATGCATGAGGTCTGCAATGAAAAACTGAAGTATGTGATGCTAAATGGAAGTTCAGGTGTTATTTTAAAATGCACTGAGTGTTTGCCTTACTCCACATTGTACATCCAGTTAACTTATGACTTTCCTTGAAGGTATAGAAAATTATTTCAGTAACTATTACATACACAGTTTGGCCAAGCAACATATTTATTTATTGACATTCGCTAACTAGGTTAGTCCAGCTGGGCTCATTTTCAGTGGAGACCAGTGGAGAAAAGCTCTAGAAAATTTACAATTATTACAAAAGTTACAAAGATATAACCAACAGATAACATAAGTCTACTTGCGAGTAATAGCATGACGTAATATAAGTGTATTAACAGGTAACAAATCTATAAATATTAACTATTAAAAAAATAGAGTATGAAATTCAATGGAATACAACAAATTAGGTCATTCTAATGTACAAAGAGTCAATAGTAATACAAGAACCTATTACTATTATTTTTTTGGTGCATTTAAAAATAGGAAAAAGAGGGAAAAGTAACAGAAGGTGCAGGGTATATGATGAAAAAGAAATTATGTCGATAAAAAGGGAGAATAAGTCAAATTGGGGTTGACATGAGTAGGGCCATGTCTTTTGTAGATAAAGTCTCAGTTCTTGTTTGAACAGGTATTTTTGAGGAGTGCTTCTTATATACTAAGAGGGAGTAAGTTCCAAACATGGGCTATGGAGTATTTATAAAGGGACTTTCCAATGTTTTTATTGGGTTTGTATATGTCAAGGAGGTGTTTGCTGGTAGTACAGAGGTAGCGTTGGGGGTTATAGTAAGACAGTGTATTAGAGATGGAGAGGCAGAAAGAAGGATCATTCAGGATAGTGTGTGCAATATGTAATTGCGAAAGTAGTTGTTTAGGGAATTCAAGCCATTGGGGAGTCTTAAGGGTGAGGCAGTGACAGGATTTGTATGGAAGATTGGAGACAAATCTGGCTATTTTGCTATGTGTTTGCTCTAGTTTGGAGAGAAGAGATGTTTGAACATTAGTAAGGATGGGGACAGAGAAAAAAGACAGGCTAGAAGGAGTGACTGAGCTAGGGAGGGTTTGGAGGAGGGTGTAAAAAATTTTTGGTTGTGATAGAGAAGACCAAGTTTCTGGTGGGTTGTTTTTATACATTGTTGGATATGTATATCAAATTTTAGTTCATCATCAATTACTCTAAGCAGTTTGGTATGGGGTTCAGGTTTGATACTGGGTGTTGTTGAGGGAGATGATAGAGAAAGAGGGTTTGTGCAGAGCAAGTGTTTTAAGAAGGAAGAGAAGGTTTAGTTTTTTTTGGATTTATCAACTCTGCTTTCTCATTTTGCTTAGATAGTTTACACCTTGTGCCACAGAGAAAGCTAAGTTGACAGGTGGCTTTTCTCCACAAAGTAGTGCCCAGAGTGTTAATGGCCCCTGCATTGCCACTAAGCCAGATTGCTCTGTAGACAACATACCTAATTAAAGTTTTTCCATTTTTCCTTCAGTAGAGAACTCTACTTACTTACATTGTGCCATCATACAAATGAGGAAGGCAAGCAGGACACATCACTTCTGAGCTTTGGAGCTAAGAATGACATGCAGATTAAAACACGTGCAGCATGTGTAAGCAACATGTTCAGGTAAAACATCTGTTGTACATGTAAATAAAATCACAACATTTCCTCTGTGGTTCTTATTTGTGCACAGGTTGGTAGGGAGTACCACTGAAAACCACTAACCAGTGGTATTTCACAGTCCAAGTTCAACACATCAAAGTATAATCAGACACATGCTCACACTTTTCCAACAGCTGTGCAAATACTTTTCTCAGCATTGCTCTTTAGGAAGAGAGTTGACACAAAAATAAGTATTGCTACTGGATTATATTACTTCATTACATGGAAATTGTTTAATGTACTCATGTAAAATGCAATGACCTGTGTGCTTAACTGACCACTTCATTCTAGATTATTGGATTTCTACTGCAGCACTGAGACTTACAAATGATATACAGCCACATATAGCCTTGGTGCACATAAATCATTTTTGTCCTCCTGTAGTTGAACATTAAGTATTGTTTGGCATGGACAGCCCACATTGTGCATGCATGAGCACATGCCATTGCTAATATCAATAACATTCATTAAGGTTTATATACTATCATTGCAAGACAAATAAACCTCTCCTATGACATGTGTATGTAATACACTCATTTGTAGACTGTGTCACCCAAAAGTTAGGGAATTTGAATTCAGCAGCGAGACTCTCTCAAGAGTGTGTGTGTATATGAATGAAAATGGATGAAGGAGTATCTTACACCTGTTATTACTGACAAGATTTAGAATTCCATGTACCTGTAGAAGTCATTATTGCACACGCATCTCTTTTGCATAACATAGATTATGTCATCCTTTCAAAGACACAATGATACTCACATGCCATCAGACTTCTCCTGTGGTGCATGCTTTTTTGACTGACTTCTACTGACATCTTGCAAACTAATAGAATTTTTTTCTCTCCCAGTTGCAGACCAATTAAGCTGATTGTCAGCTGCTCAGTGATGCTCTAAATGGTCCTACTTTAAGTACTCCCCAGTATAAACCCAGGGCTGGAACCACTGCACTTGTCAGTTGGTTGAGATGGGGAAGTAAAATACCGAGTGCAGCATTTTGGTAGTGTCCCATATGTTGGCTTAGTATGCTGGGGAATTTTTGGTATTCCTTAAGTTGTGGTTGAACTCATCATATCCACAGCTCCTGGTAAATCACAGCTAGTTTCATGAATGATACTGACGTCCATTGGGGATTAGAAATATGTCACTCAGCATGGAAACTTACATGCACATCAGGAATAGCCACGTATATTACATAACCTGCTGAAACTAACAAAATATCCACTAGGACTTCCTTATCCATTATCATCAGTAGCTATGCTGATGGGAAGCATATTGCAGAGGTATCTTGTTAGCCTATTGTTTGGCCTATTTCTTCTAGCTAGTGATGGTTAGTTACATTCAGGCATGGACTAACACTGATCCTGAATATTGCAAACATAATCAGGAAAAATATAGCATTGTACATGACACTGTGATGGAATACCCAAGTTCCATTCATCTGATCTATGATTAATGCAGAGAAAGTGCACAAGAACGCAGTGCCGCTGCTCATTACTAGGGAAGTTTAACTTTTGATGTCTGCCACAAACACTTTCCATAACATCTAGGTTTATGTTGTGATGAAGTAAAACAGATTTGCCTCTGACAGAAGTAATACTTGGCATACAGACCTTAAATTTAGTCATGGCAAAAGAAAAAAATACCAAATGCGCTGGACTGACAGTTTTGTGCTGTGCCACATCCTGATCTATGGTGCATTACAATGATAATGTCATATCCCACCTACTTTTCTTCTTGACGAATCTGTGCAAAATGCTAGCTGAACAGTGTTTACAATAGTATAACTAATACCTAATATGTAGAGCAAGCAGGGATCTGCAGCATGCTAACACTTTATATGTATGTCCAGAATGTATAAATGTTGTGGTTTTGTGTGTTGTACCAGGGTTTATTTTCAGTTAATGCAACAAAACAACTTGTAAGATGAACTTTGTCAGCACATATCATTCCAGCTGACTAGGATGAAGATTTTTGCTTGTGTGTCTGTATTCATGGGTAGATGCAGAATAGATACATTCATAAATTATGCTTTTTTGTCATGGTTTAGTGGTAAGTTATCAAAAGTGAATTAGCACTCACAATATGGCATAGAAATGTATGTCTCTATGTCTGCTTTAGAAAGTCATGGCTGTAAGCCTTCTTTTAGCATCGACTATCACTGGAACAATGATTTGATGCCTCATTTTAAGACAGATGGGCAAGAAACAATGCTAAACACAACATGCCGAAGGCTTTTATGTTAAATGTTGAAGTAAGATGAATAGAACACGTGATCTGTATGTAATAGCACACCAGCACAGGCACAAACATGCAAACAAACATACAGATGTGTGCATACACACACACACACACACACACACACACACACACACACACACACACACACACGCACACACACACACGCACACACACATACACACACTCACTCCATTGTGCATGCTTCTCCAGCAGAACAAAGCAGAAACAAGATGGTGCACAGAGTGTGTCATCAGTAAAATTAGTGCTATCAAAAAGCTCTCATGCTAGCACTGTGAGCATTTCAGTCCAGCTCTAAAGAATTTTGTAAATAATTTGTGTATTTTTCGGTGAGTAGTTATGATATGTATGCTTAACTTACAAAAATGTAAGAAAACTGTATTAAATGTGTATACCACAGAAATAGATCTTGAACATGTGTATGAGCTTCAAGAATGTAACCACAGTGTACCCTGCTGGAAACAAGCAGAATTCTGTATAAACTATATGCCTATGCAAATGTATGTTTTGATGGTAAAGGCTGGAACACACAGTACATCCTCAAGTTAACTAAAGCAAAGAGTTTTACAACGGTGTTTATCTCAGCTAGGAAACAGAATGTCTACAAATAGGAGTTATTTCTATTGTCTGGAAACAGAATTAATTACAGGTTTGAAAATGTAAAAGTGTTTAACTGTTTTACAACTTCCAGTTCTAGGCAAACATCTGAGAGATAAGTATTTTTGACACAGAGGTGCTAAATCTTTAAGTTTCTGTTAGCCTGGGAACTAAAGGCAGAGGTGACAAAGAATGATGTAATCTGAGATAACCCAATAATAATGCTTGATACTCTCTGAGATAGTTCTTAAGTTATTAAGTCTGTGCATTTTGTATTTGTCTTTGGATCTGACAACATTTTCAGCACTTCTGCCTTGTTCTCTAAGCAAGACTTAGATCATAGTATCTCTCTTAGAGATAGACAGGAATATAGTAAGATTAGTTTAGATGTTTTCTGTATTTATTTGAGACTATCCTGCAATGTGGTTTAAAAAAAATTCCTGTGATTCTGAACTCTGTTGTCACTGTATTGAGTTACTGAGTATTGTCCTGTTCTTCTATTATTTATTATTAAATATATTTAAACCTTTTAATTGTGGCTGGTTTGTTTAGAGATATTTAAGCTCTTAGCGTACTTGCATATGTATTTGGTGACACTGTATAGGCCACTCCTAAATAGCCTTAAAAGTCTTCATCACACTTACCATTTGGATAATAATAACATTACACAGTAGAATTGGTCACCCCTTGTAAGGGCCTTATAGTAGTTGATGAGTAGTGGTTGGTGGAAGCTGGTACTACTATATAGTCTGGGCAGAAGGGGGCATAGCTAGTGAACTTGTGCCAGTCTTCCCCAGGAGTATCTGTGTGTTTGTATTTAAATCAAATCTCAAAGTGTGTGTGTGTGTGTCAGCTACTTGGGCAGGGACACAAAGCACTGGTTGGGCAGAGAGATTGCTGGAGGTTTTGGCTGGACCACTCAGCTGAGATCTTAACCCTATTAGCTGTGCCAGTGGGGAGTCTTATTGGGGATCTGGAGAGAGAGGGGGACCCAGCCCCAGACTATGATCTCTGTGTGCTCTTAAGGGAAATTGTACTTTACTGTGTATGTACGTATCCTCCCAATGTGCACGTCCCTCACTGGTGCTAGTGTTGAGGATTGATGCTCCTTGATTACTGGGCCAGTGCAGGGGCATCACAAGCACAACTCTTAAAATGCTGATAAAAACAGATATATCATATTTGCTTCTTAGATTATCAGGACCCCCAAGTTTTGCCTCTATTTTACTAAAGACACATTTTTTTAAATCAAACAGATGTATGTTTTGTATGAACACACATCTAGGAATGTTCTTCCGTCAGTGGCACTTCATACTGTCTATCTTGCTATTCTTATAAAAAATATAAATTTGGTTATTAGTTGCAATAATGAAATGGTATGTAGTTTCTTTACTTCATGACATTTCAGTATATGATGTAGCTTCTGGTGCTCCTGAATTATATTGCTCTGTTAAGAACTGCTTTTGATTACAAGCAGTGGATATATTAAACCGTACCTTAGTCTAAAGTCAAAATGTGGGATTCGTGAATAATCACGCAGGCTTCATGCAAAGCCTACATGATGTTTACATGTTAGCATGATGAGCAGCAGCAGTGCTAATCACATGTGCATGACGCTCATCATGCTTACATGAATACAAGCAAGTTTTCATTGCCAGCAACAGTGTTGGCAGCCAGGAAAACGTATTGACCAGCATGAGCTCACAAAGTAAACAAACAGGCTTATCTATCAGTAAACCTGTTGAGCGTGCTGTCACAGACAGCACGATAAGTTACATAAGGCAAATAATGCATGCCATACACAGGCAGGGAAGAGTACTGAGAGGACTTAGCACATAAATCACACATAGGAATACAGTAATAAGTCAGATGAGATGTGAAAGGGCAAGGGCACAACAAGACATGGGTTACCAGACAGGAAAAGTGTACTGAGGACAACGTGCACAGAAATATGTGAGAGGGGAGGGTAAACTTTCAAATTCTAGTATGATAACTGATGTGAAGGTGCTTATGTCACAAAGGAAAATTTGTAATAATAACATTTTGGAATACATATGTCATATTAATCAATGGTGGTCAGACTTCCTGAGCAAATGTAGGTAAATAAAAGCAGACTTGAAATTATAGGGTTTTGACTGCTACACTGATTCACATTATAACAGATGGGAATTACATGACATATGAATGTCATTGACATGCTTAGCTGAGATGCCAGAATATATATTATGGGCTATTTGCACAATGTGCATTTCATCAATAAAACATGTTGGAAAACAGCAATGGCTCAAAAGCCACAATCTCCTTTTGTAAGGATTGAACCCATCCTAGCAATGTCATCACTGAGCTGTGTATTAAATGTGTATACCACAGAAATATATCTAACGTGTATGAGAAGTATCACCCTTGAAGGGAATTATGCACCTGGTATTCCAATGGCTGTGCATCCAACATGTAGGTTTTCTATCAGTTTAATTTCTCCAAGTCTTTTGTGGTTTCTAATACATTGACGGGAATGGACCCCATTCCTAAGTCAAAGTATGATTAAACCAAACCACAAATAAATAGGATGGCCAGTTGCTCAAAACACTGATTCACTTTATTAAAACAACAAACAAGAATGTGAAATCTTTAGCACCTCAGCTGTTAAGCCTTTCCCATACATCCCTTAAATACCCAGACCAACTTTACAACTAAATAATTAAATTAAAACATTTAAAATCAATTACAAAAAAAAAGTTCCAAGTACTCACCATATTAACACCTCTAGGGGATAAAGTATTGTTTTGGACAACTGGCCATCCCATTTTTTTGTGGTTTGGTTTATCTTCGTTTTTGGTGGTTGCATGTAAAATATGATAAAAGTTTGTGAAATCAGTACTATTTCAATCCTTGATGTTAGCCAGAAGTGTTCTTTGCAGCACCCACAATGTGCCCAGAATCGACTTCTTCTGCAATTCATATGGAATTACATGTGTTGGTAACATATCTAAATATGACTGTAAATTATTTTTTGAGACCCATTGCCCCTACTACTATTGGAACTGTCTGAGTATCCTTTTCTACATTGCCTTGCTTCTGCCTCCAAATCCTGGTATTTTACAACTTTGTGTCTCTTTGTACATAAGACACTGTAATCACTGGGTGTAGCAGTTTCAGCGATCAATGCTACTTTTGTTTTCTTTTCATGGACTACCTTATCTGGTTTTCTTACACTTGTTTCATGAACTGCTGTTAACGGGTGATTCCATGTGATATGAACTTCATCAATCACTATAATGCTTTGTGGATCATATTTCCAATGCTTCTCAGAACTTCAGTATTGTAATGTTTGCACAATTCCCAATGCAACGGTCTTGCCACATTATTGTGCCTTTCAGTGTACTTGGTCTTTGCCATTAGTATATCACAACCATCAACAAGATGTGTGACTGTTTCCAGTTTTGTTTACAGGACCTGCATGTGTCTGTTTTTCCCACATGTTCAATCGACTTTGTAAACCAATGTGTACTTAGTCCACTATCCTGGGCCATCAATGTTAACCTTTCATCTTTTGGTTTGAATTCACCTCTCCTTAACCATATGCATGAGATCCTGATCTACATGAGGTTATTCCAGGAGTTTTCTGTACTTGCAAATATATTTATGCCCTTTCCGCATTTCTTGCCTTCTCAGCTGAAAATTCACCTTGTATTCTTTCTTTTGTTTTTTGGCACATTCATTTGCTGCCTGATTTTTGTCTACTTCTAGTTTAGTTCCCATTCCCGCTTGGCAAAGATAGTGCTTCTGCTAAACTAAGTAGGGAAGTCATTTTAAATTTGTTCTCATGTTTTAAAACTTTCAATATGTCTGGATCTGGTGAGATCAGCAGATATGTATGGAGTCCTATGATTGCAGATCTAAAGATGTAATCAGTTTTGAGGAGGTCCATACCTCCTTCAGAATGAGGAATATATAATCTTGGTATATACTGACTTTTGTGTATCATTTGATAAGCATGAAACATTTTTTTTTCTCCTGTCCAACTTGTACAGTTTCTTTTGGGGCCAGTCAATTACCTTAAAATTATAAGTTAAAACAGGAAGAGAAATTGGATTATAACTTGTACTTTGTTTATAGATTTCAGGGTTGTTTCCAGCATTAATTTTCTTCTAAAATATTCCTTACTGAGTTTTGTTTGCATTTGCTCATGTTTTGTTGTCAATGACTCTTCATTTCCCAAATATTTATACACTCCCTCCCACTCAAGTTCCTTTGTATCACATTGATGTCCCAGATTGATATTTTCTTGGTACCGTATCAAGACAAAATGACATTCTTATATCATCAAAGAAAGTTTAAACCACTTCCAGTTCTGCTTTCTGCTTCGCATCTGATGAACTATACAGTTTTAAATCATCCACAAGAAGGTGAAAAGTCTCTACACTTCGTTGTTTTTCTGGGAGCCAAATTGTAACTATGATCTGATCTGTTAAATAGACAGCTTAATGGATTAAGGGCAAGACAGACAAACAGCGGTGACAAAGACTCACCCTGGAATATCTCCTTTGAGTTTTTATCCCTAGGATAATAATTTGTCCTTTATCGTGGCATAGCTGCAAAGTGGTTTGCCACTGTTTCATGGTCACTGTAATGTAATTGATCAATGTAGGATGCATCTTTTACATTTGTAAGCACTCCTTTATCCATGAAGGTGGGATGCTGTCAAATGCTTTTTTGTAGTCTATCCATGCCATATTTAGATTCCTCCCCTTTTTACAATTTCCCTTATGACTTTAACAACAAATGATCCTTTTTACCATATGACTTTGTTTTGTTACCTGTTTGGTCTGTTGTCAAAATTAAGTTTTCTTCTAAATGACTATAAACTCTGTCGGCATCAATTCCAGTATATAGTTTATATATCATCGAAAGGCAAGTTATTGGTCTATAGTTTTTAGAATAGATTACAGGTTCTCGCTTAAGGAAGAGTATTGTTTTTCATGTTGTTAACCAGACTGTTGTCTGCATGGGATGCTCATATAAGTAGATCTTACTCAGCACTAAACCTTTGTGTAAAGATGTTAATACTTTTAGCCAGAAGCTAGGTACTGCATTTGGGCTTGGGGCTTTCCAGTTATGAGCTTTTCTTAATTTTGTTTAAATTTCTCTGGCCATTACTTCATCCCATTTCATATCATGTACATTTTAACTGCTTACTATTCCTTTTAATTCTTCTATTCCTTCATCATCTTTGTTATGTTACATGGTCTTCATAGATATTTCTCACAAATGCACCTATTTCTTCTTTTTTGGTGGTGTTTCTATTCCATTTGCTTTGTTTCCCAGTTATCTATAAAACCTTTTGGGTCATCAATGAATTGCTTATTTTATATGTTTCCTTTATATTTATCTGCATATCTTCTAAGTGGTTCTGTCTGTGCTTATGTTTTTAATTTATTATGTGGTCTAGTGTACGATGCATCCTGGTCCACTGTGATACTGTGCATTGCTTTTGTCAATTTTATCTTTCTAAGTATTTGTGTTGATCTGTTCCCTCTTCTATATTCTTCTAACAGTGACATTTCTTGTCTTAATTTGCTTTATAGTTTTCTCTATTTAATGCTTCCATGATGGCATTTGATTTCTTCCCATCCTTTTCCTTATTTCTATAGGGTTTTGTGGTAACACTTTATCTGTTATTAATTTAGCTGCATGGTAATGTAGCCTATTTACTTCTGTTATATCACATGAACTTCTGTTAATAGTCTTGACTACTGTGTTTGTTTTATCAGACTTCTAACATTTGGGGCCTTATTGACTTTCTGTAATCTGTTTCTTTCATTGATCTTAATATATATATATCCATCTCTATTAAATCAACCAGCTCTTCTCTTAGATCATTTTCTTCTTAACTAAGTGCACATTTTTGTTCTGTTTCATGTGGGCGCTCTACAGAAAGGCCCAGACCATCTTCCTGTGACATATATTCTTCAGCTGCATCCTGCATCATCCATTGCTCTTTCATATGGGAACTCACTGGCCTATCACTCTACAACATTGACTGTGTCAGAGATGCCACTGTTTCCTGTTCCTTCCCTTGCTGTGCAACTTCAACTATACTTTTGTACTAATTTCCTACTGAAGGCTCCAGAGTATATTCATGGGCGATTGATCAGATACTTCTCATTCCACCTGTTTCTCCTTAATGTAGGGACTTATTGTTTCATCATGCTGTGATGCCATCATAGTTGGATTTTCTATGCTAAATCCTTCACTTCACAGGTAATCCATAACTCCATTTTTTATTTCTTTAATTTCTCCATCACTAATCCTCGTTTCTACTTTCTTCCTTTTTTTTCTTATTTATTGTATTGCAACATTTTTCATTTCTGGATTTCTTTGTCTGTATTTCTTTTCAAATATTGTTGGTGCTGCTTTTTTTGTATTGATTAATGTTGCTTTCTCCTTTGCATAAAAATTGCACTATATAAAATGTCTTTTCTTTCCTGTGTCTATATTTCTTCTCCTGATGTCTCCTTTTCACCTGTTTCTCCTTACTTTGAGGACTAATTGTCCCATCATGCTATGATATAACTTGTGTTAAATTCTCTACACTAAATCTTCCACTTCACAGGTATTACATAACTTCAGTTTCTATTTCTTTAACTTCTACTTTACTAATCTTCTGTTCTACGTTCCACCTTTGTGTGTACATTTTCATATCTGGGTGCCTTTGCCTGTATTTCCCTTTAAATATTTTTGGAGCTGATTTTTGTATTGCTTAGTTTGTCTTTCTTCTTTGCAAAAACATTGCACCATATCAGTGCTGTCTTTCTTTCTCATGTCCATGTTTCTTTTTTATACCTTTCAAAACTGTCTAGGTTTTGTTCCTTTTTATTCTCATACCTCCTTTGTTGCTTCTCTTCCAAACGGCCTAGAGTTTCTTGGTCTATATAATGTTTTTCATGGATCTGTTGTATTAATGAACACAAATTTGCACTTGAAGCTTTTGATAGTTTTTCTTGTGCAATATTTTTTTACTCTAATTTTTCTTTTTATCTTTATGAATGTCTTCTATCTGGAAATTCCGGGCTTCTTCCATAATAGCAACAATATAGCATCTCTTCCTTATCCTCAGTAGTCCACTCAGACATCGTTATTGTCTTTTGGCCTGTCAGTTTTTTGTATTTTTTTGTGGACTACTGCTTCCTTCTGTAACAGTGGAGCCATATCCCCCTAAGCCTGGCCTAGCCCCATTGTCACATACCAAGATTGGGCACATTTTTATCCTAGGAACTGTGCACCTAGCTGTCTTTTTAAATTTTTAACCTACATCTGTCCATGATATATGTTATCTAAAATACAGTTTATATATCAGTGTCATCTTGGTGAAATTTTGTATTAATGGTGTCCACCTCACGAAGGTACTCACCAAGGCATTCTGGATGGATTCAGTTCTAGTAATACTACTCTCCTTTGCTTGCTGATTATGTCATCTCTCCACTCAGACCCCTCCCCCCCAAGTACAAAGCTTCTGTACAGTATTTGGGATGGCTCCGCACCTCTGCAACATTTTCTACTTCTTATGTAATTTGGGCTTCATTTGGTGTTTTGAATGCATTGGTCATGTGCAGCTTTTTTTTCCCCATTCAAACAAAATCAGCTCTCCTTGCTTATATTTAGGAGTTTGTTTAGAAATTGTGAGATTTACTTGTCACTCTAAATGATTATCTTGCAGTGTTTCTGCTTTATTCGTTGGAGTCTTGGCATCAACTCTTTGTATTTTATTAGTAACCACAATCATATTAGCCTGTGTTCATGTTTAACTCAATAGCATGTCCATTTTTCTGAACAGTCTTATTTTTGCTTTGCAAATCTTTGCAAAATTCTTTTATTTTCAGCTTCTGCAAAGTTATTCTTACTGTGCTCCTAACCACATCTATTGGGATAAATATCACATACAGATTTTACTTATCCACAGTTCTGACAGCAATATGAACCGTAAAAGTGAATTGCACCAATGTCAAAAGCATGGACAGGTGATATCACAAATGGACCCTTTAGGAATCTGCATACAATGTGTTCACATTGGCCAGTGTGATGTATGTTCACTATATGTTCATGGAGTAACAGAGGGGCACTTGAAAGTATACTTTAAGCTTGTAGATTCAAAAGCACTGGAGCAGTCTCAAAAGCAAAAAAAATAATTTTATAGTCATGTTTATGCCACATGTGATAAGAGTAAAGACTTCTCAGAAAGGTCAGATGGTACAGTGGTTAGTGTGCAATCTTTCAATTCTGTTTTTCATTTCACACCTGAGCCTCTGAAGTATGACAGCAGTTTAGGTTGGGAGGCTGTGAGGAGGTGGTTAATGGGTTAAGGTGTTTGCCTTACAAACACAAGATGTAGGGTTTGAGTCAAAGGGATAATTGGCTGTAGCTTAAATTAAAATGGGCGGCAGGTTAGCTAGTACTAACCTGTGAACTGTGAACTTATACACAAAAACTATTTTTTAATGAAGACCAGTAGTGCACAAACTCTGTTTCCTGCTCCTTGTTCATGGCAGATAGTGATTTGTAAATGTTTTTCCCTTCGTTGTCATGATTATCGCCAGAGAACATCAGTATACTATATCAAAGGGGGATCCAGTGCAGTGAGTGCTCCTATTAGGTGGAGAAACGCTATATCACTGTCAAGGCTAGAAACTGTATTTGGTCTTGGTAGCAAGTTAGATATCACCAAAACGATGGTGGAACAAGTGCCAGCTTGCAACCAGTGACAAAGTTTATTTTTAAAAAAAGTTCACACATTTTCACTGATGATGTTTCGATATATAATCTTGAGTAACATATTACCATAAGATCAAATGCTCTAAATTGTGACTTACCTGTAAGTGCAAGAAATCTGGACAAATCAAGAAATAATGGGGGACAAAGGCAAACCAGTGAAAGTTTTTAGATATTTCCCTTATTAACACAGAAATATAATATACTAAAAGGTTTTGCATTAGCATGAAGTTTCTGAAGGATATGAGCTGTGAAACTGAAATGTCTGTTATTAGTGTCTTCAGCCTTCAGTGATTTGCCAGAAAACTACAAATTTGAGGGAGAGACCAAAAATAGTTTGCTCCTCTATCTAAAGACTGTACAGTATCATAGATAAAACCCATTCACATAGGCATATCCCATGCACAGACACTCTGACAGCCACACACAATCACAGGTTGACACACAGTTGCATACATACACACAGACACAGATTCACTACCTCCACACTCTACAATCATGACGTCAGCATTTATAAAACCGACATTAGGTAGGGGTCTTCCACCACACATACAAACACACACACATGGATAAAGAAATACCTAATTCAAATATTGTCCCTATATGCACACAACACAGACAAACAGCAGGACACTCCCATGCAGTCACTACTACTACTACTACTGCTACCTAGATCAACGACCTGCACAGAGTAGAGCTTTCCGCCTTCCCTTCTGCCATATTTCCCCTCATTGGAATGCATAGGAACATGCCATTACCTACTTTAACTAACAGTGGCTCTTCCAAATAGGTTAAACCAATGTTATCAGTCCAGGTGGTGTCAGCCTTTGCTCATGCACTACACTCTTAAAGGTTAAATTATGGTATATGCTACATTGTGCATGAGACTATTAGTATGTGCTTCATTTTTGGGTGCTACTTGTAATCTTTCCTAACTGAACTTGTATTGTGACATCAAGACAGTGTATCACATGTACAAAGTAATGACCTGTGTACCATTTTTGCAGTTCTTGCAACCTGGTGGAAAACAACATTTGCAAACAAAACAATGTTGCTCTCTAAAGCATATGTGAATACCACTGGAGAACATTGCCGAGACCAGCAGAGTATCCTGGCTTGAACAAACACATCTGCTATTGTCAATATCACTCCTGAAAGGTAAAAGTATTAAATATCTTTAAGGATTCTTCCCCTGCAACATGTAGAAATCTAGTGCCTTCTACCCTGTAGTTTTTTTTTTTTTTGATTATACTGCTGGCAGTGAGGAATAAACTAAAACCATGGTTTGATAGGTATGAACCTCTTAAGAGGTCAATGTGGAACACGGACCATAGCAATATGTGATAAACAGTGAAGATGTGGAATACCCTGTTTTCACACTGTGCATAAATGTATCCATTCCTGCACCTGAAGTGCTCTTTTAACCAAAAGCATTCAGTTGCAGGGAAACTATCAGTTGGGAGTGAATACTGTACATTTGTTCAAATTCTCTATAAAAATATACAGCTTGTAATTCAAGTAAAAAAATAGACATTTATTTTCTGATCTGCAAAAGTACCATCATAAATAACCAAATATGAAACATTTAACAGCTCTACTATATAGCTTACCACACAAATGCTCTGCATACAATAAACCAGCTAACAAAAATAAAAAGTGCTTTTATGCTTTCCACAAACTGAGTGTGCCACCAAATGGCACTTTATACTGGTAACATAGTAATAGACTCACTAAGTAGGCACACATAACATAATTAAAGCATACTGTTTACATAATACTTCAGGAAATATGTGCAAAAATACATAATATACACAATGGTAAACATGTTCTGTCACCACTTCAGAATTGTTATACCCCTGATCTACAAACACACACTTTTTTTTAATATTACAAATAGCGTACTGGTCCTTTACCAAAGGTGACAGGTAACAGGCTGGGAGATCACCCTGTTTCAGGGAACACAAGCATTTCATCGACAATCCAGTATTCATGTTTTGTAGTAGAATAGGCTCCTTACCCATAACCCTATGCCCTTTAAATATATGCCACACATTTTGCAGTACAGCAAGAAAATATATCCTTCTGTACTTCTCAACTTTTTTAGTTAAGAAACTGAGACAAGTACAGGGAGCAAAGGCCCAAATTAAGCACAAAAGTTTTTTATGCTGATTCACTTTAAAAATGAACAAAGAAAAAACCCAGACATTGCATCAACTAGTATTTTATGTTGAATAATTTTGAAGTTCTCTAATGTCTGGCATTGTTGATTATAATCCTTGCTGATTTAACAGAGAATCTACCTTTTCATGAGAGATAGGTCAAAAATATTAGGCAACTACACCAACATGCATTTTGTTAATAATGACTTAATAATAATTTCCTAATAATATCTAACATTGCCAACTATGATACCCAGTAATTTAATTGTAGGCCAGGCAGGTATGACCCTAGCCCTGAGTAGCATTCTGCCATCACCCAGAATGATGCTGCTGTACAAGGACAAAATGATTGACTTCAACAATTGGCTAAGCTTCTGGTGTCATTCTAAAGGGATCCAGTATATGCCTGGGATGACATGGTCGACAGACCACGATGCTTTGCCAGAGATGGCCTGCACCTGTCACCCATGGGATTCTGGATACTGGCTAAGGTTCTTGCCGCCCCTATTGTGCCTTTCTTAGGCAAGGTTCAAATGACAAATTCACCACCATAACAGGAACAGGAAAGCAAAAACTGAGGGTGATGCTACTCAATGCTAGAAGTCTAAATCTCAAAATGCACTTACTCAAGGCACTCCTTAAAATGGAGAACATCGATATCTGTGCAGTGACTGAAACCTGGTTCAAGGCTCCAGAGAGCACCCCTGTACTACCAGGCTATAACTCATACCACACTTTTGGGCCATGTAACCTGGACCAGAACACCAAAGGCGGAGGTGTGTCCATATTCATTAAGGATATCCACACCTCCAGGCTAGTTGCTCAGTATAATGCAGCCGAGGTTATCCAAGGCAACTAACTCTGGGCAAAACTGCAATCCAAATTGTAGCTTGCTACATATCACCCACCATGCCCCAGGATTCCCACTCCTCTTTTCTTGATGTACTGGAAAATATTAGGGTTCAACCAAACACCCTAATAATGGACGATTTCAACTACCCCACCCTTAACTTGGAAAACTACTCATGTACCAACTCTTTTTTGCTCAACGCTTTCTGGAATTCATAAATTCCAATGCCCTGGATCAACCTATCCACACCCCCACCAGGGGCAACAATATCCTAGATTTAGTCATTACCAACATGAGTGACTGGTGTTCCACACCCGAAGTCAACGCCTCATTGGTCCGATCTGACCATAAGTTAATTACCCTAGATATCCACATCATGCCCCCACCCCCATTAAGGAAACCATGGCAAAAAAATTCTACAAAGCCAACTTCATGCTTCTTAAGACAGAAGTGGTGAATTTCATGACACCCATGCAGATGGACAATACAGTTACGACTACTGAATCCTACACAATTGCACTTTATAAGCACTTACATGAGTGCATGGATTGTGCTATCCCAAACAGAACCAAGATGCTATCCTCCGAAGAAAGGAAGCCAATCTGGTGGTCCCCTGCCATAAACAAACTGTACTACAGAAGGAAGAAACTGTTGCAAAAGAGAATAAAATCCCACGAATGGAGGAGCTCCCTGGTCAGCCTCAGTAAGAAGCTGCGATCCCTGATAAAATCCTCCAAAGCTAGTTACAAAAACAAAATCACCACTGATTCTAAATATAACCACAAAGCATTATATAGCTATGTCAAGAATCTCAATGGCAACACTCAGATCTGCTTTGAGTTACAGCACAATGGCACTAAATATACAGACCCAACTGATATTGCCAACATCCTGGCAGATAGGTTCAGTGCTAACTTTACCCCCCTCTCACCCCCTAAAGAGCCCATCTCTATACCAGAAGAATGCAAAGTTCCTGTAATCACGGCTGCACAGGTAAAAACCACACTCTCCAAAGCCAAGAACACAGCATCCATGGGACCAGACAACATCCCAGGCTGCGTTCTACATGAACTACAGAACGAACTGGCACCCCACCTAAGTACCATGTTCAATCATAGCCTCACCTCAGGCTTTGTGCCTCCTGAATGGCGCACAGCAATGGTTATCCCACTCCACAAGGGGTGAGCCACCACGGACCCCGAGAACTACCACCCCATTAGCCTGACGAGCCTGGTCTGCAAGGCTATGGAACGTATCATCATGGAACTTATAAACAAAGACATTGGTAATCTCCAAGCTCTGGACCCCACCCAGTTCGGGTTAGTAAAAGGCAGATCATGTCTCCTAAACCTAATAGACTTCTTTGAAGCAGTCACGAAAGCTGTAGACAAGGGTAAGGTGGTTTACACAGCCTATCTAGATCTTGCCAAGGCTTTCAACACCATCCCCCACTCTGGAATTATAGATAAACTCACTAAACTAGATATAAATCCCTATGTCACAAGATGGGTTGCCAACTGGCTCACTGACAGAACCCACACTGAAAGTAGCAGACTCCAAATCTGACTTCAGACCAGTGACAAGTGGAGTACCACAGGGTTCAGTCCTGGGTCCTCTCCTGTTTGGTATCTACTTCTCTGAAGTACAGGCTAACACAGAAGGTCTTTGGCTAATGAAGTTCACAGATGACTGCAAACTAGGAGCCATAATCGAAACTCCTAACAATGTGGAAATCCTACAAAAGGACCTCACTGAGACAGATGCCTGGTGTCAAAGCCATGCATCAGCAGCCTGATCCCGAGTCCCTGCCGGTTTAAATCCCGCCTCAAGCTCAGTGCAGAAAGTGCATTGTCATCCCCTTTGGTAAAAACTCTGTACCCATGAACTACAACATAGGCAGTAGTATACTTAACACTGAAAGTGTGATAAGAGACCTTGGGACACAGGTGGACAGTAGTCTCTCCTTTGATAATTACATCGCCACAGTAGTCAGGAAATCCTTCTACATGGCACACCTCATCACAAAAGGTTTCTCATCCAGAAAAAAGAGGTCATTGTTCCCCTCTACTCATCACTCATTAGACCCATTATAGAGTACATCGCCCCTTTTGGTATGTACCTCACAAGACATCTACAACAACTGGAAAGGCTGCAGAAATACCTCACAAAGAGGATTACCGGCCTCAAACAGATGCCCTACGCAGACCGTCTCAAAAAACTCCAGCTTTACTCCATCGCATATCACCTACTCAGAGGTGATCTCTGCCTAACATACAAAGCTATGTCAAACCCAGAGCTGTGGGACATGCTCCACTTAAAGAAATCCCAATCCCTTCAGGCTACATGCTCTAGAGACCTAAACCTTGTCACCACAATAAACAGAACATGCTGGAGGGATAGATTCCTGTCCCAGAAACTTCCCATACTCTGGGAATAAACTACTTATCTATATCAAACAAAGCTCCTCATTAGCACTCTTCAAGGAAAAATCTTGATGATTGGATGGGAAATAGGAAATTCAGGGATCACCTCTGTGGTTCTGCTCGACAGTGGCACAGGAAAATATTTTTCTTGGGTGGCAAAAGCCAGGGTACCTTTTTGGCTGGGTTTGTATAAGCCCCAGGGCCAATAGCCTAGTACCTACCTATGAACAGCAAATTAATCATTCATGAGAGACACAAAATATGAGGCAATACTATGAGGAAAAGCACAAGATAATGTTTGGCATTTCTAACTAACTAATTTCTGTGATTTCACACAAAATCGGATTATGAGAGGGCAAAAACTGTCCTCTCCACAGAATGATCAATTCAATCAGACAGTGCTGTTAAGTCACCCTGAAAAGAAACACTTATGTCCAGTGGGATGCCTTCTGTGGCCAGAATGTGGAACACTAGTTCTCATTAATGTATAACATATGGGCAAAATGAGAAACACATACTTGCAACATCAACATACTGGTCAACCTCTTAGAGCAAAAAATCTGGACAAAGCCATAAATAATTGAGAGATAAAGGTCCAAAATAGGGACAATTTTTAAATATTGCTCTTAGAAACTTAGAAAGTTGATAGCATAACAGGTTTTGCTTTAGCATGACATTTCTGAAGGATATGAAGTCTGAAACTCAAATGGCTTTCATTATTTTCTGTCTTTGGTCTTTGATGACTTGCCATTAATTTTCCAGAAAACTGCAATTTTATAAAAAATGGGCCAAGAATACGAAGCACAGATCTGGACATTCTGCAAAATCTGTACAGTTGAGAGCTATGAACATCAAGTAGGAAGCTCATAGCATGGCCATTACCTTAATAAACAGTTATTTTGATTAATTAAAATACTTCAGTATTACTTAGCATAGATATTTAGGGAAAAAAAATCTCAGTACCAAATGTGCATAAAGTACTAGTTTTTTTCACAAGGTACATTATAATGTATATGTAATAAAACAAATATATAATAAAAAAGGAAAACACTAAATATAAAACTAAGGAAACCACCTCTAGTAGTAGACCCGTAACAAGTGGTGTACCACAAGGATTGGTCTTGGGCCGCTACTGTTTGGGATATACTTTTCTGAGGTGCAAGCCAAAACCCAAAGTCAACGCCATGCCCTGGATCAACTTATCCACACCCCCACCAGAGGCAACAATATCCTAGATTTAGTCATTACCAACATGAGTGACTGGTGTTCCACACCCGAAGTCAACGCCTCATTGGTCCGATCTGACCATAAGTTAATTACCCTAGATATCCACATCATGCCCCCACCCCCATTAAGGAAACCATGGCAAAAAAATTCTACAAAGCCAACTTCATGCTTCTTAAGACAGAAGTGGTGAATTTCATGACACCCATGCAGATGGACAATACAGTTACGACTACTGAATCCAAGCACTTACATGAGTGCATGGATTGTGCTATCCCAAACAGAACCAAAATGCTATCCTCCAAAAAAAGGAAGCCAATCTGGTGGTTCCCTGCCATAAACAAACTGTACTACAGAAGGAAGAAACTGTTGCAAAAGAGAATAAAATCCCACGAGTGGAGGAGCTCCCTGGTCAGCCTCAGTAAGAAGCTGCGATCCCTGATAAAATCCTCCAAAGCTAGTTACAAAAACAAAATCACCACTGATTCTAAAGATAACCACAAAGCATTCTATAGCTATGTCAAGAATCTCAATGGCAACACTCAGATCTGCTTTGAGTTACAGCACAATGGCACTAAATATACAGACCCGACTGATATTGCCAACATCCTGGCAGATAGGTTCAGTGCTAACTTTACCCCCCTCTCAACCCCTAAAGAGCCCATCTCTATACCGGAAGAATGCAAAGTTCCTGTAATCATGGCTGCACAGGTAAAAACCACACTCTCCAAAGTCAAGAACACAGCATACATGGGACCAGACAACATCCCAGGCTGCGTTCTACATGAACTACAGAACGAACTGGCACCCCATCTAAGTACCATGTTCAGTCATAGCCTCACCTTAGGCTTTGTGCCTGCTGAATGGCGCACAGCAATGGTTATCCCACTCCACAAGGGGTGAGCCACCATGGACCCCGAGAACTACCACCCCATTAGCCTGATGAGCCTGGTCTGCAAGGCTATGGAACGTATCATCATGGAACTTATAAACAAAGACATTGGAAATCTCCAAGCTCTGGACCCCACCCAGTTCGGGTTAGTAAAAGGCAGATCATGTCTCCTAAACCTAATAGACTTCTTTGAAGCAGTCACCAAAGCTGTAGACAAGGGTAAGGTGGTTTACACAGCCTATCTAGATCTTGCCAAGGCTTTCAACACCATCCCCCACTCTGGAATTATAGATAAACTCACTAAACTAGGTATAAATCCCTATGTCACAAGATGGGTTGCCAACTGGCTCACTGACAGAACCCACACTGAAAGTAGCAGACTCCAAATCCGACTTCAGACCAGTGACAAGTGGAGTACCACAGGGTTCAGTCCTGGGTCCTCTCCTGTTTGGTATCTACTTCTCTGAAGTACAGGCTAACACAGAAGGTCTTTGGCTAACGAAGTTCACAGATGACTGCAAACTAGAAGCCATAATCGAAACTCCTAACGATATGGAAATCCTACAAAAGGACCTCACTGAGACAGATGCCTGGTGTCAAAGCCATGCAGGGTTGCCAGACATCCCTATTTGGGTGGGACTGTCCCGAGATCAGCAGCCTGATCCCGAGTCCCGCCCTGCCGGTTTAAATCCCGGCCAGCCTCCGCTTTGTTTATTTTTATTTTTTTTTTTTTTGATTGTCCCGTATACCTGGCATACGGGCCAATCAAAAATTGCTAAACACGGAGCTTCTTGTGTTCCACATTAAACACGAAGCTCCGTGTTCTGACCTGACCAGCCCATATGCGATATCTGAGCCAATCAAAAGCGATAAACAGGAGCTACTTGTGTTGAATCTTGGAACTGCAATGCATTAAACACGAGAAGCTCCGTGTTTGAATCTGAAACTACTGAGTGAGCTCAGTTCTTTAATGTGGAAGTCTGTTCCGCATTAAAGACCTTTTTTTTTTTTTTTTTTTTTTTTTTTTTTTGCTGTGAGAGACCTTCTTCTTCTTTTTTGTCCCTACCTGGGGTGCTGGAAATCTGGCAACCCTGAAGCCATGGCCTCAAGCTCAATGCCAAAAAGTGCATTGTCATCCCCTTTTGTAAAAACTCTGTACCCATGAACTACAACATAGGCAGTAGTATACTTAACACTGAAAGTGTGATAAGAGACCTTTGGACACAGGTGGACAGTAGTCTCTCCTTTGATAATCACATCGCCACAGTAGTCAGGAAATCCTTCTACATGGCACACCTCATCACAAAAGGTTTCTCATCCAGAAAAAAGAGGTCATTGTTCCCCTCTACTCATCACTCATTAGACCCATTATAGAGTACATTGCCCCTTTTGGTATGTACCTCACAAGACATCTACAACAACTGGAAAGGCTGCAGAAATACCTCACAAAGAGGATTACCGGCCTCAAACAGATGCCCTCATGAGACCGTCTCAAAAACTCCAGCTTTACTCCATAAATATCACCTACTCAGAGGTGATCTCTGCCTAACATACAAAGCTATGTCAAACCCAGAGCTGTGGGACGTGCTCCACTTAAAGAAATCCCAATCCCTTCAGGCTACATGCTCTAGGGACCTAAACCTTGTCACCACAATAAACAGAACATGCCGGAGGGATAGATTCCTGTCCCAGAAACTTCCCATACTCTGGGAATAAACTACTTATCTATATCAAACAAAGCTCCTCATTAGCACTCTTCAAGGAAAAATCTTGATGATTGGATGAGAAATAGGAAATTCACCCCGGGGATCACTTCTGTGGCTCTGCTCGACAGTGGCACAGGAAAATAATTTTCTTGGGTGGCAAAAGCCAGGGTACCTTTTTGGCTGGGTTTGTATAAGCCCCAGGGCCGATAGCCTAGTACCTACCTATGAACCTATGAACAGCAAATTATTCATTCATGAGAGACACAAAATATGAGGCAATGCTGTGAGCAAAAGCACAAGATAATGTTTGGCATTTCTAACTAACTAATTTCTGTGATTTCACACAAAATCGGATTATGAGAGGGCAAAAACTACTAATAGTGCTATTACTATTACTACTACTCCTTCTACTATTGCTATTACTACCACCACTACTACTGCTACTACTACTGCTACTACTATGGCCAGCGACTCACTTACTGATCTTTTTAAATTGCACTGGAGTGCAGCCTCACTCTCTTTCCTCAAAACTAAACTCTCACCATTCTGGTACAACTGCGGATAGCCAGTGAAGCAAGTAAATGAAGCCTTTTAGCCATAAGTAAACAAAAGAACTCAGCACCCTGCAATATCTATTTTAAATGTATTGTTGTGCTGTGAACGCTATGGAAGTATCAGAACTGGATGCGTTCTTTGTCAGTGGAAGTAATTCACTAATTGGCCACCTTGTGACCTTTCTTTATTGGCTCACCATACATTAGGCATAGTTCTTTTATTGATCTATTTACTGATAGGCCAGTTGGCTGTATTTGTATTACACATGCCAATCAGAAAATGCAAAGTGAACTCAATGCTGCTCAAAGTGGAATAACAGAACAGTGCATCTTGCATCTTTTAAATAAGGAGAATTCTGCACAATGTGGAGCATTTGGATAGTAATCGGGTTTTGTAATTTTTTTTTTTTTTTTTTGCTAAAATGCCTTGCAATGAGCAAAATTTTTGGTAATTGCAATAAGACCATTTTTCCACAAAACAACAAAACATTTTAAAAATTTCTTAAAAGTTCTGTTTGTGAAAAATATATTTTGATTATAATTCCAAAAAAGTTCCAACTGCGAGTTATATTTCTGTACTTCAAACTGCTTGGTGACTTGAAATAAATAAAGTTTGTCTTTTCCATGAAAGAAACTTTTATCAGAATAAACACTTTCAGCCTGTACTTGTGACAGCGTATTCCATAGATGTATCATACAAAATAAATGAATTCCCTCTGTATCCCACCCACTATCCAAATTTAATGCATATATTAACTCTAACATCAGGCAACAGGGTGTAGAAGGAGTAACTTCCTTAAAACCACTGTCTGCCAATTTTACACTGACCGACAAAGCATACTGGCTCACTGAGCTTGAAGTTACACATGCATTACACCATTACATTCATATAACTGCAAATACCTTTTTCCATAGATTTGTGATACTCACATACACAGACTACTCTTGCATTCACACACATGCAACATTCACTCTTTTGTGCTAGCACTCACATGTGCACAGACACTCTCATTCAAAGATCTCGCATTCAAACTCATATACCTGCATTACATTCTCACAAGCATTTGCCATTGTAGTACTCATCCACATGAATCTGAAACTAACACACACATTTTCACCAAAATGGAAATCAATAAAACAATTTAACAACTCCGATTTCATCAAAAGTCTTCTTTTAATGGAAAAACTATACCTGTGCAAACATGATTACTTCTGAAACTTTGTAACATAAATAATGGCTGTCAGGATGCATATAAATGATACAGACCATGTGGTGTACTGTCATCTCCCTTGAGGCATTTACTGTGACTACCTATTTAATAGACAGTGACTCACTGAGACAGAGAGAGAGAGAGAGAGAGGATGCAGCATGCAAAGCCTAGTATAATTAGACATTAATCTTAATATGTTGTTATCATACACTAAGTCTCTAAGAACATGAGTTTCCTATGTAGATATGAAATTCATAATGTGTATGTATCTTAGTTGTCCAATATGTGTAGTGTGTACATAATGCATTATTTCTTTTAATTCCTATATTACATGCATTCATTTCTGTGCACATATTTATCTGGGAGTACATATACATCTATGCTATCTCATTCTATAAGATCATGCACTATGTGCCAATTTTGTATGGAATATTTGGAGGTTTGGCTAGCAATACATGAAGTATTTTGTATTGTCGGTTTACTTAAGATCTGTGAACAGTGGTAAAACAATACAAGTACATCATCTACCTAAAGCAGTATAATTTGAATGTTTTATGTTTGAATTACTGTTACCCATTTATTACAGTAAGAATATAGTAAAAGCCTAAGTTATCTAGTAAACATGGTTTTACTTAGGTCCCTTAAGCTGTTTCTTAATGGATTATCTCTCATGTATTTTTACTATACTTACAAGTTAATTTTTCATGTTTTTATAGTGTAAAGTAATTTTTGTTTTGTATTTTATCTTAACAGTGTCATGAAAGTTATCAGTTATTTTGTTTTTATGTCTTAATTATAGTTTTTTTTAATTTAATATTTTATTTTGTTTAGATATTTTGAAATAAAACCATTTACCAGTGATGTTGCTTTCTGATTAGCTGGTTGGACCTGCAATTATACCCTATTCTTTATTATTTTGATTTAAAATGTTTACTTCTGATTTCGTTAAATTCATTTCTATGGATATGATTTATGTAGGTATTGTACTTATGTGTGTGTTTGGATTATGTGTTTTGTATTTACTGTGTGCAGACTTTCATTTTTGCTTTCAAATACTGATGAGGCAGCGTTTCTATGACTGGTTATGATGTCTAAATGATGATGTACCTACAGGGGTAATACATACTTAATAATGTACTCCAAGGGCTGGTGACTGAAATATAGACATTCTGTACTTTATAAACATAGTTATCATGCCCCATTTATTAGTGTGTACTTTTAGGTTAAATATAAGTTTTTTTATGGCAAGTATACGTACCACACACACACACACACACACACACACACACACACACACACACACACACACACACACACACACACACACACACACATATTTAATACATACATATATATGGGTCTACTTTTCTTGATCAAAATATCATTAATTCAAACAAGAAAAGTACGACTTTGCTTTCACAAAAGTGCACTTCAATGAATTCCAGTTCAGTGACCTGGCAATAAACATAAAACAGAGCCCTACAGTGGGGATAAGGGAATATATCTGTTTCCCCACAGTACTGCAATCTCAAAGTTAGTATATATAATGCATGGGAGTTGTGGGGTGCGCAGCCCCCCACCTTGGGGGTGCAGGGGAGCTTGCCCCCTTGCAAAACGGAGTTTTAAGTGTTCTTTTTTATTGTTTGCTGATCCGGAATTTGCGAAAGTGCATGTTCATTGAAGTGCACTTTCGCAAAAGTAAGGTCGCACTTTTCTTGATCTAAATAATATTATTTCGATCAAGAAAAGTAGACCCATATATATATATATATATATATATATATATATATATATATATATATATATATGTGTGTGTGTGTGTGTGTGTGTATGGTATATATATATATATATATATATATATATATATATATATATATATCATTCCTTATTATGGCATGCATTTCATTTGTAGATATGTAAAATATATTATACAGTTTTTATTTGGTAATATTTTCTCATGGGCATGCTGCTATATTTAGATTTGTGCATATAGAATTGCACATTGCATATATACTTAGGGTTGCTAACTGTCCAGAATTTTTAATGTACTATGTATTACTATCAGCCATGCCCCAAATGTTGCTAATCCATCCAGTACATTTTATATATATATATATATATATATATATATATATATATATATATATATATATATATATATATATATATACTATTATTGATATGCCTGTCACAGCAGAGATAATGTTAATTCATTTCTGTTAATCTTCTAGTAAGCTTCACAGTTATGCCGAGTGCATCTGATGCCATCTTATGGTTTTCAATCCCTTCTATCTATTGGCTGTTTGCACCTAGTTATAACATAATTAAAAGCTAAGCTCTACTGAGCTTCTATTAACTTTACTGAATCCTGTATGGGATGCTTCACATCTGCTCCTAGAAGTAGATGCATTGGATTCCCTGATAGTATTAGCATTCGGCTAGCTATTTGCAGAAAGCTGCAATTTTCTTTCAATACCTTAGTGATAAGTGAGGTGAGGGCAGTAGTTCATGAAATATGAATGTATTTGTATTCTTAGTGAAGCCCTTGGACTACTACCTCTACTTTCATACTAGACAAGTTACACAGCTTAATGTTACATGTTTTCCCATGAGCAGTCATTATTCATGTCTCTGTACTTTTATACTACAAGTAATGATCCTTGTCATTTAACCCAGCAGACTTGCTGCAATGACTCTTCCTGCAGTCTGCTAAGAAAAATGTAAATTTCGATTATCAGAGAGTTTTGTATCACTAATATGGGACATTTGAAAAAGAGCAACCTAAACTATGTTCTAATTTTTGTTCACCTCGCGTGTTTCTGATGTTATTTGGCCAGACTGTTACTGTTGGACTACAGTAGCAAAGCAGAAATCCCTTTGACAACTGTTTTCTTTAATAATATTCATGGAAGTACCAAAGCCATAGTTTAGTCACATCAACTTTTGTGTGTGTGTGTGTGTGTGTGTGTGTGTGTGTGTGTGTGTGTGTGTGTGTGTGTGTGCATGTGTGAAGTATCTGCTACAAGAATGTCCACATGTAGATTTTTGTGCGAGACCTTATTAGTAAACATCTAATCAAAGCAAATCTATCTGATTTGTTCACCTGCAACATGACCACCTCTATAGTTATGCTCACATGACTCACTTGTGGATTGGTTTCAAGTATGTCGATGTATTTATATTTTTACAGGGGGATCTAGCCATACCTAATAAGAACTGGCATTGGTTTACATTCGGCATCAGACTCACTAACAATTATTTTCTTCCTGAGCAAACCTAATAAAGTAATTCTAAACTTGTCATGATTAATTTTGGCAGTTTCTTTAACAAAAACAGTACATATAATCCCAATATAGATAAGGTCAGTTAAAGGGTCTATGCAGAGAGAATTATGTGTCTGAATCTTAAGGAGATGAAGCTAAATTATTTGTTTTTAAACCAAATAGCTTAATAATGTATAGTTAGATGTTTGACACTAAAGAGATCAAGATTAAGTAATTATTTTTTTCTAAATTAAGTAAGGATTGTTTATTTGTATTGTGTAACTAAAGAAACAGAGATTAGCTAATTATATTTTTTGAAAGTAAGAGGGTATAATTATTGAAGCAGGGTTTGAAACCAAAGGAGGTGAAATTAGGTAAACAGACAGCTGAAACAAATGGGATAAATTGTAAGTATTTCAGTACTTTTTAACTGAAGAAGCCATGCCTTCCAAACAATTCCATAAAAACTACCTTAGAGAAAACCATAATGAAATACCTTGTGGTGGGGGAATTTGAAAAAAAAAAATAGATTACTGGTTGTTATCAGATAAAAAGAGCCATTTGTAATCAATGCCATTAGGAAATATTCCACCTTGTTTTTAATCAGTAATATGGAAGTTTTACTTTAGCTTATTTTAACATACTGCTTGCCAAGCATTATTGTTCAGAGGGCATGGGTATTGCTATACCTCTGCAAAGTGCTTCATTATAATGTGAACGATACACAATCCATAAATATACTCCAGAGGAGAAAGTAGACCCCATTCCAAGAAAAAGTGCTTACCAATTCTCTTTCAGAAAGACAGCTTAGATAGGTTACAGTTGTGCCCTACTACACCTGTCTCCATGTAAAAAAAAAACACAATAACCAACTTCATTAACAAGGATCACTATTGATAGAAGTCCCAGGGAAGATAATGATTTCATTTCTAAGCCATCCTGCAATCCAGCAACTTGAAATCAGGTACTCAATATTAGACCATCATAATTTTTAATACTGGGCATTAGGGAATCTCAGTGGTTAAATTTTCTTCATCAGAAAAAAAAAACATATGGAGTAAAATCTTGACTTCTAGTCACTGTCTTTATGGAGTTTATTTATTCTATTCATGTCTTTTGGATTTTTCCCGTCTTACAAAAATGGGGTATTTGAATGACTGCTCTTAATTGTCATTATCTCCCTCTATGTATATGTACATCTAATATGGGTTTACTATCAAAAGCTAGAAATGTAGTTGACTGAATGTCAGTTAAAAGAAAGTGCAGTTTCAAAGATGCACAATGTTGAACTGCAATACTACGAACCAATAATAATGAAAGTAAAGGGTGATTCATTATTATGGGCTCGGCATTGTGAATGGAGATCATGGTACAGTGAAGATCAGAGAATTTACACTTTTCCTCACTGTAGTGCAGCCACAGATTTGGTATATATAATCTGCATGGGCATGGAGTGCAGGGGGGCTTTCCCCCCTGCAAAACAGTAAAAAACTTGTGCTGTAGAGTAAAATTCTCATGGCAGATTAAACCGAATAGCCTGGGTATCTGACATCACCTTCTGCTATGTCAAATATTGTTGACTGCAGATGTCGGAGAAAGGAAGTTCGACGTAGCTGTTAAAACATTTTCATTTTAGATGTTTTATTTCATTGTATTAAACAAACGAAAAAGTGTCATTCTTGTTTTTTATAGTAAGCCATGTATATGTATATATATTCATATATATGGATTTCTTATGGTCATGACTATAAGATCGAAGTTTTTTTACTTTGAAATTTAAATAAAACAACATAAAATCTCCCTGCTAAATAAATATACCAACTTCAAGACTGAACTACAGCAAGAAAAATGGTAACTATACCATTTCATACGATATGGAGACCTCCATTTAAATGGTTCTAAGTTTCAAAACGTTGGTGTTATGGTCTTCACCATAAAAAAATTTGAAGTTTTGAAACTTTGAAATTTAGAGGTAGACCCATATATCTGTATGCACATGCTTATGTAATATATATATATATATATATATATATATATATATATATATATATACACACACACACACACACACACACACACACACACACACACACACACACACACACACAGTCTTGAGCAAAAAGATTCAAGACTTACTTGCTTAACAAATGAAAACTAAAAAAAAAAGAATAATAGGCTAGACTTCCAGCTTGGCGCTGCGTTACTTAACTTAGATCAGATGTGGACTTTCATACCTTATGTCAGATAACAGAAATTACCTTGAGAGCAAAAGCCCATCAGCAGGTCCTTAAACAGTAATGAGCCCCTCTGCTCTTATCATTAAGCTAGAGTAGCAGCAAACACTAGCAAAATCAGGATCCCTAGTACAGGAAGCCTTTCAGCCACCAAAAAAAAAAAAAAAAAAAAGACTTTGGATCAAATGTCTCAAGTAGATGAATAACTGCAGGTCAGGAACTTGGTATCTTACATCTACTCATCTCTTGTCTCCACTATGTTTGTTGCTTCTTTCTTTCTTGTAGTTCATATTTCTTACAATAGCAGCTTTGTGGTCAAAACTGACTGTCTTACCTCTGACCTTTGTTTCTAACAGTTGCAAGGTGCTGTATATTTAAAGAAGTTTTTTATGCACCGTCCCCATAAAGAGGGGGAACATTCTTATTAAAACTTCCTTTATTTATGTAAAAATAAAATAAAGTAAAAGAGAAGTGCTCATCCAAAGTGGTGGTGATTTACTTACGCAAAGAATATTTGATGGTACATTCCAACTTTTCAACTGTTCATTTTTGGTAGAGCAGATTGTGGTATTTTCTTCACGTAAGACCATTCCTACATTGAGCGAGACATTTCAACAGTTGTGTCACAGAGTAATGATTTTGCATTCACCAACATTATTTTTCTTCAGTATTATTTTTGGACAAGCCAGCAAGGTACTGTAGTCATTTTCAAACAAATGGGGTACAAGCAGCCATTGTAAATAAACTTAGTCAACTGGTTTAAGTAAACATCCCCAACCCATTCTCATTCACTTTCAGGGCAAAAGCTGCAAGCATCAGACTTATTTAAGGATTGTTGTTATTAGCATGGCTTGTTCTAAGATGCCTGACACGTTTAGCCACCCCAGCTGCTGTAAACAATTTGAAAATATACAGAGGAACTGGCACTGGCATTGGCACTGTTAATGCTTGGTCAATCTTACATCAATTCAAAGCTGTGATCTTGGCTAACAGAATGTTAAATCTCACGTATTGCGTTTAAGACTTCCAATTTAATTTAGGGCTCTATGTTCCTCGCTACATGGCAATGATATTAGTGGATTCTGGTATCAAAGAGCATACAAGACAAACAAAGAAAGATGGAATAGAAAAGAGATCAGGAATATTAGCAGGGAGTTTATAGATCTAGTCACAGTCACACACACACACACACACACACACACACACACACACACACACACACACACACACACACACACACACACACACACACACTGAGACACATTGAGAAAATAGAAGAGACATGAGATGAGGCATTGGGACTGAACTAGGACAATCAATGGAACACTCTAGTCTCCTACTACAGCTACACCCCCCCCCGAGTTTCTCAGCATACTGAGTAGATTTTCACTAGTTCTCATGATATTACTTAGCTATTCAATTGTTGTCAGCACACCAGGAACAAAGCACATTATCTACAAATATAATATTATTAAAAAAGAAGGCATCATTAACAAATAATAATAATAACAAATATTTCTATGATTAATGCTGGTGCATGGTAGGTTATATTCAAGGTGCTTTACATTAACTGTCATTTGATTTGCTGCAACATTATTACATTTGTAAGACTAAACAGTCAGATTTCTGTCTCAGCAAGCAAATTCTTCATAATTCTGGTTCTCATGGCATCCATGATTCTGATGATACCTTTTGCAAGACTCCACATGAATAAATGCAGTTGTAACAGAAACATCTATTGTCCCAACACCAATACCCATTGACTTTTGAAATGTCAGTTTTAGGATTTGTAAGAAGGATGATTGTGTGGTAAACATACTAAATTTCCCCAAATCCAGGTCTCCCCTTCTTCCCTCCCCTCCGACCCTAGCACAGTCAGTCATAATTGACTCCTCAGACTTTGCCTGGAGAACAGCATTAATGGGCATAGAATTGCAGGGTTTTTGGAAAAGACAGAACAAAACACATCAATATAAAAGAGGTGTTAGTTCTTATAAATACTCTTATTTCTCTGAATCATCTGTGGTTCCCTGGACCTCTTTGGGTGCTTAATGGCAACATCACAGTGATGTGGTACTTAAACAAGTAAGGGGGGAACCAGATCTTGCTCTCTATGCAAAATAACTACGTTATCATGGGATATAGCTTATATTCCATCAGAACAAAATAGTGTGGCAGACAAGCTGAGTTGACCAAGATAGGCACTCATGATTGTAATCTGAATCAGGGGGTCTACCTTGATTTGACCCATCTGTGCAGAACACATCACACTGACCTTTTTGCATCCTGTCTAAACAGTCATCTGGCAAAATTCTATTCCAGGACACCATGCAAGAGGGCCTAGAAGCAGACGCATTTCTTTTCCTTGGAAAAGAATTTTGTTGTATGCTTTCCACTGAATTCCAGGTTACTTCCAGAGATTCAGAAGAACTTCCCAAAGATAATTTGTGATGACTTTCTTCTGGTCTCCCCTCATCTGGAAATGGTCAGGGGCAATTTCCACAAGCATCCTCACAGACTGGATTTACTTACACAAGATCATATATGTTTGATACATCCCAACTCCAAGCAACTGCAATTGAATGCCTGGATGATAAGGTTTTAATATATTTTAGGCACCTGTTTACTGAGGATGTGCTGCAGGTACTAATGGAAGGAAAAAAGCCTGCTACTAGAAAGTCATATATTAGCAAATGGAAAAGGTTCCTTCCTAGCTGGTACCAACAAAACAAACCAGCATTCATTCAGGGCTAGTGTTTCTCTAGTTTCATAGTATTTGTGTGAGTTACTAAATAATTATCTGTCTTAGTCCTCTATTTAGACTGAATGATGGGATGCATAGCTAGGCTTAAAAAGGCCCTTGTGGTGGTGGTTAGCTGAGACACACCTATGAGCCTAGTAATCCATGTTGGCCACCCCCAGCTTTCAGTGCAGTCTCATGTAAAAACGTTTTTGCAAGGGGTCCTGCATAACAGGCCTCCCAGAAAACTAACCTTGCCCCATTTGAGCTAGTTCATAAGACTGACTTGAGGTTCTTGACATGGTAAAGTTAGATTCATTGCTCTGACCTCTGAAAGAATGGTATCTGAGTTTTAAGCTCTTATGGTGGGTCAGTCTTATCTCTTTTTCCACAAAGATAGGATTTCTTTGAGACCTAATCCTTCATTTATGTCTAAAATGCTATCCAAATTTACATTAAGGCAATCGAGCAATCCTCCTGTCTTCATTCTAGAACAAAAAATGAAGGAGAAAGAATACTTCATATCTTGGATGTCTACAACTCTCACAGTATTTTGACTGAGCAAAATCTTTTAGAATTTCTGATCAGTTGTTCATTTCCTATGATGGCAAAAAGAAAGGACAACCATGTCAAAGCAGACTATTTCCAAATAGTTGTCTCAGGCTATTAGTTTTTGTTATTCCCACCACAAAAAAAGCAATTCCAGGATGGGTCAAGGCTCGCTCTACTAGGGACTTGGCTTCATCTATGTTTTTTTTTTTTTTCTGAAAAAGGTTGGATTCTACATGTATTCTAAGAGCATAAATTTGATCCTCTAACTAGATTCCTTCTCCATGTGTACAGCAGGCTCTGCTGGCACCATTCTCTAGGGGCTTCTAGATTCTTCTCCTTCTACTTGCCAATTCTTCTAGGCTATGGTAATTTGCCCATATAGCTTAGAATACTACAATAGTGATCTAATGACAAAGATAGTGTAGTTGTCTGATTAATCTTATCATAACTATATATGTTCGAATGGTCACTTCTTCAGTAGCTGCTTCCTCACTCTACACCACTGTATATTTTTCTAGGGTGAAGATATATGTTCTTCTTTTGCCAAGAGTGTCCTCTCAAGGCTTTAGCCTCCTTTTCTCTATTGTCAAAAGCTGTAAAGGGCTTGGCACCCCAACCTGACTTTTGCTCAGCTCAGCTCAAGCTGTCTAATGATTTGGGCAGGTGGAAACTGCTCTAAAGCTTCTACTGCAGCAGTGATAATTCAAATGCCCACAGTTATGGTAAGTTTACCTACATGACTGCAATGTCTCTGCTTACCTAAAATATTTCTAGCTTCAAAGAAAATCACAGTTTGTCGAGTTATGGAATTGATAAGTCAATTTAATTGCTTGTGCAGAACCATAGTCCTGGGCAGGACTTTCATCCACTCTCTAGCAGACTTATTGCGAGGGGTTGGTTACAAAAATATCAAAAAGTCAGAATCAAGAGAAGGGTAAGAGCTATTTTAAATCTGTTGTCCACCTTTCTGTTGGATTTTAATGGCTGCTCCTTTTTGGCAGAAGCTATGGTTTTCCAATAAGGTTTTTCGTCTTTTTACAGATGCAGCGGGAGGCCTTGGTATGAGGGCTTATTTCAACGGCCAGTGATTTTCAATTGCTTGGCAACAGTCTTGGACAGATGAATAACAGACATCACCTTTATAGATATTATGCTCATCTTGGTTGTCAGCTTTTTTATGTTAAGTAATTTTCAGATCTGATAATGAAGCAGTAGTGAAAGTTTTAATCAAAAATCCTGTAAAGATTTCTTGGTCAATTCTGTATTAACATTACTAGTTTTGTTTGGCTTGTGCATACACTGTTCTTTCGGTGCTGAACATATAGCTGGCAAGTAAAATGCTTTTACTCATTCTGTATCTCAATTGCAGGCACCAAGAGTCAGCCATATGTCTCTCAATGCTGCTCATTCCCCCATTCCCTTACCAGACAATGTGTGGCTAACTGGAGAAGAATAACAACTATGTTTTGTAACTCATGGGCCAACAATACATAGAATGGATGCAGTTTGGCTTAAAATCATTTCATGCAATTTTTCAATGCTCTTCTTCAGTAAGAGAAGTGTTGGTCATGCCATGCAATTTTGCCTTATTCATCAGATTCTTGTTACCTGTATTTTGATCTTTCCACAGCTCAGAATAACCTAGCTGCATTAAGTTCAAAATAGCCTAGCTACATTGAATTTATTTCTAATATTTTCAAATTGTCAGATTTAACACAGTATTGGGTCTTAGGTAGGATGTTTTAAAAATGGGAAAGGAAAAAGGGATATCATGCTGATAGTCTTTGACAAATTGGGCAATCATTGTTAAAGACCATTTTGATTGGTTTACATGTCACATTTAGCTCATGCCATAGTTATGTGACTCGGGCTACCCTATTTACCTGAATGCGCTGTTGTTCATTCAGAGTCAGTGAGTTACTAGGATCACTCAAATGGAAGAAAGTAATTTTTATTTCCAGTGCAGTCATAGTTTGGATACATAGGTTTAAGAATGACCAGATGCCTGTTAACATGGGCTTCCAATTTATGACTCTTATCTTAGCCTATTAATCTGAACAAGCTATTTTTATTTACCTTTTGTTTATTTTTTATTTTTCTCTCCCCAAATGACCTACAAATTACACACAAAGACCTTGATACCTCCTTGGACTGTGCACTTGTCCAGGGTATCCATCAGTGTGGACACTCCTCATAGCCTTTCAGAGCTGGGTGAACTTCCTATTAGCCTGCAGGTCCAGTCTGTTAACATGTTAAAAAGAGTAAGTAGATGGTCCTTCAAAGCCTATTTGAGATGCATTTGTTAAATTCATTTTCAGTTGATTCCCATTATATTTTATTTCTTCTCTTCCATATAAAAGATTAATTACAATTTTGGGATACATTTGCAAGCCCCAGAGAGAGTGAGACTTTACAGAAGTAGGGAAATTATGGGATTGAATCAACACTAGCTCAAAGTAATATAGAAAGTAGTCTGTGGGTTAAGTTGGGCGCAAATACTGTCAGATATGTTTCAAACTTTGGAGGAGGTAGGTCTTTGCCATGATTTAGTAATATATGTAGTATGCGATGATTTATGTTTCATCCCAATGCATCAATTGGTGCATTATATTCTAAGATATCATGCAGCAATTAAGCATACAATACCTGGTTTGTGTATGAATTGGTCACTGATAGATCATAGGTTCATAGCTAGGTACTAGGCTATTGGCCCTAGGACCTATATAAGCCTAGCCAAAAAAGTACCATGGCTTTCGCCACCCAAGAAAATTATTTTCCTGTGCCACTGTTGAGCAGAGCCACAGAAGTGATCCCTGGGGTGAATTTCCTATTTCCCCATCCAATCATCAAGATTTTTCTTGAAGAGTGCTAATGAGGAGCTTTGTTTGATATGGATAGGTAGTTTGTTCCAGAGTATGGGAAGTCTCTGGGACAGGAATATATCCCTCCAGCATGTTCTGTTTATTGTGGTGACAAGGTTTAGGTCCCTAGAGTGTGTAGCTCGGAGGGATTGGGATTTTTTTAAGTGGAGCATGTCCAACAGCTCTGGGTTTGACATAGCTTTGTATGTTAGGCAGAGATCGCCTCTGAGTAGGTAATATGCGACGGAGTAAAGCTGGAGATTTATTGAGATGGCCTGCATAGGGCATATGTTTGAGGGGGTCTATATTAGAACACTGAACATTCAAAATGTCAAGTGTTCTAATATCGAACCCTATGAATTGAAAATTTAAAACATTGAACATTCAGAACAGCAAATTTTTTCCTAGGGAAAAAAAATTGCAGTTCCAAAACACATACACACAACACAAGCACACCAAACAAACAGCAATCCACACACATACACCTACACTCTTACACCTAACCCTACACTAAACTATACATACACCACTAACTATCCACTTACCTTAACCCAAACCCTAACCCTAAGATCTGTCACTATCGCACAGTCACCTCACCCACGCCCTAACCCTAACTCACCTACCCTGCCATAAGCCTCACATACACACAATCACACACTTACCTGACCCGTGCCCTAACCCTAACTCACCTAACCCACCTAACCTCACATCCACACAATTGCACACTTACCTGAACTCGACCCGTAACTTTCCACCACAATGCTGAAAATACCGAAGCAACAGAAATGGACAACCAAATTCTTTCCCTAGGAAATATTAGAACACTCGAAATTTTGAACATTCGGTTTTCTAATATAGACCTGTTTGAGGCCAGTAATCCTGTTTGTGAGGTATTTCTGTGGTCTTTCCAGTTGTTGTAAATGTTTTGTGAGGTATATACCAAAAGGGGTGTTGTATGCTATAATGGGTCTAATGAGTGATGAGTAGAGGGGAACAATGACCTCTTTTTTCCTGGATGAGAAACCTTTTGTGCTGAGGTGTGCCACATAGAAGGATGTCCTGACTGCTGTGGCGATGTGATTATCAAAGGAAAGTCTACTGTCCACCTGGGTCCCAAGGTCTCATATCACAATTTTGGTGTTAAGTTTACTACCGCCTATGTGGTAGTTCATGGGTACAGAGTTTTTACCAAAGGGAATGACAATGCACTTTTTAGCATTAAGCTTGAGGCCTTGGATTTGACACCAGGCATCTGTCTCAGTGAGGCTTTTTTGTAGGATGTCCACTTTGTTAGGAGTTTTGGCTCCTAGTTTGCTGTCATCTGCGAACTTCATTAGCCAAAGACCGTCTGTGTTAGCCTGTACTTCAGAGAAGTAGATACTAAACAGGAGAGGACCCAGGACTGAACCCTGTGGTACTCCACTTGTCACTGGTCTGAAGTCGGATTTGGAGTCTAATACTTTCACAGTGTGGGTTTTGTCAGTGAGCCAGTTGGCAACCCATCTTGTGACATAGGGATTTATACCTAGTTAAGTGAGTTTATCTATAATTCCAGAGTGGGGGATGGTGTTGAAAGCCTTGGCAAGATCTAGATAGGCTGTGTGAACCACCTTACCCTCGTCTATGGCTTTGGTGACTGCTTCAAAGAAGTCTATCAGGTTTAGAAGACATGATCTGCCTTTTACAAACCCGAACTGGGGTGGGGCCCAGAGTTTGGAGATTACCAATGTCTTTGTTTATAAGCTCCATGATGATATATTCCATGGCCTTGCAGACCAGGCTCATCAGGCTAATGGAGCGGTAGTTCCTGGGGTCCGTGGTGGCTCCTCCTTTGTGGAGTGGGATAACCGTTGCTGTGCACCATTCAGCAGGCACAAATCCTGAGGTGAGGCTATGATTGAACATGGTACTTAGCTGGGGTGCCAGTTTGCTCTGTAGTTTATGTAAAACGCAGCTAGGGATGTTGTCGGGTCCCATGGATGCTGTGTTCTTGGCTTTGGAGAGTGTGTTTTTTACCTATGCAGCCATAATTACAGGAACTTTGCATTCCTCTGGTATAGAGATGGGCCCTTTAGAGGGTGAGAGGGGGATAAAGTTAGCACTGAACCTACAGGATGTTGGCGATATCAGTACTATAGATAGATAGTACCTGACAAATATTGGCAGAGTGTATCTAACAATGCATCTATTGAAAAAATGAGCAGATTAATAAATCACAGAGTTGTCTGGGTGGATCAGTTGTCAGGCATATCAGTTAATGAACATTGGAACTTTATGAGTTGAACCCCAGTGTGGTTTAACAAATTTAGGATACATATCTCTTTGGTTTAGAAATTTTTAGTTTAGATGTATTCATCTTTTTGCAAACATAGCAAGGATGCTAATGAACTTTAAACAATATTTGTATTACTAAAAAGTTAAAAAAGCATATATAAAAAAGAAAGTCTGACTTTGACTGATTAACTTAATACTTTTATGTTGTTAATCTTTGTTTCACTAATTTATGATTGCTGTTAACACTTTAGTTCATGTTCTATGTTTCTAGCTATCCGTTTCAAACCAACAGTGCTTAAATGTTAATTTTCGAGATGAAGGTCTATGAATTGTACCCAGTAAAGTATGTGTGTGTGTGTGGGGGGGGGGGGGGCACAGGCTGCTTCATAACCTGTAGCGCAGTCACTGTGCAGCCTTAATCACCCATTAAACCTCCACCCTGTTTCTTTTCTGGGTCTGTGGAAATTGAAAGTAGTACAAACTTGGGTAAAAACACAGCAATTTGCTATGGCCAGTTTAGCCATGTATTCATAAGCCATTCAGTTTCAAGGTCAGGCAATTGCAAGGGCTTTATGTCTGTTCACTTGGAAATATGCCTGTGGTTGAAGGTTTGACTACAAGATGCAAAGTTATATGATATTGATTGCACTGATCTGAATATTTATAGTACAAGTTTGGATTCAATAATTAAAGTGAAAATATTTATGTAAAAACATTTGACGAATAAATCCATTTGGTTACAAAAATGACTGGTGTTGTGTTGCTTCACTGAGTAGCTGGGTAATGGACAAGGGCAGTTTTGCTTCAAAAGCTAGTTGTCTGCCCCTGCAACCTCAAGTCCTGGTAGTCACAATGAGATCCATCATTTAATGGGTTTATGGTGCATTGGCCCGTCTTTCAACGGTAGTCAGCATCCAACTCTGTTCTTCACAATCTCCAATGGGATGGCCACTGGGTGATCTCAACCCTCCTTTATACCTTCCAGGCATATTTTTTTCTGAACCTATGCAAATTCATGGAAGTTTATAGTTGCTAGTTTAGCTGAGTGGCATGTTTGTAAACCTCTCAACTTCAAGGGCAGGCAACCAGGAGGGCCTGATATCATGCAACTCAGAAATGTTCCTGTGGTTGAAGGGTGGACTACAAGATGTAAGGGACATAGCACTGGCTGTTCTGTCTAAATATTTACAGTGTAACCTTGGGTTCAGTAAGTAAAGTGAAAAATATTTCTGTAAAAATATTTTACGCATATATTCATTTGGTCACAATTGCAACAAGCATTATGTTATTTCATTGGGGAGCCTGGTATGTAGAAGAAAAATTATTGAATAAGACTTTTATTACATTCACATAAGTTCTTAGAATACATTAGAAAGTGTACGTAAATGATATTCAAATAGAAATACAGGCAAAGGAATCTGGATATGGAAAACTTTACAATACAAAAAATAAGAAGACAAAGAGGAAAAGTAGAAAAGGAGATTATTAATGGAGAAGTTAAAGAAATAGTAACTGAGGTTATGGTGTACCTGCAAAGTGAAGGATTCAGTGCAGAAAATCTAATACAGGAAGCATCACAACAGGATAGAGGGGAAACCAGTGAAACAGGAAGCAATCGGTCAGGTGCCATATGAAGTTTATTTTGGAGCCTTCAACAGAACACCAGTATAAATGTTCACCTGAAGCTTGACAGTAAGGGAAGGAACAGAAAACTGTGGAAACTCTGACATAGTCAATGTTGAGGAGTGATAGGCCACTAAGTTCCCATATGACAGAGCAACAGATGGCACATGATGAAATTGAAGAGAATGTTGCACAGAAAAATGCAATAGAACTTTCTTTACCATGCCCTTAGTTTAGAAGAAAATGAGCTAAGAGAAGCTGTGTTTGATTTAATAGAGATAGATAGACATATTAAGAGCAATGAAAGAAATAGACTGCAGGAGGTCAATAAAACCCAAAAAGTCAGAAGTTTGATAAAACAAATGAACTCAGTAATTAGGACTGCCCATAGAGATCCATGTGATATAACAGAAGTAAACAGGATATATTACTGTGTAGCTAAATTAATAACTGATAAAGTCCTACTGCAAGAACACAGGGTAGTAAGGGAAAGGAAGAAATCAAATGCCATCATGGAAGTACTGAATAGAGAAAACTATAAAGCAATTAAGACAAGAATTGTCACTGTTAGAAGACTATAGAAGAGGGAACAGATCAACAAAAACACTAAAAAAGAGAGACGTACCAAAAGCAACGCACAGTATTAGAAAAGACCAAGATCAGTTATTCACTACCGCAAATAACAAGCTAAAAATCTCAGCACAGGCAGAAAAACTTAGAAGATACGCAGATAAATATAAAGGAAAAGTACAAAATAAGCAGTTTTATTGATGACCCAACAAGTTTTACAGAGAGTTAAAAACAAGGTAAAGGGAATTGAAAGACCACCAAAAAAAGAAGAAATAGATACATTTTGGAGAAGTATTTATGAAGATCCTGTGGAACATAACAAAGATGCTAAATGGATAGAAGAGGTAAAAGAAAGAATAAGAAGTTTAAAGATACAGGATACGAAATGTGATGAAGTAACAGCCAGAGGGATTGAAATAAAGCTAAGAAAAGCCTGCAGTTGGAAAACCCCAGGCCTAAATGCAGTACCTAACTTCTGGTTAAAAGTATTAACATCTCTGCACAAAGATTTAGATATGAGTAAGAACTATATATATATGCACATCCTGAACAGACAGCAACCTGGCTAACAACAGGGAAAACAATGCTCCCACTTAAGAGAGAACCTGCAAGCTACCCTAAAAACTATAGACCAATTACTTGCCTTCCAATGATGTATAAACTCTGCATGGGAATTAATGCCACAACAGATTGTTTGGTCATTTAGAAGAAAACTCAATTATGACAGTAGAACAAAGGGGGAATAAAAGAAAGTCATATGGAACAAAGAACCATTTGCAGTTAAATAAAGTCATAGTGGAAAACTGTAAAAAGGGAAATAATCTAAGTATGGCATGGATTGACTACAAAAAAAGCATTTGATAGTATCCCCACATAAAAGAGAGCTTAAAATATATAAGGTATACCCTACACTGATTATATTACAGTGACCATGAAACAGTGGCAGACCACTTTGCAGTTAAGCCATGATAATCTGTGATCCTGTGGTCCTGAAACATGAGGAGAATTACTTCTCTGCTTAATCAAGCAGAAGCATATTGGTGTCAAGTAGGAATGGAAATCAAACTAGAAGTAAATATAAATCAGGCAGCAACTGAATGTGCCAAAAAACAAAAAGAATTTAAGGTTAAGGACCAGATGAGAAGACAAGAAATGTGGAAGATGCATAAATATAGTTGAAGGTATAGAAAACTTCTGAAAGAACCTCATGTTGATCAGGAGTGAATGCAGGAATGGCTAAGGAAAGGTGGATTCAAACCAAGAAATTAAAGTTTAATATTGGCGGTCCAAGATATTGGGCTACATACATGCTGATTTATGAAGTCCATTGAACATGTGGGAGAAATAGACAAATGTAGGTTTTGTAAAACCAAATTGGAAACAGTTGCACACCTCATTGCTGGTTGTGACATACTAATAGAAGAATGACTGTATACTGAAAGGCATAATAATGTGGCAAGACTGTTGCACTGGGGATTGTGGAAACATTATGGTACTGAAGTGGCTGAAAAACACTGGAAACATGAGCCATAAACCATCATAGAAAATGATGAAGGTTTGCATTACATGGGATCACCCATTAACCAACAGTTCAAAAGATAGATGCTAGAAAAACGGATATAGTGGTCCATGAAAAGAAGACAAAAGTAGCATTGCTCATTAAAATTGCTACACCCTGTGACTACAGTGTCTTGCGCACAGAGGGACACAAAGCCATAAAATATCAGGATCTACAGGCATAAATTAGAGCAATGTAGAAGAAAGATACCCTGACAGTTCAATAGTAGTAGGAGCAACAGGTCTTATAACAAAGAATCTACAATCGCATTTCTCACCAGTACGTGTAGCCCCATACGAACTGAAGAAGAAGTCATTACTGGGCACATTGCGGGTGGGGCAAAGACCACTTTTGGCTGACATCAAAGATTGAAACAATACTAATTTCCTGAACTTAAATCGTACTTTGACTTAGGAATGGGGTCCATTCCCATCATGGTATTAGAAACCCAAAAGACTTGGAGAAATTAAAAAATAGGTTCCAAATGGAGAGATGATAAGAGAGCAAGCAAAGGAGAGTAGTACTGATAAAACTGAGTTCATTTTCAAGTCTTTGTGAGTACCTTTACGAGGTGGACCCTGTTTTTCACAAAATCTCATCAAGACAACACTGATATATAGAAGCATGTATCATGGACAGAAGTAGGTCAAAATTAAAAAAGATAGCTGGGTGCACAAGACCCAGGATAAAAAAGTGCTCAATCCTGGTAGGCACACTGGTATCGGGACTGGAAGAAATGACAGTGTAGAATCCTCAAAATATGGAAACATCCCTACAATGAGGCCAGGCCAGACCCAGGGGGGATGGCCCCCCTGTTGTAGAAGGAAGTTGTAGTCCACAAAAATCACAAAAGCTGATAGGCCAAAGAAGAGCCATAAAGACAGTAAAGTGGACTATTGAGGATAAAAAAGAAATTATGTATTGTTATTATGCAAAAAGACCAGAATTTCCAGGTACAAGATATACAAAAAGAATAAGAGAGAAATTAGAGGAAAGAAAAATACTTCTAAAAGAAAAACTGTCAGAAGTTTCAAATAAAAATGTGTGGTAATTAATAGGACAGATTTCTGAAAAACAGTATATAGACCAAGAAACTTTGATCTCATTGGAAAAAGAAGCATCTGAAGGAGTGTGAAAATATGAACAATAAAACCTAGATATTTTTGAAATGTATAAAAAAGAAATATAGATATGGGAAAGAGAGAGATTTGATATGGTGCACTATTTATGCAAATGCAAAAGCCAAATTAATCAACATAAAGAAGGCAGACCCATAAACATTTGAAGAGAAATACAGGCAAAGGCATCCAGACATGGAACATTTCACAATAAAAAAATAATATCACAAAGAGGGAATATAGGAAAGATTAGTAAAGTAGAAGTTAAAAAAATAGAAAATTAAGTTATTGAGTGCCTGCGAAGTGAAGGATTTGGTGTAGAAGGTCTAACACAGGTTATATCACAGCATGATGGAATGAGTCCCCAAAGTAAGGAGAAACTGGAAGATCAGGAGACATCTGAAGAAGAAATATGGACATGTCAAAGAAAAAGAGATTTAATATGATTTAATATCTATGCAAATGAGAAAGCGAAACTAACCAATATAAAATGAGCAGCACCAAAGTTATTTGAACACAAATACAGCCACGGGAATACGGACATGGAAAACTTTACAATACAAAAAATAAGAAGACAAAGAGGAGAATGAGAAAAGAAGATTTGCAATGGAGAAGTTAAAGAAATAGAACCTGAGGTTATGGAGTACCTTCAAAGTGAAGGATTCAGTGTAGAAAATCTAATTCAGAAAGCACCACAACAGGATATTGAAATGTGCCTCCAGATTAAGGGAAACTAGTAGAACGGGAAGCAAATGGTCATGTGCCATATGAAGATATTTTGAATCTTTCCACAGGAGACCAGTAGAAATGTTCACTTGAAGCTGGACAGCAAGGGAAGGAACAGGTTCATAGGTTCATAGGTAGGTACTAGGCTATCGGCCCTGGGGCCTATACAAGCCCAGCCAAAAAGGTACCCTGGCTTTTGCCACCCAAGAAAATTATTTTCCTGTACCACTGTCGAGCAGAGCCACAGAGGTGATCCTCTGGGTGAATTTCCTATTTCCCATTTTTATATTCACAGGAAACTGTGGAAACTCTGATGCAGTCAATGTTGAGGAGTGATAGGCCAGTGAGTTCCCATATGGCAGAGCAATGGATGACACTGGATGAAATTGAAGAGAATGTGCCACAGGAAGATGAAATAGAACTTTCTATGAAATACCGCAAAACATGGAAAACAAAAAATGCGCCCTCAGTCTAGAACAAAACGAGCTAAGAGAAGAGTTGCTTGATTTAATAGACATAAATAGACATGTTAAGATCAATGAAAGAAATAGACTGCAGAAGGTTAATAAAAAACAAAAATTCAGACGTTTGATAAAGCAAATGAACACAGCAATTAGGACTGTCCACAGAGATCCATGCAATATAACAGATGTAAACGTGATATATTACTGTGCAGCTACATTAATAACTGATAAAGGTCTACCACAAAAACACAGGGTAGTGAGAGAAAGGAAAGGGAGGCATTGAATACCATCATGAAGTATCAACTAGAGAACTATAAAGCAATTAAGACAAGAAGTGTCACTGTTAAAAGAGTATAGAAGAGGGAAAAGATTAACAAAAATACTTAGAAAGATAGACATGCTAAAAGCAATGTGCAGTATTAGAACAGATCAGGATCTGTCACGCATTCTCGCAAATATACTAAAAATCTCAGCACAGGCAGAAAAACATAGAAGATACATAGATTAATATAAAGGAAAAGTACAAAATAAGCAATTTATTGATGACCCAAAAAGGTTTTATAGAGATATGGGAAACAAGAAAAAAGGAATTGAAAGACCACCAAAAAAATAAGAAATATATATATTTTGGAGAATTATCTATGAAAATCCTGTGGAACATAAAAAAGATGCTAAATGGATAGAAGAACTAAAAGAATAAGAAGTTCAAAGGTACAGGATATGAAATGGGATGAAGTAACCGCCAGAGGGATTGAAACAAAGTTAAGAAAAGCCTCTAAATGGAAACCCCCAGGCCCAGATGCAGTATCTAACTTCTGGTTACAAGTATTAACAAGTTTGTACAAAGATTTAGCCATGTTAAGAACTATTTATATGTGTACACCGAACAGACACCAACCTAACTAAAAACAGGAAAAACAATGCTCCTACTTAAGAGTGAACCTGCCTTAAAATTATAGACGAATAACCTGCCTTCCGACGATGTATAAATGGTTTAATATCAAAATGTT